>NC_137028.1:8543961-8816461 GCF_032717465.1 Coenobita brevimanus | reverse complement strand
CCTTACGGATTTGGTCAACACATTACACCTCAATATCCTCTTGTATGTTTCCGATGCACACAATGGCGAAGTTAAGGCGGCAATAAATAACATAAAATATTATGCGTAATAGAAAATTACTAACTACTGTCTACAAAGCCTCCTCTGGCACCTAGAATACGGCTCTACTGAAAACTTTAAAAATGTAAGATAGGCTGTACTGTAAACTTTAAAAACATGAGATTACAGAATGCAACAAGATTAGCTTTTAAAACGAACGCCAGCGTGATGATGCAGTCACCGTGACGGAACTGGCAACATGTACAGAACTGAGCTAGTTTTCTTATTGCGTTACTTAGTTTGACATTTTGCCAACTTCAAAAATCACATATAGTTTACAAGCAGCTGTATCGACTCACTTCCCTCGGAAGTGGCCCTCTCTTCTCTCTACATCATAGGAACTCTTTAGTCTTAGAACTCATCCCCCTCCCCCTCCCATAATCAGAATAAATCTACGCCGATGAGTGATTTTATCTAGTTTGTCTGCTACGTAAGGCTTTACCATGGTTATAAAATCATCCTACCATAACATGGAAGTCCACATTACACGTACAGTACAACCTAGCTATGCATGCAGAGCTTTATCAGGACATCGTCGTCCAGTGCAAATTAAAGTAATGAGCAACATATTGTAATTATTGATCCTTCCTAGGCCATTTGTTCTAGTTCAAGATATAACTAAGAAATCCATATTCTCTGAGTTCAGGCCATGGACAGTAAAGCAACAGTATTACTGGTCCTTCCCAGGCCATTATCACTGAGCGTATGTCTCTAAACATTCTATGATTTCGAGCACATGGTAAAGCATAGTGTATAGGTAGCACATGTTAGTATACTTCCAACAGAGAAAACTACAAATTCCTCCATTCTACACTAACTTCATTATACAGTCAGTTTTCAAATAGTCTAGAACGTGTGAGGGCAAGGTGCTACTGATACAGAAACAACATGAAGTCAGACAGGCCTCTGGTTTATGAAGGGCTTAACTCTCTCTCTCTCTCTCTCTCTCTCTCACACACACACACACACACACAATTAAAAAAAAAAAAAAAACAGCAGTTTTAGGTGAAAAATAGGAGTCAGTTCATAAACAGCTCGTTAATGGAACAAATTTAAGTGAGCCAACTTTCAACAAGTACTAGCTGTATCTCAATATGGAATAGATAGGGTGGAGGGGGTACATTGGTCCTAGTAATTTAATCATCATCATCATTGCCAGACGCCATGTATCCCAGACGGGGTGGCCAAGGGCTTAGAGTTGTTTTACAGGGAGGGGCACTAATCCTCCACCAACCCCACTTGACACGTAGGGATGCCAACAGCATCTGGTGTTCCCAGGCGGTCACCCATCCAAGTACTAACTAGACCCAACGTTGCTTAATTTCGCTGATCGGACGGGAAGCGGTGTACTGAACGTGGCTTGAAGTAAGGTGGAGCGGCCTGAGACTCCGACAAAAGTAATTTAATACAGCTTACAAATTAAACTTTGAACGAGTACTTGTCTGGCAACTTAAAAATGAAACATTAAAGAGTATTAACTGCATCTTATTAAAAAGTTGAGAAGGAGGAGTTGTAAGAGGGCGCTGCGAGGCTGTGGTGATGTAACAAGGAATAGGGAGTGGAGGAGAGTTGTGGGGATTACAGGTTTCAAAGGCACGGGTCAAGTGGAGCTCAGTGTCCCTCCCTCCCTCCTACTCCCCTCCGCCTTATCCCGCCACCGCCCTCACTCTCCTTTCGTAACCATCCTCCATATTTACACTAGCATGTAGAACTGCGATCAAAAGTACTTATACACTACCTCGAAACTGTCATACCTGAATGAGCCCTTCCTACGTAACCAGTAATAATCAAACAGGATGGAAGAGTTGTACTCTCGTTTTAATTCTAAACGCTTGACGAGTTAAGGGATTACTAACTACAACTGCATGTGACTTCATTCACTGGCATGGTGAGGACTTAACTGGATGTTAGCATACAAATATGGTTCTAAACACATTAACAGTTTTCGAAAAAGCCAAGAAGTATATTGCAATATACAATACCTCTGTGTAGTAATATTTTTAGGCAATACAATATACTGCCGTGTAATAGCACACACACACACACACACACACACAGCAAACTACTATAACTCAAACACAGACATAAGTATTCACATTTTGGTCATCTTGTCTCAATTTTCCATCCGCACATACGAAAGAGGCATGGCTCCTTTATAACTGGGAACGTAAATAAGGAAAAAAAAAAAACATGATGCCTCAGGTACAATCTATCCCCCTTCTGTGCTAAAGGAATTGCGAGACTATTTGCAATAAAGATGCTCGGTAGTAAGTCGCCACATCCCGTTATCAACACAAACAGGAGGGGGAGGGGTTGTTCCCCATTTAAGCCTTTTTTTTTTTTTTTTTTTTTTTTTTTTTTTTTTTTTTTTTTTACACATGCACTGCGTGGGTAGCATTAGTTCTCCTGTCCCAAACGCGTATAGGGACATACGTTACTGTGAATGAGTAGAGGTACTTGAAACTTCGTTCCCAAGACAACTGCATCAGTGATGGCAGTGTTCTGTTTATTACTTGTGTCACAAGATGCTCAATATACTGTATAAGAGCATCAATTACTTTCATTTCTTCTTCCTTGAGAAAAATTTGACTTAAACCCTCCATGACGATACAACCATAACCCAACCAACTGGAAAAGCCTCACTATCAGTCTCCTGTAACAAGACAGGAGAGAGAGAGAGAGAGAGAGAGAGAGGGGGGGGGGAGGGTAAGATGTGATTGAGAGATGATATGAGGTGCTTGGCCATGGAGTTCATATTCACATAGCAGGCCTTTGACCCTCCTTATTCACTCACTATTCTGGGATACATGGCATCATCACACTACCACAGGTACCTCCCATTGGGATTAGGTTTGGTAATCGAGTTACCTTCCAAATCAAAGACTGACTATACACTCCTTAACCCTACAACCTGATGAAAAATTATCTCAAAGAATATCTCCAACAATTCAATGCTTAGCAGTACAAGAAGAATAGCTACAGATAAGTCCACTGAAACATTATACCTTGCACCCACAGTACTAATTACAATAACAGAAGCAGCAACCCTATTGCTGAGGCTGAGGTAAATCAAAATCTTCAACTCACATTTGAAACTTTGTCACAATCAAATCTCCCAGGCTTGCATACTGCTGTTCAAGCTGGGAAAAAATGACTACCAAAAATTTCTGCAGTCACACGTATTGAAAAATCGGTTAATAAAATGTCTGGATGGCAGTGCGGCAAAATCCATCGGAACTAGGTGAAGGCGGTAAACATGTAAGCCCATTCTTACTTTTTAAATTTCATGGTACAGCTTTGTGTACTGAAAAGTATATAGTTAAACTATTATCATGACACTTTTCAGGTGCACTTATGCAACATCACAATGGCACATACTGGAGAGAAAAAAAAATGTTGGGATGGAATTACAGTACTTGTTTTACTACATCGACCTTGTTCTGATGGTTTTTGGCACACTGCCTTCCCTACACATTCATACAATATACTTTTTTAACTTGTCTTACTGATTTTAAAAGTCTTTATGTAAGAAAGCTCTGATGATTTTTTTTTTTTTTTTTTTTTTTTTGACAGTTTTGTACTGTACAGTAAATGAAAACGAGTAACCCGCCCTAGTTTGAATAGTCTCTCGAGCTGAATAACATTTTTTGGAGAAAAAAATAAGAAAGAGCACAGACAAAGTGCAACACCCACATGCGATCACTTTATGCCCCAACTTTTGACCTAGCTCTGTGACCTTGACCTTTAACCGAGTGTTCTCAAACTTTAAATACTTCATCCTTCCGTGACCATGAACCCCTCCACAAGTCTGGTTCAGTTTGGATGCTTTAACTGACCTTGTCCAGTGATTTTGAAACCTCCTCTTGTTCTCAAAACAGAACAATGTATTTTATGGCTGATTCTAAATCTTTCAAACAAACTGAATCCAAACACAGAACAGTTGTTCAAGTACAATTTTGACAAAGAAAAACTTCCCACAGCCGCAGCCTAAAAGGACCCAAGCGATGAGGGGGATTTGAGGCCAAGGTCAATGATCTTGTGCATGTCATCTTCGGACATCATAGTTAATATGTCCACCAATTTTAATGGCTCTAGCTTTAATCCTTCATGGAAAATTAGGTGACATCCAAAATATCCAGAAAAGTCCCACTTTTTAACCCTAGGCGATCTCAGAGACTAATCAACTGACTAGAACCATACTCCTTCCTGCACTGCATCTGCCTTAATGTTAAATTGTAGTAAAATTTCAGCTGCCTTGCTTATGCAGCCCTTGAGATAGCATGGCTGACTCCTTTTCTGTGTTCCATATTATATCCAGAGATCTGGTAGATGGACTGCCACCATATTTGGCCATCTATAACTTCCTTTCTGGTCATTCTATAGCCGCTGTTGTAGATGGCCCTCGTTCTTCTCCTACATCTATCAACAGTGGTGTTCCTCAGGACTCTGTCCTATTACCAACTCTCCTCCTTTTATTCATCAATGACTTCTAAGCTGTACATCTAACTCTATCCACTCACACGCTGATGATTCCACCCATCACCTTTCCATTAGGTTCTCACAAAGTCCATCTCAGCAGTTACTTCAACAAACAAGGGATGAGGCTACGGCACACCTAATGTCTCGCTTGGCTCGTATCTCTGACTGGGGTAAAAATAATCTTGTTTTTAATGCATCAAAAACCCAGTTTTTACACCTATCAACCTGATACAATCTTCACAGGAGTACCCACTAATGTCTAATATTATCCAGTTCAATCCTGCATCATCCTTGAACATGCTTGGGGTTTCATTCACTCGGGACTTATCTTGGAAAGATCATATTGCATCTCCTGTAAAATCTGCTTCCAAGAGATTGGATATGCTAAGCCGACTCCGTACCTTCTTTACCCCTGCACAATTGCCTTTATACATAGGTTTTATATGCCCCTGTGTAAAGTATAACTCTCATGTGTGGGGAGGCTCCCCACATACAGCTCTTCTCAATAGGGTGGAGTCAAAGGCTTTTCGTTGCATTAACTCTCCTCCTCTTACTGGGTCCCTTCAACCTCTGTCTCTACGCCACACTATTGCATCTTTATCTCTTCTATTGCTACTTCAATGGTCACTGCTCCTCTGAACTGTCTGCTTGCATCCATCCACCTCTACGACAGGTGCGCAGCACCCGTCTAGCAACAAACTCTCATCCCTCTTCTGTCCAATTCTCTAATGCAAGAGTTAACCGTAACTCCCAGTCCTTCATTTATGCAACAGGCCAACTCTGGAACTGTCTCCCTCTGTCTGTATTTCCTACTTCCTATGATCTCCAGTCTTTCAAAAGCAGTAAGTCCAGCCATCTTGAAATGAACAGTTCTTGAATTTGGCTCTCTTTTGAATTGTTTTTGTTTTTTTCTTGGAAGGAATGGTTTGCAGGCTCCTGGCCTTTGGTTCCTTCTTTCTTGCATTAAAAAAAAAGAGAGAGAGAGAGAATAGCTGTCCAACTACACTGACCGAGTTTGAAGATTCTACTGTAGGCCAAATAGCCTTTGAATATCACAATCTTAAAAAAACAATAATGTTACAGCCAATTTTGTATTTCAGACCTTTATCTTGCAAATGACCTTGGCACAAGGTCAGGGTCACCAATTCCTGGGATGCTAATTAGGCATGTACTTGGCAATCACCACACAAATTTTCAGCCTTCTACGTTAATGCCTTCATAGGTTCTGGGCATCACCAAATATCACTTTGACATTTTTTTTTACTGCACCATGACCTTTCTGCAAGGTCAAAAATCAGTTGAATACAAATTTGACACAAAACGATGTTCCAGCCTTATAGAGGAGACTTTTGGGATTTTAGAGCAATTTTTATTTTCTCTGTGGCCCCAAAAGAAGCCAAACTTATAAAGCACCTAATTTTGCAGGTCCATGTGACCTTAGTCCACCAAGTTCGGCGGCTCTAGCATTATTGATTCATAGAAAATTAGGTGATGTCCGCAATATCCAGGAAAACTCCAAAAGTTATTTAGGACCTTGGCAATTTTGGATGAAATTCATCCAGTTAAGATCACACTCCTTTCAGATCTGCTCCCTGGGAAGGGGCAAATGCTACAGAAATTTCAGCAATCTAGCTTAAGTGGTTTCTGAGATAGTGTCAATACTTTTGTTTTCCAAGTTCTGGATACTATCTGGAGATCCAGTTAACTGATTTCATTACAATTTTGTCAGATGACACACAGCTGGGGGACTCAGCTGACAGAGTTTGAAGGCTTTATGCAAATAGCCTCCAAGTAATGATCATTTATTTTAAGGCAGTACAGTATAATAAGTATATTGACAAAAACAATAAAACTTTCCACAGGGACGTGAGATGTTTTAATAACAACTTTTTGAGTTAAAGAGCCAAAAGTCTGAATATGTCTGTGAATGATTATACTCAAATGTTATGTTAAAACCTTCACCCTTTGCTCAACCTCAGCCCTATTAACAAAGTTTTGTCAATATTGGATCAAAATTGTGAAAGTTGACCCATTCTTGACCTATTACCTTTGACCTTTTTCAGGCAATATCTACTGCGCTTTTGACCCAGTGGAGAATGAAACCCTTCTGTGATCACTTTTGATATTTTAAAGCTAGAGATGTCTAAAAAAGAACAAGAAAATAAATAACAACAAGAAAAATAATCACCACCACCTAAACCTGTGTTGCCCCACAAGGAGCATAGGAGCCCAGGGCTAGGCAAGTTGGTCCTGACATTTAAGATGAAAGTGACCAGCCTCACTCATCCCTGAGTGACATTACATAAGCAATAAACCCCAACCACTCCTTGGATATGAACCGACACAGGCTCAATCTGGTTGGAGCGCCTTAATTACGCACAAAAACATCAAGCGCCATACTTTGGTTATATGGTTACCACCTAGAGTGGTAAAAGGTTTCCTGGTGTACAGGAAACCATTTGGCTTGTCACTCAGTGTAGAGTCACCCATACACTGAAGGAAGAGGAAAGAATGACATGGGAGAAAGGAAGGAAAGAAGAGAGGAAGGGACAGCCACCTTAGAGCAGCACTACATTGAGTGAATGGTGAGTGCCCCCACCTACCACTAATAATAATAATACTTATACTGTAATAATAATAATGGAAGCATGGCCCATTGGATTGGGCAAATTTGGGCTGTTTGGACATTGCTACTCCTCACCCTGACCGTGGGTGGGAAAGGAGGTCCAGATGATGATGATGGGATGAGGTGGTGTGTGCTGACTTCAGATCTAGTGGTATTATTAGAAAGCTGGCACAGAATAAAGCAATGTAAAAAGAGAGCTATCATAGGAACTTGTCTGACCCTTCCCACAAGGAAAACAAGAATTAAACCGAAAATGATCATGGAGATCACTAGTTTCGTAAGTAAAACTACAGTATCTTCTGAAATTACTTGTATTTAGAATTTCTAGCACAATTGTTGTTTTCATGTTCAAAATTGTATCAAAATTCTCATATGAAGACTTTCATATGAAGACTTTCACTCTCCCGGATGAATCAGGTGTGCTGGTGAATGAAGCCTGGTCACTGTTATTAGCAATATCTTAGTTCCTAAAGCAAATCTAGATATTGATACTTATTAGAAATCAAACTTAAACTGGTAATATGCATCATCAAATACATGCACTCTTACATAGCCGTCTTCACCACCACTAGCATACCCTCTACCATTGGGATGGAAACTTATGGAGTTAATTGGACCAAAATGTCCCTTTACCCTAGCAAATTCCTCTTCAAACACCAGGTGGAAGAAGCGTGCATCAAATTTGCCAATCCTGGATGATGTGGTTGTGACATCCATGGCTTCCTGACCACCGCCCATAACCACATGTGGGTACTGGTCTACTAGGGGTGTGATGGCTGCAGAGTTAACTGGTCGATCTGTCTTGTACATCTTGAGGGGTTCCAAGGTGCTGATGTCCCAAAGGCGGGCCGTGGTGTCCTTGCTAGCGGTGATGAGCATCATGCCGTCATGGCTTAACTGCATGTCCTTGATCTGTTTGTTGTGCTCTGTTCCAACTTCAATCTGCAGGCATGAAGATAAATTTCATGATATGTTATATACTCTGCAATGTACAAAATGCTCCACCATCACTTACATCTACAGCAAAAGATAGCCGCTTTCCTAACGTATCTATTGCGACGCAAATGAGCTTACTCAATGGAGTACCGTCACTATTACTACAGTTAAGCAATCATCTCAACCCTAATTTCCCCTGAAAAATTGGCAAGGCAAAGTTTAATATCATATACCACAGTACCTAATATTCTCTGGCAGTCACTCAGCCATGTATTAATCAGACCCAATATCGTTTAACTTCACTGATCAGCCAATAAGTGGTGAATCCCATGCAGTATGGCTGCAGGGATTATTCCATTATTATGTTCAGTATATTTTAAATTTCAAGACAGTGGTTCATAACCCCAGGATCACAACCCTAAAGTTGGTCACCAAATCATATGAAGCGGGTCAGCACTGATGGTAAATGACTCTTATCTATCCTTTATACTGTAGTTTAAATGTGTCACCACAAAGGGTTCAGTGGTGCTGCACAACAATGTGTGTGTGTGTGTGTGTGTGTGTGTGTGTGCGTGTGTGCGCTCTACTTCAAGTTATTTTTACAGACTGATTTATCTCTCAATGAATGGATTAGTCTTCCGTTTCAGGGGATCTAACTACAGTATGACCGAGAGCTGAAAATGGTTATCAGCGACAAGACTCCTAAGACAGCCATGATCTGGCAGCCAGGCTGAATCATAAACTGACTACAAGTACATTAGTCACTACTTGTTATAGGACGCGGTTATGTTAGCTAATACCTTAACGTATAACAAATTTATCGTAAATCGGGAGATTGAAATACATTATATAAGGAGGTTATGTCAACTCAACTTCCCAAAGTCACCTACCCAAGACTGAAACAAAAATGACAACTCACCTTAATCACTTCCTATTTCAGTCCGAGTCGTCTCCACGACCAAAACAAACATTATCACACCAATATAGGCAGCGTTACATACAGTAAATCGTTGCAACAACAAAATAATCACACTTGCGTAACGTTGGCCTGGTGCTACACGATATATACTGTAGCACAATGCTTGGCTGAGAAGTGACGATAACAGGGGGGAACACGTGACCGAGTGGCAAAGACAGGGTTTTGAAGAGGTGGCGGGACTGCGCAATCAAACCAATACAATGCTCTGCACCCTGGGGCCGCCATCTTGCCTGGGACGAGTGACGGTCGCCTTGCATGTGCCTGGTGCTTCATACAATATTTTCCAATGGCAGTATCATTATGGTGAGAAATTCATCATAAATTGGATTTTGGGGTGTAACTTTTTTATCATCGTAGCGAAATATCATATACCGGTTCAACGTATAACGAGTAGTGACTGTATAGGGTTATGCTCAAATTCCAGGGGCAAGGGTGTGCGTGCATGTGTATGCGTGTATGTGTCTTGTACTTTATGCATATAGTTTACACAAAACTATATACATATAGTACAAGACACAAGCACATATTGTTTAGAAATGAACATCAGCATCGAGCAATTTTTGGTCACAGCCCATGGGTGAAGAACAACTGATGTAATGAAATGCATAACTAGGATATTACAATTCAGTATTAGGTTTATCATCATCATCACCATCATCATCATCATCATCATCATCATCATCATCATCATCATCATCATCATCATCATCATCATCATCATCATCATCTGGACTCCTTTCCCACCCTAGGGCAGGGTGAGCAGTAGCAACATCCAGACAGCCAAAGTCTGCCAAATTCAATGGGCCATGCTTCCATTCACTGATCACTCAAGCCCTCAAAATCCTGGCTCCATCTGATGGGTCAAAAAATTTCATCACATTCTGCAGCTTCACATATACCTATCTGACAGAGCCAATCCCAATGCTGTCAAGTTAAAAAGGGGTGCCAAATCCCTGGTCTTTTATGTCTCCACACAATATTCATCAAGCCAGTTCAATCTCTTGTCAGTCCCTTAGTCTCACCAACTCTCACAACTCTCCTCCTCACACACTTATCCACCATATCCCTCAACCTTCTCATGCACTTCACCACACAATATTCATTCAGCCAGCTCGATCTCTTGTCAGTCCCTTAGTCTCACCAATTTCCACACCTCTTCCTCACACACTCATCCACCATATCCCTCCACCTTCTCCTTGGCTTACCTTGCCTCCTCCCTCCTTCAAATTCGTTCAGATGTAACTTTTTCACCCCTCTATTGTCATCCATTCTCTCTACATGACCATATCATCTCAGTACACTCTCTTCGATTCTGTGTCCAAAGGATTCCTCATTCCACATCCTTCATGAAGCACATTATTCAATATCCTATTGACTCTTAGCACTCCACATACATTCCTCAGCAATCCCATTTCCAATGCTCTTACTCCCTACTTTTCATTTTCATGCCACACCATAGTCTCACATCCATATGTTAAAGTTAGCACCAACACTCTTATGTGTAAGCCTTGCACAGCTGCAACACTGAAGCCTGTTTCTTATGAAGGCCTTCATGGCACCAGCTACTTTCCTTCCTTGTGTCACTCAACTTTCCATTCTTTTGCACATTTTCCTCTCTCTTCAATCACTGTACCCAGGTATATGAACTCTTTCAACAATTCCAGTTTCTTTCCATTCACTTTAACATCACACTCAGAGTCACCTTCTCTCTCGATAACCATCACTTTACTCTTTTCTACATTTACTCTCAAGGCAAAATGCTCACAGACATCAATAAAACTCTGCACTAGTTTACCAAGCTGTTGTCTGGTATTTGCGAGAAACACTGTATCACAAGCATACAATCTGAGATATTCCATCCATCACCATTCATTACAAACACCATCCCTTTCTTTATTACTCGAGTTTTTACTTCTCTCATCACCCCATCCATCCATAATATACTGTATATCATCATCATCATCATCCAGACCTCCTTTCCCACCCTAGGGCAGGATGAGGAGTAGCAATGGCCAGACAGCCCAAATTTGCCCAATCCAATGGGGCACGCTTCCATTCACTCATCATTCAAGCCCCCGGAATCCTGGCTCTATCGGATACGCCAAAAACATTCATCACATTCTGTAGCTTCACATAATTCGTATCGACTGAATCAATCCAGACGCTACCATGTTAAAATGGGGTGCCAAAAATCCCTGATCATGCACTTCTCCTCACAAAATTCATCCAACCAGCTCGATCTCCTGTCAGTTCCCTAGCCTCACCAACTTCCAAACCTCTCTTCCCTAAACATTCATCCACCATATCTCTCCACCTTCTCCTTGGCCTACCTCACCTCCTCCTTCCTTCGAACTCGCTTAGATATATCTTTTTCACCACTCTATTGTTATCCATTCTCTCCACATGACCATACCATCTCAGTAAACTCTCTTCAATTCTGGTGTCCATCGACTTCCTCACTCATATCTTTCATGAATCACATTATTTCGTATCCTATCCACCCTCTGTACTCCACATACATTCCTCAGCAGTCCCACTTCCACTGCTCTTTACTCTTGACTTTTCGTTTTCATGACACACCATAGTCTCACATCAATATGTTAAAGTTGGCACTAACACTCCTTCATGTAAGCCTCGTGCAGCTGCAACACTCAAGCATCTGTTTCTCATCAAAGCCTTCAATGCACCAGCTACTTTTCTTCCTTCTGTCATTCTACTTTCAACTTCTTTTGCACATTTTCCTCTTTTCTATCATTGTACCCAGGTATTTGAACTCTCTCACCAATTCCAGTCTCTCTCCATTCACTGTTACATTGCACTGGGAGTCACCTTCTCTCTCAATAACCATCACTTTACTCTTTTCTACATTTACTCTCAAGGCACGACGCTTATAGACATCACCAAAACTCTGCACTAGCCTACCATGTTCTTGTCCGGTACTTGCATGCAGTACTGCATCATCAGCATACAACTAATTTGAGATATTCCATCCATCACCATTCATTACGAGCGCCATCCTTCTCTCCATTACTCATGTTTTTACTTCTCTCATCATCCATCCATATATATATTGAACAACCACGGGGACATCACACAACCTTGTCGCATGCCCACACTGATCGCGAACCATTCACCTAGGTGCCCATTAACCCTTACACATGCTTCACTACCATCATAAAAACTCTTGATGGCACCTGGCAGCTTACCCTCTACACCGTACATGCGCAAAACTTTCCACAATCCTTCTCTGTCCACTTTGTCATATGCTTTTTCCAGATCCATGAATGCCATAAACACCTTATGGTCTTTCTCACAAGTCTTCTCTACTACCTGTCTCACTGCAAATATTTGGTGATCAGAACATCCTTTGCCGCTCCAAAAGCCACCTTGTTTGTCGCTCACTAGGACTTTCGATATCTCTTTTACTTAGAAATAATTCTTCCATATACCTTCCCTACAATACTCAATAGACTTATGCCACAGTAATTCTTGCACTCACTTTGCTCACCTTTATTTTTGGACGGGGGCACAATCACTGCCTTCTTCCACTCCACTGCCTTAGTTTCACTCATCCATGCCTTCTTACTTATCTCCAACTAGCACTTCATTCCGCTCTCTCCACTACACTTAATCATCTCTGAATACACCTCATCAACCCCACCTGCTTTCCCATTCTCTGGCCACTTTACAGCGTTCTTCACCTCCGCAAGTGTCATGTTTCCAGGCAATGCATTCCTCCTCTGTACACCCCTAAAACCAATCATGTTAATAGTCACTTTGCTCTCTCCAATCCCATCCATCAGACTTTCAAAATATTCTTTCCAGCTGGTCCTTAATTCATTCCCATGGGTCAATAATCTACCTCCTGTATCCTTCACACTTTCACATTTCTTTCCACTGCCACTTCATGTCCACGCCTCTTTTCAAAATAACTTCCTATTTTCAGAGTAATCCACATTCGTTTTTCTTCCTAGATCATCATTTTCCTCCTCCTTTCTTCACTAGTCTCTTTACATGCTTTTTCCTCTCAATATAGTCAGTTCTTATTCCAACTGAACCTCTGTCCTTTATCCACTCTAGCTGCTTCTTCCTCTTGAGTGGATACAGGACAGGGGTTCATATTTTAAGAGGTGCCATTTATTAAAGTTAATCTATGATAAGCACATCATAATACTGCTGATTTATTTCATCATTATTTGCATTAATCTGGATATATTAAGGGAGCAAATAATAATAATGTCAAACGCTATGGACTACACAGGTTGCCTCTTGTGCAGAATTTGGGTCATATTCTAAACAGATTCAAAAACTATGTCTCAAATTATACAAAAACAATTCAGTATTACCTTAACAACCATAGCTTTACTGTTCCACATTCTTCATTCACAACTCTTAGTAATCCAGTCACAAAAGCCTACTTAGTTTACACGGCCCTGAGAATTGAAGGTACAGTAGCTGTTTTTCAAAGGAAGAGGATTTCCAATCCACAACACCCCTTTCCTTTTAGTTATCTCAAAATGCAGGAATATGTGGGCAGCATTGCTATCCTCCCTGACCACAGGGATATCAGACTGGAAGAGATCAGAAATTTGTAGAACAACCTACATGTCTGAAAATCCCACCTTGGACTTTGATTCTAGGTAGTTATAGCTGAGGTCTGTCCAAGAGTAAATGGCTTTGGGGCTACTTACTAAGCTTGCAGCCATATTTTGCTCTCACTTTCATGGTACTGCCTCCCAAATCAGTAATAAATATCCACCTACTACTTGAACTGCAGTGAACTAAAAAAAAAAAAAAATAAAAATAAATAAATAAATAAAAATCCATCCATTGATCATCCAATCCTATGTCGCCCCATGAGGAGTGTAGGAACCCCGGGCTATGCAAGTTGATCCTGACGTTTAAGATGACAAAAAATAAATAAATAAATAAACAAATAAATAAAAGTAACAGTGTGATGGAGGTGGGCAGAGGGGCAGCACAGTGGGGTTGTATGGCAAGTGAAGATGAGTGTTGTAAACTGATTAGTATGGGCAAGACGAAAAGCTAAATTTAATATTTTCCCCAAACATAAGAAAACAAGAACAAGTAACCAGAAGCCACACTGATGCTGAGGAAGAATATTGGTCACAAAGTGCTACATGCTCCAATAAAAGTCCTCTACAACAGGGCAATGCCATAGCTTCTTAGAGTGTATGTATGTATATGTGTATGTACACACACACACACACACACACACACACACACACACACACACACACACACACAGTTTGCTTGGTGTAATATATATCCATCCATCATCCATTCCTATGTTGCCCCATGAGGAGCGTGGGAGCCCAGGGCTAGGCAAGTTGGTCCTGACATTTAAGACGAGTGACCAGCCCCACTCATCCCTGAGTGGCATTACATGAGCAATAACCCCAACCACCCCTTGGATATAAACCTTCACCACCTCAATCCGACTGGAGCACCATAATTATCCACTAAACCACCAGGTGCCAAAATTTGGTTATATGGTTACCACCCAGCATTGTAAATGGTTTTCTGGTGTACAGGAAACCATTTGGCTTGTCACTCACTGTAGAGTTACCCACAGGCAGAAGGAAGAGGAAAGAATGAAGGAAAAAAAGGCAGAAGAGGTAGTGTAAAGTCACCCATAGGCAGAAGGATAAGGAAAGAATTTAGTAAAGAAAGACAAAAGAGGAAGGAAGAAGGATATATATATATAAGAACCTCCGTGCATGAAAATTAGTTACAATCTACTTAGTTACAACACCAATATGTGACCAAGAAGGTTCAAAAGATAAACAATTACCAATATCATAACAGGAAAGAACCATTTTCCTCTATTTCAGTTCAAAAGGAAACCTGCCAGCTGAGACAGTAACCCCCAAAACACACTACACCTGGAATTCAAAGATATATTTATGGGTCAACTTTATAATAACAATAAAATCCATACAAATTCTAAAATCATCATCATCCAAACTTCCTTTCTTACCCTATAGTGACATGAGATAGGGTCCCGAGAGACTGAAAAAACTACAGTAAAGAGAATACAACACTAACCAAAGTTTGCCCAAATGAACAGGCCACAAGGCCACTCACTCACCATTAAAGTCATGAGAATCCTGGCTCCAATCAAAATACATGCACTGAGATCATCACGTAATTGACAGGAGGTATCTATCTATCTATCTATAGCCCGACGCCCTAATCCCGCAAAGGGTGGCCGCAGACAAAACGCCTCCAAGTCACTCTGTCACCCACCATTTGACTCCCCTCCCCCCAACTCACCCCCCCCTCCCTCATATACCTCTCAACTCCATCCCTCCACCTCATCCTCGGTCTACCCCTCCCTCTCCCCCCCTCCACCTCACCTACATACACCCTCTTAGTCAGTCTTTCATTCTCCATCCTCTCCACATGTCCAAACCACCTCAGTGTATTTCTCCTAATCTTTTCAACCACATCCACCTCTACCCCACAACGTTCCTTCACTTCTTCATTCGTCAACCTGTCCCTCCATGTCACTCCACATGCTCCTCTCAAGTAACTCATTTCCACTGCTCTCACTCTTGACTTGTTCCCCTCTTGCAAGGTCCACGCCTCGCTTCCATACGTCAGGGTAGGGATCACAATACCATCATGCTGTGACCTCTTAACTTCCATACTCACCTCCCTATTTCTCATCACTGCTTTCAGTGTGCCAACAGCCTTCCTTCCCTGCTGTACCCTTTCACGTACTTCATCCCCCAAAGTTCCATCCTTACTCATCACACTACCCAAGTACTTGAATGCACTCACATTCTCCATATCCTCACCATCCAACCTCACTGCACACTCTGTGACTTCATTCCTCTCAAACACCATAACTTTATTTTTGTTTACATTAACTTTCAGCTTCCTCCTCCTACACACTGTCCCAAATTCATTCACCAAACCTTGCAACTCCCATTCATCTTCACTCAACAATACTGTATCATCAGCAAACAGCAACACCGGAAGCTTCCAAATCTCACCCTCATTCATTAGGGCCACCCCCACATCCACTGCCCTACCTTGTACCTCCTTTACGACCCCATCCATATATATATTAAACAGCCATGGAGACATTACACACCCCTGTTTCAGTCCCACATTGAGATCAAAGAACTCACTCATCTCACCATCCACTCGCACCGTAGCCCTAGCTCCCTCGTACATACTCTTCACAGCACTCAACAATTTCCCCTCCACTCCATATATTCTTAATACCTTCCACATACCTTTCCTATCTATTCTGTCATAAGCTTTCTCCAAGTCCATGAAGGCAGCGTACACTTTCCTTTCCTTCTCTAGATACTTCTCCACTAAACATCTTAGAACAAATATCTGATCTACACACCCTTTTCCCTTCCTAAATCCCCCTTGTTCTTCTCCAACTAGCTCCTCTGTCATATGCCTAACCCTATCAATGAGTATTCTACCATATATTTTACCAGTCACACTAAGAAGGCAAATACCCCTATGGTTACCACATACTTCTCTCTCCCCTTTTCTTTTCTACAGAGGAACAATTATACCTGATTTCCAGTCCTCTGGAACCCTTCCCTCTTCCCAAGCCAATCTACACAACTTCCATATCCACTCCACAACAATCTCACCCCCATACCTAAGCATTTCACCACACACTCCATCAATTCCTGGGGCCTTTCCCAGCTTAATCTTCTTCATCGCTTCCACTACTTCCGCCCTACTGATCTCTTCCTCCCTCCTCTCATCTCTTCTTCTCCCAGCCATTCCCCAACCACTTATACTCACACTGCTCTCACTCTCTACATTCAACAAATCCTCAAAGTGTATACAAGTAATAATGTTATGTACAGCTGCTAAATATACTGACAACAAAAAATTTGGAAATGACATCAAATGCGTACATGAATGAAATCAGTGATAAACAAACCTTCTTTCCAGTGCGCATGTCCCACTTGATGACTGCACCATCCTCATGTCCAGTTATCACATACTCATCTAGAGGCCCCCAAAGCACTGACAGAGCTTTAGCATTGTTAGGTGTCACCTGAGTCTTCATGATTGGTGTTGCTGCAATACAATACAATTATCAAGCACCAAAAAACACAAAATGTATTCTTATAATGCTTAGTATATAATGCAACTAGATATTAATATACATATTATGTTTAATGGCATACAGGTATCTCTCACTTTATAAACTGGAAAACATCAATAAAAATCAAACTGTAGGGCAAAATACTGCAAATCAATCAGGTCATAAATGGATTCAATAGGCACAGGTTCGACATAACTAGAAAGCATACCTTGGAATTCTTTCACTGACACCATTTCTATCTATCAATTGCTAGATGCCTTAATCCCGGAAGAGGTGGTCACAAACAAATTACCTCTATGTCGCCCTGTCCCCCGCCATTTCATTGCTCTGCTCATGGCTCACACAAACTTCTCTCATATACCTCTCCATTCCATCCCTCCATCTCATCCCCAGCCTCCCTCTCCCTCTCCCCCCCTCCACCTCACTCACGTATACTACTCATTAGTCTCTTGCTCTCCATCCTCTCCACATGGCCAAACCACCTCAATGTATTTCTCCTAACACTTTCTATCATATCCACATCAACAACACAACACTCCTTCACTTCCTCATTTGTCAGTCTATCTATCCATGTAACTCCACATGTTCCTCTGAAATAACTCACTTCAATTATATAAAACTGAAGCATCATTACAGACTAATAACGCCGATCTACAATTGCATTTCTAACCTAAAATACAGGGGTAGAATAAGAATATTTTGCCAGTTAGCTATTTCAAAGTTACTTTACAGAAAATACTCCATCAAAATACTTCACACTCAACAAAGTAACATAATAATTAAGACTAGGCAAGCTCAATGGCAAACAATGCCACTGTACCATACAGCATGTAATGGTATCAAACTGAAGCAATCATTTCTCAGTCAACTGTATACTGAGGGTTTCCTATAAAATTAAATAAAAAATATGCACACAGCTCAGGGAAGTACTGTACTGCTTTAGTTTACCATCAACGTCATTAGGTTCTCTGACATCAATAATGTTGAGCTCAGAGTTGTGACCCATCATCTTGTCAGTGGTGTAAGCAACCATAGTGCCAGAATAGGAAAAGTTGACACCACGTACAGACGTCTTCATCTCCAAGGTTGATGTGCATGTCCCAGTCTCTACATCCCAGATTCTGAGGAACAAATTGAAATGATATTTATTTTGAACAATAAAACCTACATAAGTATCATTATCATCATCGACTGATTCTCTTTCCATTAAAAAATGGGCTTATTAAAGATCCTGAAACAAAATACGAAATTGCAAAATCTGTTGCTTTTTAACAGTACTAACAAAACACAACAGAAACTAGCCATCCAAGGCTTCCATGGGTTTGTCATGTGTAGTGACATATAACATAACCCTAATCCATTATGTGCAAATTTTAAACTCCTTTATATATAATGCACAACCCACACAGGATCCAAAACCTCACCAACACATCAAATTTAGCATGTGGAGATACCATGGTGCTAGCCTCAGCCTATGAACATATACGAAATATTAAAAACATAGAACACTGACATCAGAAAGGTACAGTGAACTCTCAATTATCTGTCGTCACAATATCCGGCCCAACACAATATCCACCGCTGCTGGCTCAGCTCTATTAACCCCCACATGCTGGGCAATATGTAACGCAGTCGTCATCTCACTACGGACAATTTCTCGGAAAATGCAGAAAATTGCTTGTTTTAAAACCTTAATATCTCGGAAAGTATAGAACTTAGCGAAATGAATTTAAAACCATTTTACTCAACAACTCTTCCACTTGCAAATGAAAGTATCCCCAGGTCTGTAGGTCTTTGCACTGATAAGTAACAACGTGAGGAAGAGAACTGATCTTCGGCGTGAGAAAGGAGGTGTTTGTGCGTTTGCTCACGGCACCGACTATGGCTTTGTTCTCAATGTGATAACATACTCCACACCTAGATAAACCAGACACTGTTTCATCCAAGGCATTCCTTATGGCACTATCACTAAGCCCTTTCCTAGTATTCTTGGAAAAAGGTTTGGTAGGGGCAGATGATGCAAGGGACCACATAAGGCTGGAGCAGAATCAGACATGACGTAAGAAAACATCACCCTACACCTGGCAGAGTCACAGAGATGACTGAGGTACTTGTATGCTTGCCCTGGATGCTGGAAGTCTATCCCCACCCTTTGGTGACGAGATCAAGTGGCGGCCACTCCAAACTTAGGTGCGAAAACACTTGTGGTTATAGACGTCTCCTGGTGCCCATGATCCACCAATTTCTCGTCAGATATAACTGTCACCCAGCACTTAGGTGTTAAAGCAATATCTGGCATTGAAACAGGACGTAAACAGCGGCTCTATGCAATATCCGGCACTGAGGCGTCTCAACCGACTCGTAAACGGTAGCCAACCGGCACTGTACTACTGTACTGCATCATTACTTTATTGTATTTTATGCTTAAGTTTCATCATTTACTCATGCCAAGTTTTTAGGATAGAGGGCTGAGATGGATAGTAATGCAATATCCGGCTCGACGCCGAATATGAGGCCTGTGGGGGGGGGTAATAAACAATATCCGGCATTTCATGTCATTCAGTGTGGGACTTGGCTGAATATTGACGGATAATTCTGAGTTTACTGTATAAAGAAACATTGATGACTCTGAGGCCTAAGGGCTTTCTTGCTGCCTCCAGTGCCTAACAGAAAAGCACAGAGTCCCAACTCATCGGCTTCAAATCCCCCCCCCCCCTTCAACCTCAAGGCACTGGTCACTGTCTGCAAAGGTGACTGCATAATTTGTTGCTTTATGCCTTTCTGATGTCATTTTCTTATGTCTGTTCCATCTATGATAGTAGTAAATATCTTTGGTAAGGTTAAGGGAGAAGTGGAGGGTCAGGCTGGAGACAAAATTAACACATAAGCTCCAATAAATAGCAATGGGCTTCAACTGCCTGTTATAACTGAATCTATCCTATGCAATACTCCTAATAAACCCATTAGTTGTATAACTCCAGTAATAACTGTATACACAGCCAATTCTACATGGCAGAAACTACAAGTACTTCAAAATCTGACAAGGCTTTGAACAATGTTAATGGTACACAATTAAAATAAGGTACAGTGCTGTATACAGTACATGGTAGAAACTACCAATTTTGATGGGCTTTTTTTAGCAAAAATAATGTACTGTACATACTAAAAACTACAAGTATACAGGGTAGAGAAGAAAGTTTGATGAACTTTTTAACAATACTGTACTGTTAAAAAAATAAATAAATAAATAAAAAAGTAACAACATACATGGTAGAAACAATTCTGTACTAACCTCATTGTCTGATCTGCAGAACCAGAAATAAAGTGTGAGCTATCCCATTTGACATCAATGGACCAGACTGTACCCGAGTGGCCATCATAGGTTCCCAGACGTTCACCATTGATAGAGTACCACACATTGGGCTTTGGGTCTTTTGAGGCTGAGAAAAGCAAGTCACCCTCACGGTTGAACTTTATCTGTGTTATGGAACGTTCATGCCCTTGAAGCATAATAGGTTTCTGAAAAGAACAAATAAACAAATTATTTAGTAATACAATGTACCGTACACTACAGGGTAAATGTGTGCTTTGTTTGAAGCAGCAGAAAGACCCCACCAATTCAGTTCATATTCCTCCATCTTGTTTTCTGTATTCTTCTATTTTCAGGGTGGTAAATTACATTTTCCTGATGAAGAATTTCCCCCATTATTATCATCACGTTCCTTGAACCATACTTACGATTGTTTGTTTCCAGCAAAATGGAAGAAACTCACTCAATGTACTCAAAGGTGGATTTCATTTCCCAATTTCCCAAATGAAGCTTAGGTTGGGTTAAGCTAGGTTGGGTAAGTTTAGTTAAACACTTAGGTTAGGACAGTCCCTTCCACCATTATGCTGAAGAATCAAACAAGAGCTGTCACATGAGTAACTAAAAACAACAAACTTATTTAACAGAAATGCTTATTTAGCACCCCAGGAATAATCAGAAAAGTCTAACAGACTATCAGGAAGAAGAGTTGATTTGGTAAGGTGCTTCTACTGCTAAAGTAGCCTAAAGTATGTTTAGGGTACCCACTATTACTTCAATTATATGATGAAAACAATGTTTAAGCACCTATCCACTCACTTCCAAAGTGGAATATCATCATTAGCTGATCATATAGGCTAAAGAAAAGTTCAATATTACACAAAGGAGCTCAATAACAATACAGTATAAAGAGAAAGGTACAGACCACAGTATGCAACCAATACTCCCCACCCATAAGGTACCGGTATGTGTTTTATTTCCTTTCATTATCCCTACATGGGGGAGCAGCAAAGTCCTCATGTTAGTTAGGCTACTTGAGGTTAGGGTCAATCTGGTTTAGTATGCAAAGTTTGATCGATGCTTAAAATCACTGGTTTGCTTGTCTCGTTTTCTTTACATGTGGTGCGGTTTGATTAGACGAGGGTAGATTAGTGTTCAAGCGGGGGTGGGTTAAGGGGTAAAATCCCCGGTAAATATGAATGACAGTGATGCAGGGATTCAAGCTGTTTTCTTAAAACCAATGTTCTTAACCAAAGTAATTTTTGTACTAGATACGTTGCAGGTGTTTAACATTTAATTTTCAACACATGAAATAAACAGAACAAGAAAAATATCCCTAGCTACTTGTCATTCCTGACTACATACATCTGTGCTGTTAACTTACCCCCTAATTCTACTGACTATGAAAAATTCTTCAACTATGGTATCTTACTTCTAAGATGGAACACAACCTATCAATTTCTCCTTTGTATGAACTCTCCATTCTAGGATATTTCATTGTTCACCACCACCTCCGGCTCTCCTCTCCTTCCACTGATCCACCTGGTGAACAAGCATAATCTTTTCTATCCCTAGTGCAGCTTGTTCAGCACCCTATCCGTATCCCCGACCACCTTGGAGAGAATTCCAGCATAGTTGACCTCTTCCTTACAACTGATCCTTCTACTTACGCTGTAAATCTTTCCTCTCCATTGGGCTCCTACGATCACAACCTCATCACCTTAACCTGTCCTATCACTCCAATAAGGCCTGTGGACCCTCCCAAGAAGCATCGGTTGTGGCACTTTGGAGCTGCTGATTGGGAGGCCCACAGACAGTACTTATTTTCCCTGGAATGATTATTGCTTCCATGACTGACAGCCATCTGAGTGTGTCTTGCACATTAAGGAGGTTATTCTCTCGGGCATGGAATCATACATTCCTTTCTAATACAATATCTTGTAATTAATGAAAAAAAAAAAATAATAATAAAAATAATTATGCCTGTTCTTACGCTGTCAACAAGAAGGCCTACAAATGGTACCAGAGCCAACCCACCCCTGAACCTCATCCCTTTTATGTTTCTGTCTGAACTCGTCCCAAGTCTGTTCTTCGCTCTACTAAAAATAATTTCATTTGTACTACCGTACCTGCTTTGAACTCTCCAATTCAAATTCTTCCCGCTCCTTCGGGCACCTCGCCAAAAACCTTTCTAACAACTTTACTTCATCATCCTTTCCTCCTCTTTTCCACACTGATAGCTCTGTAGCTATTTCTTCTGCTGATAAAGCAGAATTCTTCACCCAGACTTCCTCCTCCAATTCCACCTTAAAAGATTCCAGTGCTATTCCTCCATCACTTCCCTCCTCTAACTTCCTCATGGCTGACATTTAAAGTTTCTTCAACTGATGTATTTTCTGTCATAAATGGCTTCAAAACTAACAAGGCATATGGGCCTGATGGGGTCCCTCCTGCCATCCTCAAGAACTGTGCTTCTGTGCTTACATCCTGATAGGTAAACTCTTTCCCCTTTGCCTGTCAACTTGTACCTCTCCTTCCTGCTGGAAGTTTGCCCTCATTCAGCCTGTCCCAAAGAAAGGTGACCATTCCCAGCCCTCTATCACCCAACTGCTTTAACATCCTGTATTTCAAAAGTTTTTGAGTCTATTCTTAACAAAAAAAAAAAAAAATTTAAAGCACCCTTCCTATCTTACCCTCCTTTCTCATCGTCAGTACGGGTTCCGTCAGGAGCACTCCTCTAGCGATCTTCTCATCTATCTTTAAGACTCCTGATCAGCCTCCTTTCTGGACTTAGGCAAAAGCTTTTCCATTGCACTCAACATCTCAAAGGCTTTCAATCGATCGAGTCTGGCATGAATTTTTATTTTCCAAACTGCCCTCTTACGGGTTCTATCCTTCTAACTGCACCTTCTTCTCTAGTTTCTTTTCTGGTCATTTTATAATTGCTATTGTAGATGGCCACCATTCTACTCCTAGAGCTATCAAAAGTGGTGTTCCTCAGGGCTCTGTCCTATCACCAACTCTCTTCCTTTTACTCATCAATGATCTAAGCTGTATATCTAACCCTATCTACTCATACACTGATGACTTCACCCTTCACCTTTCCATTCTCTTCCAGCAGCATCCATCTCAGCTTTTACTGGCTCCCTTCAACGTCCGTCTCTTTGCCAGACTGTTGCATCTTAACCCGCCGCGTCCCAGAGACGTGAATTCACGTCCTCACATGATGTGGACTCATATCCCAGAGACGTAAATTAACGAGGCAACATTGCAAAGTCCCTAATTTGCACAATTTTCAATTTTCACGAGTGATTTTTGGCACGTATACACGGGACACCTTCCTCTACAAGATGCCAGGCAGGAACAATGCCTTACCCAGCATGACCTCCCCCCCCCCTGCATGACCTTTTCTCAGCAATTCACCTGTTATCAGTGACCTGGCCAGTAAAGCCATGTCATGCCACGGTACGAAATTCAGGGCCAGAGTGATTCTCCAATCGATGACAATGTGGAGGACAAACATTAGACAAAGAAACAGTCAGAAATGATGATCAGGTAATGTGGCAAAAAAAAGGTCAGGAATGGCGATGATTTAGTGAGTGAAACAATGCTTATAATGCCTATATTACCGTTTGAAAACCAATATACTCTCGTACTACATATAAATTCGTACAAAATAAATAAATAAATACCGTTTATGAGTGGTGTAGAATAGTTATCCTCCCACTGAACTCGTTTTCTTTGCAGCCAACCTGATAGAAAACCCTGTAAGGTAAGGACGTACTCCTACCTGGGTCGAGCATTTTAAACCTCAGGTGAGCGATTTCTCTATGAATTTTCGATGTTTCTCACCAAAAGCGGATGTTTGAGCAAAAAAAAAAAAAAAAAAAAAAAAAAGGTCCAAAAAAGTCGGGACTGGGGAGTACCACTGCCCAGAAAACGTCAGGATGGGGCGGGTTAAGCTCTTTTCAATTGCTACTTCAATGGTCAATGCTCCTCTGAACTGTTTGCATCCCTCCGCTATTACAGAGGGTGTATAACATTCGTCTAGCAAAAAACTCTCATCCTTTTTCTGTCCAACTCTCAAATGCAAGAGTTAACTGTTACTCCCAGTCCTCCATGTATGCAACAGGTCAATGCTGGAACTGTCTCCTGTCTGCATTTCCTACTGCCTACAGTATGATCTCCAGTCTTTCAAATGCAGTGTGTCCAAGCATCTCAAAATGAAATGAACGGATCTTGAATTTGGCTTTCTGTTATCTTGTTTTTGTTTTCTTTTTGAAGGGAATGGTCTTGAGGGCTCCTGGCCTTAGGTTCCTTCTTTCTTGCATTAAAAAAAAAAACTTTGCGATATTAAAACTGCCTGAACAACACCCACAACAGCGTGTTTACTGCCAATCGATCCCGCTGACTGAATGCACCAGTGCTCCAAACATACTCAAATATAAATAATTTTATTACCATACATTTCAGCAGATACCTATCTAGAAAAGCGAAAAGCATGTCACCTAACTGGGGGGGCATTGCACCCCCCAGGTCCCCCAGTTAGCAGTGGAAGCTTAACTGGTGGACTATGCCCCACAGAACCCCCAGTGATTATAACCTACCTAATAGCATGCCAACTAAAATGTGCATTGCATAAAACTTGTGCCAAAACAGTATCCTGCAATGAGAGGGTTCGTTAATCATGGTGCAATCGCCACACAACCATGCAATGGCAATGGTGGTGCAATCATGAAGCAAATCTTTATATACAGTACATCACACAGGAGACATCCATTAAAATATGATAGCTACCGGTACATGTTAGTAATACAGCGTTTGGCAATGACTGGACGTATCAGTGTATCTCATGTCAAAACAATGGGAAAATTAATGATTTAACCAAACCTAACCTCACTTGTACTTGACAGCCAGCTTTCAAATTTCAAAATGCATTAGGAAAGTTAAATATGGCCGGCTACTGGCAGATGTCAGTGGAATATTTACGTTC
Source organism: Coenobita brevimanus (assembly GCF_032717465.1). NCBI lineage: Eukaryota > Metazoa > Arthropoda > Malacostraca > Decapoda > Coenobitidae > Coenobita > Coenobita brevimanus. Next base: position 8,790,929 of record NC_137028.1, on the reverse strand, counting down.
TAAATCCTCATTTATAGCTTTCACAGTTAAGTTTACAAAAATCCCCAGCAGCTGTGGTAATCAAGGAATAATAACAAGTAACCTGTGAAAGACTCATTTCAAGAGAAAATATGGAAAGGCTGTACCCATTTGGTAAAGAATTAATCCCTAATCTATAAAGAACAATACTGGTACAGGACCCTGCAAAGAACTCTTCATTCCAATAGGAGATTCTGAAATATTGCATCACTGTCATAGCTACATAATAGAATAACAATGGATCATGTCAACACTCCATTCTAATGGGAAATTTTGAAATACTGCATCACTGTCATACATAATTAATAAATCCCCTGTTCAAATAGATGTAGTTTTGGATAAAATGTATATTTAAAAATAAAGTGCAATTAATTTTATTTCAACCATCATTTTCCAGTGGAAACGCTTTACTTCCCCACATTTATTCAACCCAAAACCCTCTTCCATAACCCCTACATGGCAGCAGATGACTTCTGCATTTCATCTGGGCTGAAGACTGATGATTTTCCTTGGCAGGAGGAAACCTCCCGTCGTAGTGGTAACAGCTGCTGTTGTTACATGTGATGCAATAACAAAAAATTTACATTTTAACTATCAACAGAGGCACATACCCATGGAAACTCACATACATAATAATATTTTAAGCATAAAGACAACAGTTTAATTTTTGCTAACCGTTTTTGCAGTGTTATGCAGCAATTAAGTCCATAGATAAAGATGCTGCTGCAAGCTGACACATGATGAAAAAATACATTTAGTTCAAGTACCAATATATTAATGATCACACTTATGAAAACAGTCTTTGCTGGCAATTTCCTATGCACAAAGACGTGATTAAAATTTAAATAACAAAATAACTAACCATTTTGGTAGTGTGAAGAAGGGACCGTGGCCCTCACCCGCACTAAACGAAAACACGAGAGGCCAACTAAAGACGGAACTATCTTCACTCTGGAACCTCAAAATTTCCATAAAATTACAGTAAATGATTCCCTTATGCGTTATTTCTATACGAATTCTTTTGAACATCTTCATGAATTAGTTGAATGTACGACTTAATGAGATAAAGAAACGGAACAAATTGCTCAAAATCAGTTTTCGGAAAAGAAGACTAGCTATTCTTAGCTACAGTTAATGCGTACGTTTCGTGAAATTTTATTCCACTTTTCTTTACATATCACATTGTATTCGATGTAATTTCACTATGCAATGGAATACAAAAATCCATAGACTTCGGTAATGAACTACAGTTCTTTATGCTTACCTAATCATGGCTAGTGGGGGAGTACGAAGATTCTTCTTACGCCCGTGACCCCACTTTTGACATGGTCATCCTATCAGGCTTTAAATATTGATAAATTACTGTCTGTTACAACTTCATCTGGCAGGGCATTCCAATGCTGAATGACTCTCACAGTTCGCCGATGGGCTGGCTGTTCCAGGTAGTGTCACTAAAAACTAAAGAAATCTGAAAATCGGGTGTCCTCCAATCTGTGGAGAAATTTATCAACTTGTCTCGCATCACGAGCCTTTAACGTTGGTAGGTTCAGCCTTCTGCACCTCTCTTCATAGCTTAAACCTAGAAGTTCAGGGGTCAGTCTTGTAGCCCTCCGCTGAACATTCTTTAGTTCTACATGGTGCCCAGTACTGCAGCGTACTCAAGAGTAGGTCTTACTAGGGACAGATATAACGGCCGAAAAGTTCTAATACTCAAGTATTCAATGTTTCTCTTTATTATTCCTGTTCTGCTGTTTGTTCTTGCAACAATTTCCCTATGATTTTCATGCTTCATGTTTGCTGACTTACATACTACTAAGTCTTTCTCGACGCCGGTTTTTGTCAGTTTTTCTGCTCTAACTTCATAATCAGCCTCGTCGTTATTTCATCCAACGTGCATAGATTTGCATTTTGCAAGATTAAATGAAAGAAGCCACTTCTCACACCACGTCTCTCCAGCTCTCTACGAAGCCGCTGTACTTCCTCTTCACCATTAATTACTCTGTAGATTTTAGCGTCGTCAGCAAACAGACTCGAGCATGATTCCAATTCCTGTCAAATCATTTACAAAAAATTAAAATAGGACAGGACCCAGGACGCTACCCTGTGCCATTCCACCGAGACCCTCCGACCAGTCAGATGTTTGTCCTCTTGATTGTTCGATGCTGACGTCCATTAAGAAAGTTACATATCCACTGTAGAATTTTGCCTTTTATCCCTATTGCCTTGTGGTAGGTGGGGACGCTCACCATCCACTCACTCAATGTTGCGCTGCACTCGGGTATCTGCCCTGTCCTCTCCTCCATCCTTCTTTCCTTCCATCTTCTGTCTTTCTTTCCTTCATTCTTTTCTCGTTTTTCTGCCTACGGGTGACTTTGCACTCCCTCTTCTGTCTTTCATTCCTTTATTCTTTCCTCTTCCTTCTGCATGTGGGTGACTCTACACTGAGTGACAAGCCAAATGGTTTCCTGTACACCAGGAAACCATTTACTACGCTGGGTGGTAACCATATAACCAAATTCTGGCGCCTGGTGGTTTAGTGGGTAATTATTTTGCTCCAATTGGATTGAGCCGGTGAAGGTTTATATCCAAGGTATGGTTGGGGTTTATTGCTCACGTAATGCCACTCAGGGATGAGTGAGGCTGGTCACTCTCATCTTAAATGTCAGGACCAACTGCCCAGCCCAGGGCTCCTACGCTCCTCATGGGGCAACGTAGGATTGGATGATAGATGGATGGATGGCCTTTAGCTTGGTTAGCAGTCGCTGGTGTGTCAGTGGTACTGTCAAGTGCTTTAGCACAACCCAAGTACACCACATCCTCACTCATTTTGTTATCAATCGCATTAACTAAGTCTTCGGTGTATGTCAGTAAATTTGTAACAGCTCCGTCTCTCTAAATCTGTGTTGTGCATTGTTTGTAAGTTTGTGTGATTCCAAGTGGCTTCCTACAGTATCTTATCTCTGATAATGCCTTCCAAAATTTTCATTACTACACTGGTTAGAGATACAGGTCTGTAATTCAGTGGGCCATTCTTATTACCTTCCTCATAAATTGGTTTAATACTGGCTATTTTCCAAGTAGCTTTCCTGAAAAAATCAGCTTTCTCGATTTTTTTCCAAGTTCCCTTCGAATCTGAGCTAATGCTTCTGGCCTAGAAGGAGCGTTATGGTGTGCATGTGGATGTAATAGAAAGCGTTAGGAAAAAGTTATACAGTGAGGTGGTCTGGCCATGTGGAGAGGATGGAGGGCGAGAGACTAACGAGGAGAGTGTATGTGAGAGAGGTGGAGGGGGAAGAGGGAGGGGGAGACCGAGGATGAGATGGAGGGATGCAGTGGACAGGTATATGAAAGAGGGGTGTGTGAGCGGGAGGGGGGGGGAGGGCAGAGAGATTGCGGGGGACAGGGCGACATGGAAGCGATAAATTTGTGGCCACTCCTTACGGGATCAAGGCGTCTGGCAACAGACAGATAGAAAGATAGATAGATAGATATGTAAGAGTTGCGAAGCCTCCCGTACAATATATACTCTTTTTAGTTAATGTTATCCTAAAAAAATGCCATCTCTCCATTTCGAATGCTGAAATGTAACAACAGATCACCACGATAATGCTAGTCACAAAGAGGTGCTAGGAAAAGAATGTAAAGTATTGGTGTTATGATTGTTATCCTATTCTGCCACTGAGGTACTGTACGTGGAATAAGCTGAAAAAATACGAAATTTTGTGCCAAGTTAGTGTGAAAGAAGTACAGAATACGAAATATGTGCAAAAAAATTCCAGTGGGTTTATTATCTTATTTGAAACGGCACCAACATTCCGTCTCTGCGTTGGTAAGCGTAGTGTTCATGGCAACGTTCAATATTTATGTGCGGCGCGAACGTCCGGGGAGTGTGGTGTGTGGCTGAGTTTTAGGGTTAGTAGCGCTGGTGTGTGTTGGTGTGGTGGTGTGCTGCCGTGGAACGCATGGGGTTGTCAAGTGCAACTTGAATTATGCGTAAGTTTTTTTTTTTCCATGTCTCTTAAGATGTTTTTTAATCAGCTTGGCTCTCCTCCACATCCCCACCTGACATTTGGGTAATATGTGAGGCCTGTAACACACGACTGTTTAACCTTTATTAGCCTGAGCACCATGCATCACGCACCCCATCTTATTTTTTTTTTTCAGAGAGAGAGAGAGAGAGAGAGAGAGAGGGGGGTAAGGTATATAAATTAGGGCAAAAAGTGCAATTTGCAAGTTAAACAGGCGACCAATACTTGTATACGTAATGATGCTGGTCAAACGTAATGCGTCCCGAAGAAACAACACAAACGACAAAACTGGTGTGTGTGTGTGTGTGTGTGTGTGTGTTTTACCCTACTTTCAGACTAATCATTTATTGATGCATATTTTTCTCCTAATTCACAGAACAATGATCATTATATCACTATTTTTTTTTTATTATGTTTGGTACTAGTATCATTTGAATACAGATCAATTTTGTATTCGAGTATAAAACAGCAAAATTCCTCGGTTGGCTGTTATATCTTTAGTTTAATTTTCAGCAATGTCAGGATAATTTATCAAGCAATAGTTAACCTACGATGAAAACTTTAGTCCGTTTGTCTTCACCTGATAAACCTCCGCAACACCTCTTCTGCTTAATGGCCAAGAGTAGTCAGACAAGAAGATAAAAATTACTAGTAACCAAGGAGACACATTCCTACGCAGCCACAACTTCGTATTCAAGCTGTGACAGTGGCCCAGTTCCCTCAGATGAAAACAGAGTAAGAGTCCCGTTATTAAAAAAGTCACAATAGTTCATCCACCCTAACTTGGACAAGATTTTCGTCCTTTTCCCAGTTTATTTCACATGACTCAGTGAAGAATAAGACAATGCTATGGCCCTACATTATTCCACCGAATTTTTTCATGACTAGCTACCTCCATATTCTAGTTAGGATATTCAAGATACCCGTGCTGAGATAGCAATTTTAGGCGATGCTAGAGTAGTAGTAGAAGTAGTAATAATACGAGTAGTAGTAGTAGTAGCAGTAGTAGTAGTAGTAGTAGTAGTAGTAGCAGCTGCAACCCCGTCTCATCTGAATATGAACCCAGTGAACTACAGGCCAAAGTTACCTTTACCCTGCAGTCCATCCTCCTATGGGGGGAATAGGCAGGGAGTTGAGAGACGTTTGTACAACCAGGCAGTGACCTCACCTGGTCATATCAGTACCACCAAGTGAAGGTGTCCTTCTGCGGTTTCAGCAATAGGAGTATAGTTCTTAAACAATATCAAAACTGACACAGCCTAATGAGATCTTGCTACGCTAACCGTTAACATAAGAACTGCTAATTTTGCTTCATTAATTTTTGACAGCAGCCATACCCTCCTAAAATAAGAGGTGAGGAATCCCAGTATTGATCCAGTGTCCTCACTTCAAAAGTTCATGTGTGTGTGTGTGTGTGTGTGTGTGTGTGTGTGTGTGTGTGTGTGTGTGTGTGTGTGTGTGTGTGTGTGTGTGTGTGTGTGTGTGTGTGTGTGTGTGTGTGTGTGTGTGTGTGTGTGTGCAAGGAATGCATACAAGCAGTTTTCCTAGCCGTGCTCTCGTTAAATGTGGGTTATCCCGTCAAACGTGGACAGTCAAATGGTGGGTGACAGAGCGACTTGGAGGCGTTTTGTCTGCGGCCACCCTTTGCGGGATTAGGGCGTCGGGCTATAGATAGATAGATAGATAGATAGATAAATAGATTCTAAGTGATTTTGGATATTTTGCAACACATTTTACTAAACGACTTATTCTCCACATAAGGAGTCTATATTTTCTTGTATGATATCAATAAAAACTACGTCGATAGTAATATGGTCAAAATAACATGCAAGAGAATGTTATGTAGCATTATAAGTTAGAAGTGCTACGAAGCTTCCTGACCCACCTAGAATAGAAGCCTGCACCCGGTCATTCACCTTTCCAACCGTGTCGCTGGAGATATTGTAACACATCCTCCTTAGCAACTTATTTTGTGTTACACCTCAGTATACTCTTATACATTATTGGTGTAAACAATGTCGATACTGAAACACATAAATAACATATAAGAGGATGCTAAGGCGTAGTATGCATAAATAAGTAGCTAAGAAAAAGTGCTACGAAACCTCCCTATGCCACTTAAAAATGACCCATTGCCTGCTTTAACCTTCTTAAAATTTAATTCGTACATGCATTATTAACATTCTTCGCTCAGCAAGGACGTAAATACAAATTTTCAACTTCATTTTAAAGGAAAAAATCTGGAAAATATTTGCAGATACAGGAAATTTGGAGAAATTTAGAAGAGAGTGTGGTCACAAGTTTTTTGTGACCAGGTGCTTAATGATCTATTTTCCAATTTGCTTTTTTTTTTTTTTTTTTTACAAAGACAAATAGATCCGTAAACGACGTGTCGTAAGGAAGTTCACTGATAAAAAGGTAAAAGGGTCATATAGAAGGATTATAATTTGTTATAGGGTGGAGAAAGTGAGTTGAAGGTGCATGGGGACGTTGAACACCAAGAAGAAAATGAATGGATATGGTAAATGAATATGTAACAAGGCGACGTACGAGTATGGGGGGTACAAATTTTAAAATATATATTGATTAGATGAATTAATTATATACGGCGATGCACATGACAAGTGTTACCGTACTCCCCCTTTTTAATATGACAGTTAACGAAATGACTCTCTCCTATAAGTGTATGTAAAGGGAATCTTAAAGCAAGAAAAAAAAATCTATGTATGCGGGTGGTTTTGCTTGTTAAGTGGGGCCATGATATCGAAAGCTTACCAGTGGAAGAAATGTGAATGTCTGCAGCTGACTTCACTGGACATGATGTTTGATAGTATGAGAAAAAACTTAGGGAATAAGAATAGACTAAAGTGGTAGATATAATGAAAGTAATAAAGAAACAGTAATGGTGATGGACAGGGTATACAGCTGGAAAGTAAGAGAACAGTTGGAGCGAAGACCCTCTGACTGGACCTCAGTAAATGGCCAGAGTAGCGAGAAAAGATTCAGAAACGAGGAGGAAAGATGAGACAGAGAAGGATACAGGAGAAACGTGGCAGATACTGGCACAGTCCATGGAGACACGGAAAATGTTGGGATGTGCCTTTTTATCTGTCAAGTAGTGGACTGCCCGTGCCTGCTGCTAGTGATGATGATTTACAGTATGAATGCATTACATAACACTAAAGCTAAAAAAAAATCAATAGCTTTCAAGGCAGCTCAGCTGAACAAAATTACACACACACACACACACACACACACACACACACACACACACACACACACTGTGTGTATATATCTATATATCTAAATATATAAATATATAAACACTTTTTCATACTACTTACTAGGCTACAAGTATCTACCTATGCAAAGGGTTATTAACATTGTTAATGGAATAACCACCTGGAGACTTCAACGGTATAATTCTGGGTGTTATTTTGCGACAAATGTCTTATTATGTCTTCCCATTTTTTTCTGTTTAAATTAAAATTTAAATCAGGCTTCAAATTAACATCATACAAAGGTAATGTTACGAAACTACACAAATATATTAGAAAATTTACAGTCGATCAAAAAAGTACTGGGTACGAGGGGTTCGATGATAACGTAAATGATAAACATAGTTCGTGATGCTTCGAAATAATTAATCTGTTTTCATCTGAATGGTGTTATAATAGTGCAGACTCGGAAATATCAAGCAAACGATATACGAGAATATAGCATCCTCATGAAACCAAGTTTACTAACGTAGAGTAGAATCAACCGGAATTGCGCAAAAGCCGTCATCTGTCTTGTGAGATTGTTTTGTGCAAAATGTGTACCGCTACTTTTTTGATCAACTGTACGGAAGGGGATCTCACTACACTCTAATTCCCTGCCACACTGAAACATATGCACATGAACAAACAAACAACCTGTAATCATACCAGTGTCGTTTCCCCTTCGGAAGTTTGGGGGATAATGATAACTGTGAATTATACATTAAAATTTCTACCCATAGCTACTGACTAAAATTCCAGCCCCCAGAGTCATGCAATGCTATATTTTTCAGACGCAGATGTCGAGGATTCCTTGTCGTGAGGGAGTGGAGTGGAACAGGGTTGGTTGGGATATGGAGGGGTAAGGTTGGGTGGGCTTAGATTGGGATGTGATGGGGTAGGATGGGGTGGAGTGGGGTGAGGCTGGTGTGGTAAGGTTAGAATGGAATGGGGTAGATGTCGATGATGGAGGTGGTTGGGTTGGATGAGGTTGGGCAAAGGTCGAGTGGGTTCAGCGTGAGGGAGAAGTGGGGTGAGGTTAAGATGGGGTAGGTGGGGGTTGGGTAAGGGTGGGATTGGATGGGGTGGGAGTAGGGGTGGGTGGGTGTGAGGGTGGAGTGTGGTGTGTGGGTGTGAAGTTGGGGTGGGGTGTGGTGGGTGGATGTGAAGTTGTGATGGGGTGTGGTGGATAGGTGTGAAGTTGGGGTGGGGTGTTTTGGGTGGGGGTGGGGTGGAATGCGGTGGGTGGGGATGGGGTGGAGTGTGGTAGGTGGGGGTGGGGTGGAGTGTGGTGGGTGGAAGTGGGATGGGGTGTGGTAGGTGGGGGTGAATGTGGAGGTAGAGTGTGGCGTATGGAAGGGTGTTCGTGGGTGATCAATAGACTCTAGTACGTACAGTACTTTTCCACTCACGCTGTCTTCCAGGAGTGACTCACCACAACATACCTTTCGCCTTACACCTTTGTCAAGGTCAAGGGGTGTCATCATGCAAGTCACTATTGTTGTTGCCGTGGTCTGCATCACCAGGGAGTCCACTTAAACGGCCAATGAGGGACCATTCTAGACACATGGAAAAGATGAAGTCTTTGTGTTGCTAATTGTTGCTACCAACAGATGATCAAAATCTGTGTAAGAGAGACTTTTTGAACTGTTAGTATGGAAAAATGCTTTCTCATATATACATACATACACACATACATATATACATCCATACATACATACATATTCATACATGCATATTACATAAAAAGACAGACTGATACAAACAGATGTACGAAATACATACTGTAGATATAAAGTTAGATAAGGACAAATATATATATATATATATATATATATATATATATATATATATATATATATATATATATATATATATATATATATATATATATATATATATATATATATACACACACACACGCTCGTGTGTGTTTGTGTCATGTATATAAGCAGCACTGTTATGATAACTCCATTTTTCAAAGAGTGCTTTTTAACCTCTTTAGTGCAGTGGCGTCTTTTTAAAATGATTGTATTCAGCTCTGGAATTCTGAACGACAGGGGTCTCATGTATTCTTCAATCACCGTTAAAGCCTGATAATTATTGATGTGATCGTATATCTTCCAATTTACAGACTGCGTATTAGGACACGATACGATTACCTCCATCAGTCACAGTTTGTCTTCAGGCAGCCAGCTAACCAGTGCACTATGTACAGAGGAGCAGACCAAGCATCACACATGGAGCCCATATGGTCGTTGCTACCGCTGGTCGGGTAAGTACTAGTAAAATAGGTATTTTACTGTGGCTAAGGTGTTGGAGAGGGACATCATCAAATAATGGCGAAGATATCACAAGGCGGCGGAGAGCTGCCCGGTTAAACTTCCCTCATCTCCCTTTCTGTCCACTTAAGGAAGGATAGTGGGCTACAGAAGATGGGCAAATTCAACCTGCAGTCTACCGGGTTTACGTCTAGACGAGCCCAGGACAGCAACAATAATATATACTGTGTCTAAGGGCCGTATTTTAGGTGTAACATACGATATTACATCGTGGTGTGATGAGCAGAATAAATGCTAAGGAAGTGTTAGGAGATCTTTCAGAGCCACTTCAATTTTTTTTTTTTTAAATAACAGAACAAAGGAAGGAAAAACAAAATGAATTAAAAAAAAAAAATAATCCATACTACAGATTACCGGTGTCCTCCATTCATAAAAAATCTGTAACAGTTGGACTTAAACAGCTGTAGGTTGAAGTTTGGGGGGAAACAATGCTGGGAAAACAAGTTCCAAAGAGATGCAGTTCGGGAAATAAAAGATTTCTGATAGACGCAAGTTCTGCAATATGGTGTGTGACATTCCAGTCATGAGCACTACCAGATATCCGTGTAGCACAGGGGACGACACTGAAAGGTGGCACAATGGATGCAACTTCGTCTTAGCATTTGCCAAAAAAGTATCTGTAAAATAATGCAAAATATGTAAAATATTGATTGGTGGGAGACAAGAAGATGAGAAGTTTCTCAGTCCCACAGCTCTCTTTTTGTATCATGATAGTTACAAAGCTATATGTACCACTATTGCTCGTTTGTTCTAACGTGATGAAAATGCCCAACCCCATTCAGTAAGTTCATGGTTAAGCTCAGTGAAGATGCAGGGTTATTTTAACAAGTAACCATGGGGGGATCATTCGTATTTCATAACTAAGGCTCACTGAATTTCATGCAAACCACGACTCATTATTCAAGTTGTGGCAATGAACCAGTTCCGTCAGTAAAACAAATCGACCACAGTGATCAGCAATGGGTCACTTATTCCATCCATGCATAATAAATCACATGACAGTTATCCCTACACTTTCGTCACACACACACACACACACACACACACACACACACACACACTATAAATAAAATCATCTGGAGGTGGCAAGGATACAATAACAAGGGTATCATAGGAGTGAAGGGGTTAATAGCATTATGACGGGGTGTCCTCTTGCTCTATTACTGTACAGGGAGAGAGTAAGGACGAGGGCGAGGATACGAGACCGAGACCAATGCCGATGGGGCTACATGTCGAAATTCAAATGCAAATACTGTGTAAGGTGAGCACATAACGCAAGCACTCCACCCTGCGCCATCTTAAAACCCAAAAGGTAGGGTGACATGACATTAATATCTAATTGAGTAGGCGGTGGCAGGTTCAGGAGGGGGGGGGGTGAATTCAGAGGGTTTAGACTTTTTTTTTTTAATCTGTGTGTGCGTGTGTGTGTGTGTATGTGATTGACTAACTGTCTGTTTGTTTGATTGTAAGGTAATGTGTGTGATGGTGAGTGATGGCCGTGTGTGGTGGCATGTCTAGAGGCGAGTGTGTGTGTGTGTGTGTGTGTGTGTGTGTGTGTGTGTGTGTGTGTGTGTGTGTGTGTGTGTGTGTGTGTGTGTGTGTGTGTGTGTGTGTGTGTGTGTTCTTACCTAATTGTTCTTACCTAATTGTATCTTTACAGGAATGAGTCAAGCTCGTACTGTCCCGTGTCTTAAACCATATTTATCGTACATATCCTTAAATTTGTGAATTGTTTTGGCACACACTATTTCATTCGGCAGTGCATTCCATTGATCAATTGCTCTGTTTGGGAAACTGAATTTCCTTACGTCTTTATCACCTCTCTTCTTATGCAATTTTTTGCAGTGTCCTCTTGCTGATGCTTCTCCATATGTTAAGTAATCATTTATGTCTATTTTCTCCTTTCCTGATATGCATTTATATAGCATTATCATGTCACCTCTTTTCCTTCTCTCCTGTAGTGTTGGTAGATTCAGTTTATTTAGTCTTTCTTCGTAGCTTAGGTCCCTTAAGCTTGGTATCCATCTTGTAGCGGCCCTTTGAACTTTTTCAATCTTGTCTATATGCTTTTTGAGATGAGGACTCCAGACTACTGATGCATATTCCAGGGTTGGTCTAATGAATGATGTTATCCTTCTTAGCATATCTTCATTTATGTATGTGAATGCTATTCTCATATTTGCAAGCAGTGTATACATGTTCCGTACCTTCTCGCTGATGTGGTCAGCCGGAGATAGTCTGTTATTGATAATCACACCTAGGTCTTTCTCTCTTTCTGATGTGTGTAGGGTTTTATTTCCTAACTTATAATCCAAATCAGGTCTTTTTCCACTTTTACCAAACTTGATTACATGACACTTGTCCACACTGAATTCCATTTGCCATGTACTACTCCATTCATGAAGTTTATTTAATTCTTCTTGTAGCTCTTTACAAGAGTCTGTTTTAGTAATTCTCCTTTGTATTTTTGCATCATCTGCAAACATATTCAGATAGCTCTCATTTCCAGTGTTACTGTTTATATCATTTATATACACTAAAAACATGATTGGTGCCAGCCCTGAACCCTGTGGTACTCCACTAGTCACTTCTTTCCATGATGAGTAGTTTCCTCTTAGTACTGTCCTCATTTCTCTTTTTATGAGAAAGTCTTGCATCCAACAGAACAGTTTGCCTCGAATTCCTCCTTGATGGTACAGTTTCCATAAAAGTCTTTGGTGTGGTACTGTGTCAAAAGCTTTCTTGAAATCTAAATAGATACTGTCCACCCATCCTTCCCTTTCCTGTACTGTGTTTGTTACTCTGTCATAGTAGCTCAACAGATTAGTAACACATGATTTTCCTTTTCTGAAACCAAACTGTCTTTCTGTTATCATATTGTGTTCTTCTAGATGATTTACCCAAGCTTTTCTTATAAGTTTTTCTAATACTCGTACCTTGCTTACAACACTGGTCAGTGATACTGGTCGGTAGTTGAGTGGATTTTGTCTATTTCCTTTCTTGAATAAGGGGACAATATTTCCTTTTTTCCAAATATCAGGTAGTTTACCTTGACTCAAGGATTTCTTGAAAATTAAAAATAATGGTTTACTTAACTCCTTTGCACATTCTCGTAATACCCAACATGAAATTTCATCAGGACCACTTGCTTTTCCTCTGTCTAATCTACTTAACTCCTCCTGTATTACTTTTTCTGCTATTTGTATATCTGGTAGTATGTGTGGACATGCGTGTTCCACATAGTCCCTCTCAAAAATTTTTTCTTCTGTAAAAACTAATTGGAAATTCATATTTAGTGCTTCACAAATATCTTTCTCTTGTGTATAAGTGATTCCCTCGTCCATAATGGATTGTATTATATCTTTTTCTTTAGTTTTGCTTCTGATATAGCTGTAAAACAGCTTTGGTTGATCACTACTTTTATTTATTATATCCCCCTCAAACTGTTTTTGGGCTTCCCTCCTTATTCTTGTATAGTCGTTTCTTGCCTGTTTGTAATTATTATACGCCCTTTCACTATTGTGTCTTCTGTATCTATTCCACAACAAATCTCTTCTTTCTTTTGATTTTTTACATTCTGTATTGAACCATTTCTGTATTTTCTTATCTGCTTCTTTGTGCTGTGGGATGTACTTCTGGACTCCTATTTCATAAAATTCACAAAATTTTTTATAATATAAGAGAAAGAAGAGATTTGTTGTGGAATAGATACAAAAGACAGCATTTAAATCTTGTCCTCTAAGCTCATTTTCCCAATCAACTTCTAAGAAATGCTTCTTTAGGTCTTGATAATTTCCCTTTTTATAGTTTAGGCTCTTTTTGTAACTATCATTGCTGTTTACTATGTCATATGCTATCCTGAAGTTATAATTTAGTACTGCATGATCGCTTTTGCCGAGTGGAGGGTGATATATTAAACTGTCAATATCATTTTCTTGCCTTGTAAATATTAGATCTAGCACTGAAGGTACATCAAGTCCTCTTTTTCTGGTGGTTTCCCTCACATGTTGCGTTAAGAAAAACTCTTGTACGAGATCCAGGAGCATTTGGTCCCAACAGCTTTCTTGGGTATTTATATCTAGAGTATTCCAATTTATATTTGTATTGAAGTCCCCAGTTAGTATAATTCTTTCCGATTTCTCTTCCATTTTATGTAGCAATGATCTTACACTCTGAATTGTAATCTCTGCCAGGTCCTCATATTCGTCTCTTTCCCATGTGTGTGTGTGTGTGTGTGTGTGTGTGTGTGTGTGAGAGAGAGAGAGAGAGAGAGAGAGAGAGAGAGAGAGAGAGAGAGAGAGAGAGAGAGAGATTAGCAACTAAACACGATTACTGATTCAAAAACAATAGAAGCCAACCCTGCTGATGAACTGTCGTTTTTCAAAGTTGCAAAAGTTACCAACGAAAATGCATAGTTTTTTTTTTTTTTTTTTTTTTAACTGTAAGCTTCAAATGCATGACTTAGTTCAACATTAAGAATGTGAAGAGGGAAAGTTGAATAAACTGAATAAACGAGACGCTTACGTATCAGATGCACTTAAACTTATTATATATTATCGAAAAGCAAAAATGTTGTTAATGATTTTTTAAGTAATCGAATTTTCAAGTGAATTCGCCCCAAAATACTGAAGTGACGCCAGACTCGTATCACAGTAGGTTGCTTTATAAGATTTTGTGTCAGGTGTGTGTGTGTGTGTGTGTGTGTGTGTGTGTGTGTGTGTGTGTGTGTGTGTGTGTGTGTGTGTGTGTGTGTGTGCGCTAGTAAGTGTGCCATGTCTACAGGTACGAGGCAGACCCTGATGCTGAGCCGGATGAGAGGGACAACTTCGGTGTTCCCTGCCGCTGTGGTCGCGTTCTCCGTCAACACATGCGTGTACGGCTAAGTTCTGAAGTTCCTTGCATAGATATCTAAACCAGCAGCTTTTGTAAGTACAGATGAAAGCTCTAATCTGAGTATATCCAGGTATATTCAGAAGTTCCCTGTACAGAGACTTAAACTATCATCCTTCTTCTATAGATACAGAGGGAATGCTTACGTGTTTCATGTATAAAAGACTATCATCCTTCCTAGAAACAGAGGGAGTGTTTAAGTAACACCCTAGTCTGAGTACTATTAATAGGTCATGTGAGGCCATTCTGCTAAATATAGCCTAATGCTACAGTCTGTTCGCCTGTCCTGCCTCCATTTCACTGCTGGATTCATAGACGCTGCAGTGTGAAGCTGTGGACTGAGTTGCATATTATCATTAATCTGTGCGTGATAATATGCACCCTTGTCCACTACGTCTCATTCCGGCATCTATGAATCCAGCGATGAGAAAGAGACAAGGGAGGCGAACTAGCTTTAACTTCAGACTGTACAGTGCTATGACTTTACAGAAATTCATAACATTCATCTCCTGCACCACGACGGACATGCGAATTCAACTTTACCTCCACAACGCCTCTCATCGCAGGCCAACCTTGCGCTCGTCATTTATTTACTGTCTAGTTTTTTTACAGGAACCACACTTCTGATTTTTTTTTTCTAATGGACTAACTGACTGTGGGATATTCCTCTCCTTTCTCAGCTTCCGTGGACTGTGCAGCCCTTCGGTATGGAGGGAAGGTCTACGAGTATACCTAATGTGTTGTCACTGTCACACGATGAGACAGATTACACTTCTTGGAATGTTAAGGATTATGTAAAGGAAAAACCCACTGACGCATATGGCATCCTTCTCCTCAAAAGTCCTACAGTGGGTAAGAGAAATAAATTAACTTTCTGCCCCCCTCCCCCCCCTTTTTTTTTTACCTAGGTTTTTGGAAATGGCATGCAGTACCGATATGTTCATCATCAAGTGCCTACTTGACTCAGAATATTTTCGCCACCAGCAGTGTGAAATATTGACCAGAGACCGTGTTCATAGACTTTCTTGCACATAAGAGTGTTTGTCAATACAGCACGCGTGTCTTCACCTACAGAGCTACCAGACACCTCACAATGGAATCAAAGTTATTATTAAAGTGACAAGAAAAACAATACTTTCTTTCTTGTTGTGGAGAATTGTTTATTCTCTAAACTGGTTCAGATCCTTTATAAAAACTTCTACTGTGCAGGTTCCAACAGACCGGCTGAGTACGTGAAACTGTCGTGCGACACTCAGATGTGCAGCGGTGACGTTAATGTTCTGGATTTACTGATGAAAGTGTGGAGGCTGATGAGGCCACACCCGGCAAAGCTGGTTATCTCCGTCATGGGGGGATGCAAGAACTTCCGTTCGGATTATATAAAGACCACCTTCATTTCGAATCTTATCAATGTGAGTATACAGGTACCATGAGAACACCTAATGAACAGCTCCTTTGTTGAAGATGCTTCGTCTCGATGATTTATATGAGTCTAAGCACTGCAACTCTGATCGCAGATGAGATGTGATTAAGAGAAATCAGTCAGCCAGTCAGTCTGTCTGTCTGTTCATCTATTCACCAATCTATCTGTTTATAAATACTGTATATATATATATATATATATATATATATATATATATATATATATATATATATATATATATATATATATATATATATATATATATACAGCATTCATATTTTCAGTGGCAGACTAGGTGTAATTTTGATCTGAAGATAATTCCGCTTACAGGTCGCTTTATCATATATATGTGATACTTGCTTAAAGGCCGCCTTCGGCGGCCTTTCAGCTCGATGTCAAAAGGCCAGAAATGTCATAACTCGGGAAGCGGTGCCCGATTGAACTGGAAATTTTTTTATTTTTCAAGTAAGATAATTTTAGCGTACCTTGCTCTGACAGAAATTGCGCTACAATGCGCCGTTTTTTCTGTGTTGCGGTAACACATGGACAAACCAACAAACATACAAAAAACGGATCATTATAATATAGGGAACACTCGTTCAGTATCACCAGAGTTAATCTGTATATCCAATGGCCATTATATTTTTATCCCAATATTGTGCCTGGCTTCAATGTAACTCCATCCCTAAATATCTATCTACTGTATGTCTGACTTTTACCATCCGAGGCGGTGAAGTCAACGCGGGCATGGGTGTTGACTGACGGGCTAAACAGGGGCGTGACGCGCATGGTGGGACAGGCCATCAGTCATGCACAAGCAGTCGTCAAGGTAGGTCTCATCTTAGACTTACTTATCGTATTCTATGTGAATCTGGAGATTTTGTTACACATCTTCCTTGGCAATTTACTCTGCACATGACACCTCATTATCCTCTTGTATTTTCCTGATGATATGGCGATATTACAGAATAATAAGGAGCAATAGGAAAATCAGTCGGTAAGGATGAGTTGTTAGGAAACCTCCTTAACCGACGAGAATACAGGCCATAGTATCAGTTCAGCTTACACTTCCTGATGGATGCCGTCATGATATCTCATTGTAATACAGTTCATTCCTGCATTAATCCCTTTACTACGATGACCCACTGGTTTAATGTATTTATGATAACTCAGACGATTTTATTTAACTAAGGAAAAAACTTTCGTACTGAAAGGTTAATGAAGGCTATATCTTCCATCCGTCCATTATCCAGTCCCGTTTTTGCCTATTCTGGAGCATAGGAGTCTGGGGCTAGGCTACACAGTTCCGCCATTTACGGCGAAGCCGACAAGCCTTACTTGTCCCTGAGTAGCACGGCGTCATTCGGTCACATGTTTACACCCAACGTACGGTAGTAAATGGTTTCCTGGTTCACAGGGAACCATTTGGCTTGTCACAGCGTACACATTTCCAAATGCACCACTACATCGATCGAGACGATGGTGGGGATCCCCACCTAACCCTTCGGTTTAATCTCTCCTAGACAGAATGAACTCGTTTCAAGGTATCAAAAAGAAATATCAAAGAAGACCTTGGACTGTAGAAGTTAGAGCACTGTTGAGTTCAAGTGAAAAAAAAATATAACTAGCTATTAGTACAAAAAGCGGATATTATGTGTGTTGCAGGTCCAAGAAGAAATCGTGTCTGAGATCAAATGTGTGGGGGTGGCTCCATACGGACTGGTCAGGGACAACGTCAAGCTGATACACGACGGTCCTGGCAATTACAAGGCCACAAAGTGAGTGCTAATCTTACCTAACCTAAAGTAATCCAACTTAGTCATCCTAAGTTAAAATAATAAATCCATCCTAACCTAACCTAACCTAATCAAACGCATCCTTAATCCAACCACACCTCACCTCACCTAACCAAATCTAAGCTATGTATTATATATATATATATATATATATATATATATATATATATATATATATATATATATATATATATATAGATAGATAGATAGATAGATAGATAGATAGATATAGATATAGATATAGATATAGATAGATAGATAGATAGACAGACAGATAGATAGATAGATAGATACAGAGATAGATATTTGCTGCCACCAGATGATTTTGTTCAGCTTTGGAAAACCCTGTTGCGATGAAGGGGTTTACGAAGGCTATGTCTTACCCCTCTAGTAAAAAAAAAATAATAATAATAATAATAATAATAATAATCAGAGCTAAATAAAATCGTCTGGCGACAGCATGAATAAAGTTAAAATGCGTCATTTGACCTTGGCATGACCAGTGAAGTATAAGGACTGCTTTGTACCATCAGTGTGCCTCCCTCAGGTACGATGTAATGGACACGGAGCAGAACGGCAGAGTGAGTCTGAACGGCGACCACACACACTTCCTGCTGGTGGATGACGTCTTTGGAGATACGAGGGCAAACACTGACTCTTTCATGTAAGTTGCTACCAGCGAAATGAAGTAAATGAAAGAGCCTGACTCTTCATGTAAGTTGCCACCTATATAATGAAGTGCAACAAGACAGCAAACACTAACTCTTTCATGTAAGCTGGCTGCAATAATATCGAGTGAGCATTGTGAAAAACATTTGACTTATTATTCCATATACATCGAACAATGTATCCAAGACCACACTTGGTTTTAGGTTCAAAGTCTGGATGGCACACAGGAGTCATCGTAGCACTTCTTCCTTGGCGATTTATTTTTCTTACTGCACCTTAACATCTTCTAGTATGCTATTTATACCGCTTTAATATCAATATATATAGTTTCCATTCCTAACATACTCGTACAACAGGATATTAAGGTGTAATGTGCAAAATAAATTGGCATGGAAGAGTTGCTACGATATCTCCAGAGACGCTTCAGAAATACGAGCCTGTAGACATCTGCTTTGTGACGTCGCCGTTACAGGACCGAACTGGAAAGGAGCATCCAGAGCAGCTATGGTGGGGGCCTGGGCATCCCTGTGGTGCTAGTGGTGGTGGATGGGGGACCGCACACCCTCAGGAGGAGCGCCATGGCCTTAGAGAAGGGCATCCCTGTGGTGGTGGTGAAGGACACTGGCCGCACCGCAGACGTCCTGGCCAGTCTTAAGCTCAGTCACCTTGACGACGTACAGGACCTGGCGCTGAAGCTGCAGGAGTACTTTGGTCTCCTGGAAGAGGAAGAACATGCGGTAAGATATCTCGTTTACTTTTTTTTTTTTTTTTCATTACACAGGCTGAATAAACTTACGTCTCCTTCGAGCTGATAAAGTACAATATATCTTGTTCTTGCTATCTCAAAGGGTGGAAGTGGTGTATCCGAAAGCATATATATATATATATATATATATATATATATATATATATATATATATATATATGTCTCGGCTATCCCCCTTCTTTTGGGGAAAACAGCCTAGTTTATATATATATATATATATATATATATATATATATATATATATATATATATATATATATATATATATATATATATATAAACTAGGCTGTTTTCCCCAAAAGAAGGGGGATAGCCGAGACACTGACGACACACTCCCAATTTACTTACACACACACACACACACACACACACACACACACACACATTTACTTGTACTTAGCCCCAGGGGAAGAAGGGACAGATCCTCACCGCACACTACACCGCAGGAGGGTCAACTGCAAAGTGCAATCAGCGACATCCGCAGCAGGGCCCGACAGCAGAGCTGGTTTACCCCTGCCACATCATAATGGACCCGTCCCCTTACCAATATATATATATATATATATATATATATATATATATATATATATATATATATATATATATATATATTCTTAATTTTATAGAAATGTCTGGAGTCGCTGAGCACATGCCTTGAACATAAAGAATCCATCACCGTGTATGACATCAACCTACAGCCTGACTTGGAAGTGTCCATCCTCAACGCACTTATTGCCTGTAAGTAAATTCATAATATACTTGGGACTATCAGAAATTAAGGACTTGTATCTATGTAGCGATCTATCGTAGTAATAATTTCTCTGGCTTAATCTCCATATCTGTATATAAGACATCTAATTATATCCAAGGTAATATCAAATACTAGTAAGTGGTTATGAAATAAACTGATGAACATGTCGGAAAACATGATACGTTGAAGATCCC
Organism: Coenobita brevimanus; assembly: GCF_032717465.1. NCBI lineage: Eukaryota > Metazoa > Arthropoda > Malacostraca > Decapoda > Coenobitidae > Coenobita > Coenobita brevimanus. The sequence continues at coordinate 8,770,795 of NC_137028.1, read as the reverse complement.
GGCTTAATCCTGCAGGACATTCTAAAACATCCGGGGCCCCTGATGCCGCCGAAAGTAACAAATTATAATTTATAATGGCATCTCCACTAATCCCTTCCGCCTCAGGATGTCTTCAATTTAGCAACGCCGAGGGTGCAGCTATTGTGATGCAGTCAATATTTATATAGGCATCTCTATACGGTATATATCTATTGATGATAACAAAATATCTCGTTAGTGACTGTATGGACTTGGATTAAAACTAGCACATACATGGTATGTGGGGATCGAAAAATGTTATTCGATTTTGGTGCAGATAAACCAAAGATCAAAGGTCATAGGTCAAGGCCAATGTTAGAGTGAGGTGTTATTCGAATGCCTGATTCCATGTCGTTCAAAATTCGTACACAAATTGTGTGAGAAGGATGGGGAAATGTGATTCGATTCTGTTAAGGATCCATCAAAGGTCGAAGTCAAAGGTCATGAGTCAAGATCAAAGCAGGGTGCGGTATTATCTGGTATATACAGTACATTGTGTGTGGGCATGGGAAGAAGTGATTCGATTTTTGGCGAAGATCGACAGGTCAGTATTACGAGTCGAGGGCAAAGTTCAGACAAGGTCTCGCCGTGTTCTCTGAGCACCCCTTCTGATTTTACATTCTGTTATAGGCAACGCCACACGATGTTATTCAGCTACATGGAACCTTCGGACGGACGGAGTATATTATCGGTGATCATCTTCACTGTGAGAAACGCATAACATTACCTGAATAATAATTATACTCGTATACTTAAACAAAAATTGTGGCGTTCCACATCTGTGCAATCGGCGCGCTCTATACATAGATTCCACAACTTGTGTATTCTTAGTTGCAGTTGTGGAATGGGGTGAGACTGGTAAGTGTGACGGTACAAAAAGTGTTATTTTTTAGTATATCTTTATATTATATGTGTATGGCAACAGGTGCGAAGAACCTACTTAAGCTACACATTTCACCCCCTTCCCCAAGTAATTTTAGTATTTAAGGATCGCACAAATGTGGCAACCCACAAATGTTGACTCCACAGTTAGCTTAAGCATGTCATTTTATGGTGCAAGTCACGACCTCCAGATTTTTGCATAAGCATACGACGGTTAATGACAAATATTTGTAGGTGCAGACTAACACAGTTTCTTTACATCAGGTATAGGAATAGAGGAAGGGCTGCTGAAGCTGGCTCTACACATGGACCGAGCTGACATCGCTGAGAAACACATCTTCTCGAGTGAGTAGGAGCACTTTACCATTGTTACTGACACAAATCCGTATTTATAATGGATCCTGACTAATCTACATGATAGATTCTCCATAATCGTTATCTATTGCTACAGATTATTATTTTTTTTGTTTTGTTCGCTTTCACATTCAAGCTAATTTGGTTTTGAAGTGCTTGGTAGTTGTATGGGCGAAGATAAAAGCATAAACAAGCGAGCTTACGCACACTTAAACTCTGGTAAGTTTATAAATACAGAGGAGTTCAACCCTCTCATCCTTCCCTCAGTTACTCGAGGGATCTTGCACATCACCCTTCTTTAGCTTCAATCGCGTGTGTGATTGTTTATTTATATTTCTATCTTCTCTAGCACGCCTACCAACAGTTCACAGTCAAATAAGACTGAGCATTAAAAGTGAAAAAAATAAATTAATAAATAAGGCCCCCCCAAGGAAGGAATCACACCAGCCGGAAACAGATACATATTTCTAGCGCGGTTCGGAATATGACCTTGTTCTTGACCTACTTTCACCAATTTCGAACTCGTAGATTTTCATGGCTACTACATGCCTGTAAAATTGTGTGATGATATCTCGAGAGGTTGCGAAGTTATCGTGGTAACAGACACATAGACCTTGAACTACTTTCACCAGTTTCGAACTCGTAGAAGATTTTCATCCCTACTACACACCTGTAAAATTTTGTGACGATATCTCTAGCGGTTGCGAAGTTATCGTGCTAACAGACACACAGGCACACAGACAAACTGAAAACAATACTCGTAGATTTCATGTCTACTACACACCTGTAAAATTTTGTGATGATATCTTGAGCGGTTGCGAAGTTATCGTGGCAATAGACACACAGACCTTGACCTACTTTCACAAATTTCTAACTCGTACGTGATCGCTTTTTTTTCCCTACTACACACCTGTAAAATCTTATGATGTCTTGAGAAGTTGCAAAGTTGTCGTGTTAACGGACACACACACACACACACACACACACACACACACACACACACACACACACACACACACACAATGAAAACAATACCAGCTTCCCTATCGCGGCTGGTAATAAATTTATAACTCACAGTATAGGTATAGTGGTCAATACTTACATCAAACAAGTCTATACTGTACATTTTGCTGTCCTTTGTACTCCTTTGTATCTTTCTCTTCATTCATACAGCTACCAAACTCATCACAAGCAAATTAAAGTGAACATTAATGTGAAAAATACGAACACAAAACGATCTGAGATAGCGGTTAACGGTTATGGAGCTACTCAACACTTTGCAATCAACGCAGAGTGAGAACTGAAGTAAAAAAAAAAAAACTATTAATAAAAAAACTATTCTTGACAATAATGACATGCGATGGGGAAGTGTTAACCGGGAGAATTGGTTAAGGTCTCTTATTAAAACGACCCCATGTTTTTCACTGGCAATTCTGGCCATATATACAATACATTCATGATATATCTGAGTTTCACAAGATTGTGGAAGCAAATTCAGTGCTATATTTCATCCATTTTAACTTGGTCTATAACTGCAATCACTCTCTCCATCTTGAATGCTGAGCAGTAACAAGCGATTAACACTACACATATAGCGCTAGCCATGAAGATATACCATGGACACGGTGTACAGCTGCTGGGGTTCCGAAAGCTTTACCCAACAGCCGTCATAACTTGTGCCGGCCTGACATGGTTCCCGAACAGGCTGGAACAAGGGCCCTACTTTGCCAGCATATAAGGAGGGGACCCCCTCCCCCCGCAAACAAAGCAGAGGATCAGGGGCAGCCGAGACAAGCTGACCCCGATGCTTTTTTCTCCTAATGTTTGTGGCGGCAGCAGATGTTTCGAGGACGGGATGTATGTCCATCCCTAACCACCCAAGTCAGGACAGGACTTACCACTAGCATAATAGTGGGTTTCCTGGGCATCAGTTCAGGCTATCCAGGTGGACTGCCAATAATGGCTAAGGAGCTCCACCAACCCTACTAGATGGAAGCTAGCGTAAAAAGCTCATCCGTCCTTTGACAGGTCTTGTTTTTCGTCCTGCTGGGTGTCTAGTCACCCTCCTCACTGGACAAGGCCAGTGGGGTTGCCGATTTAGTCGCCGAGGATTCTACCATGAAACAGGTAGTACTGGATTACATGGTACCAGTAGCAGTTCTGTGGCTGACCTGATCTGACTTCCGATAACAGCTACCATTAATATTGACCTAACCTGCATCAGTAACATACAAAAGAATATACAGGTGTACTGTCCATAATTTATCGCTAAAAAAAGAGGTGCTACGAAATCTCCAAAGCCACTTAGACCGCGACCCTCCCTAAGACTTCTTCCATTCCTTCAGGGTGCCAAACGTGGAGCATGACCGCCCTCAACAACATCATGACGGAGTCGCTGCTCAGCCAAAGGACCAGCTTCGTGGATCTGCTGCTCAGGAAGGGCGTCCAGATTAAGTGCTACCTCACACCGGCAAGGCTCGGCGGGTTATATTCCCATGTGAGTCAAAGGGAATAGATAATGAAAGACTGACTAGGAGAGTGTTTGAGAGTAAGATTGAGAGGGAGAGAGAAGGTGAGGCAGATTGACTAGAAGAGTGGTGGTGGGGGGGATGGCGGTACAGAGGGTTACACAGAGACTGACTCGAAGAATGCATGTTAGTGAGAAAGATGGGGAGAGGGGGAGGGGAATACCGAGGATGAGGTAGAGACGAATTAGAACACTGTACTTGAGATAGAGGGGAAGCGGTGGCGGGAGAGACAGAGATAGGTCGAGGTTATAAAAGAGTGTATGTGAATGAGGTGGAGGTGGAGAAAGGAAGGGGGAGACAAAGGTGAGGTAGAGATTAACTAGAAGAATGATTACGAGTGAGGTGGAGGGGAGAGGGGGACGGAGGACGAAGTAGATACTGACTAGGAGAGTATATGTAAGTGAGGGGGAAGGGGAGAGAGGGAGGCAGAGACAGAGGATGAGGTGGTGGACAAGTATATGAATGGGGGTGGTGCTTGTCATGAAGAAGTGCTATGGAATGGAAGCTGAGCTGTAATATTGTCTTTCTGTTCCACTCACTTACGTGAAATTCGCAGCAAAATAACAAATACCTTAGCCAAGTTAGGGTGAAGGAAGTATGAGTGTAGGAGGTCGCATTAAATCAAGGAAATACGACCTTCCATATTTTCATCGAATAAATTCTTTGCGTTTCCTCTCCCCTACAGAACGCAGATGAACCGATACAGGATATTCTCGAGGATTCTGCCCAAAGAAGGAAGATTCTGAAATTTATAAAACACGAAACTCCATTCTCGAGGGTAAGACGGAAGAAACTGGAGCTTTATTTTGATTTTCCTTAAGTTAATATAACACGTTTAAAGAAGAGTCTTGATTTAGTGAAGGATTACAATTTTAACTGGGCACTATGATTATCGTTTTACTCTCGTGTGTGTGTGTGTGTGTGTGTGTGTGTGTGTGTGTGTGTGTGTGTGTGTGTGTGTGTGTGTGTGTGTGTGTGTGTGTGTGTGTGTGTGTGTGTGCTTGACCCTATTAACCTCACTGAAATAACACAAAAAAAAAATAAGTGATCACGATTGCAAGTGGTGGTCTCATAGGCAGATATATCGCATCAAACCTTAATATCTCTGCATAATACTAAAGCCCCATATATATATATATATATATATATATATATATATATATATATATATAACACTTTACATCGCCAAAGCCGGCAGGGAAGTGTTGGCGAACTTTTGTTTGTGATGTAGTCTGTTCGTTTTCACCTGACAGACATTGATAAACCTCCGTCAGGTCATATGATGGCCAGATGTAGTAAGATTGAATGATCAAATCTGACTAGCAACCATGGAAACTCAGTTCTGCCTCGTATCTAATGCTAACCAATTTTATTGCCGTATTCTCAGAGACATAGGAGGCTTCGTAGCAACTCTACCTTAGCGATTTATTTTTCATATTATAACCTGGCATTCACTTTTAAGTTATTTATGTCAATTTATAATCGACAAAGTATGCATCAATGGCAGACATGAGGAAACTGGTATAAGCAGCAGACTAAATCGTTCAGGAGAGATGTCACGAAATCTCCACGGCCACGTAGAACAGCTTTAATGTAACCATAACGCAGTATTTAAGTTATGGGAGTGGGCCAGTTCCGTCAGATTTAATGAAAAAAAAAAAAAAAAAGGCCTGTAATACCTGTCATTAACTGTATCAGTATCTTGTGTTCTTCAGGTAAGTGCCGGTTCGAGGACAGACAGTGGTTCCCCCTTCACGTCACTCATGGACATACACCGCGTTCTGGAGACGCTGATCGGCAGCCACGGCTACGAGTACTATTACACGCGGAAGGAGGGACGATTCATGGTTAGTTAGGTGGCCAGTAGACCGTTTCTCAATCAGTGTACGGGCCCTGGATAGTGCCCATTAACCCCCTTCATAATCTCATCCCTGCGTCTATTTACTCAATACGTTTATGTGTAGGCTACATTTGCGATCAGAAATACCACTTCTGTTATAATGTCTTTACTGATGCTCAGTGATGAAAATATCAAAGTTGAAGCATGCACGTAACCATAAACATATACAAAAACATATGTTCATATATCAAAAACATTATTTTACTCTTATTTCACAATTATGCCACAGTTTACAGTTACTAAGAGTTTAGTCTATGTCCTCATTCCATCCTTTAATGGGTGTGAAGGTCAGGATGATAATGATGTAACCATTTCTAACTACTGAGAAATACCCGTAGGTAACTAGATGTTACTGTGGGTGGTGATTACTGCCCATTTTTTGTGAGTACTTCTTGTGATCACAAGAAGTGATCACAATTTGGCTGAGAAAACATGATGACAATGCAGATCCTTTGTACCATAACATATTTCTACTGTTACTTCACCCTTAAACTATAAACTGTATTGAAAGTAATCCCCACTTCGGTGCAGGACCCGTACAATGAGTTGCTACTGTGGGCGGTGATCACAAGAAGGAAAGAACTGGCTGAGTATATGTGGTGGCAGTGCAAGTTCCCCCTCAGCTCCGCCTTGGCTGCCACTTGCATCGCCTGCTCCCTCATCGACGCCCTCCCCGTCACCGACATCAGAGCCAGGAGCGAGTATGCAGTATTTAAGGATACTTTCGAGAAGCGTGCTGTTGAGGTAGGCCAGTGGGTGCTTTAATATCTAATACTGTAGTTTTTACAGTGTTAAAGGTGGGGGAAAGATGACGATGATGATGCCTGGCTGTATTACCAACAATAAAATGATATATTACGCGAAGTTTGGACCAGGTTGTAAGGACACAAGTCAAGAGTGAGAGCAGTGGAAATAAAGTTGTTTGAGAGGAACATGCACAGCTACACGCAGACAATTATGGAAGTAAAAGAACGTAGTGGTATTGATGTAGATATGACTGAGAATGTTAAGAGAAACACCCTGAGATGGTTTAGCCATATGGAGAAGATGGAAAGAGAGGTCTACGAATGGAAAGTGGAAGGGGAGACCAAGGATGAGGTGGAGGGATGGAGTGGAGAGATACATGAGAGAAGGCGATGATAGTTGGGCAGAGGACGGAGCGACGTGGAGGCGATTTGCTTATGGCCACTCCTAACGGAATTATGATGTCTGACAATAGTTAGGTAGAACTACAGCTAAGGAATGTAATGACTGTGTACTTACATGTGTGCAGCTGATCGACGAGTGCTACAGCCAGGACCAAACCAACGCCGTGAGTCTGGTGCGGATGAGGAATCCGCTCTGGGGCAATATGACCACCCTGGACCTGGCTCTCCTAGGCTCCGACATGAGGTTTATCTCCACCAAGTGTTGCAGGGCCATAGTGGACAGCTGCTGGGAGGAGATGCGCTGGTAGGAGCACACACCTCCTTTGGGTCTCCTCATACATACCCTTTTCACTCTAACTTGGCCTAAAATTTTCATCTCTCCATTGTGAATATTGAGCTGCAACAAGAGATTAACATTAGAATATGATGCTTGTCATGATGAAGTTTGTCACACTGAGATATTTAAAAAAGGGGGGTAGGGGGAGAGTATTGTAAGTGGCACAGGATACTTCTTAACATCTTTTTCTTAGCTACTTATTACGTTAACTATATATTTTTTATCCTCTTGAACGTTACTGAAGCAAATATTTCGGTATTAAAACATATAAAAACACCATAAAAAGCTAGAGTAAAAAAAACAAAAAGAGTATACTGAATATCATTTGCATGGTGGTTGTTTCTGGAGATTTCGAAACACCTGTTCCTTACCGTGGTTCTTTTCACTTAGTTCCTTTTTACACCCCTTCTTTCTGTGTTCCTAATGCAGCCTACATCGACATGAAAAAGAAGTAATATAATGCTTAGAAATAAATGCCGCCAAATCCTCTATACCATGGAAAATACGTGTTTTAGAATTTACTCCGTCAAACCAGCCTGGTGGCCGGAACAACAGCCAACTTGACAGCATCCATTTCGTAAGATCAAAGGTTTTATTATTATTACTGTTATTATTATTATTATTATTATCATCATCATTTCTACGATTCTGGCGGTATTTCAGCTTCTTAAGGTCTCGAAAATAATTGTCTGCGTCTCATGTTTTAGTCAATGTCCAAAATTCAGCGTACCCTTTTGCTCATTTGGACACAGATGCAACTTACACTAAAACAATTTAAACATCGATCTTGCGTAACTTGTATGAGTAATCTTCATAAAATCATAATAGGCCGATCCAAACATCATACTCTTTTTACTCTAACTTGGCCTAAAATTTTCATCACTCCATCTTGAATGTTGAGTTGCAACACCAGAGTAACACAGAAATATGATACCAGCCATGAAGAAGTGTTGTGGAAAGGATGTAGAGCCGTAGTATTGTCTTTTGCTGCCGCTGAGCTACGTGAAATGAGCTGCAAAAGGGCAAAAATCTAGCTCAGGCTGGGGGAAAACGAGAACACCCAAGATTCATAAACAAAAAAACACTCTAGATTATTTTCCTTGGCAATATAAAAATCCATTGATATTGTTGATGTTACAGGAAGTTCGGGCTGTGGCTGGGATATCGCGCCGTGCTGCTGGTCCTTCACGTCCTTATGATCCTATTTAACCTACATCCAACACCAACTCTGTTTGAGATCATGCTCGCCATCCTTGTCTGCTTCGACGCTCTACAGAAGGCGATCGAGGTAAGTGATTTTCATTTGTTTTCCACCAGAATTATTGTACAGAGTTCGTAGCTTCTTCACTGACGAGCAGTTAGCTATAGTTTATAACAGTCATGTGCTCTCTCAGCTGGAATATTGCTCACCCTTGTGGAGTGGATGTGGGGAGGTTCCACTAAAATAACCAGACAAAATTCAGAACAAAGCTGTCAGAATTATTAATAAACCTGCTATTACAAATAAACTACCTCCCCTACAGGTAACAAGGAATGTTGTCCCGTTTCCATTATTTTACAGATACTTTTATGGCAAATGCTCAGACAAAGTTGCATTCATTGTGCCACCTCTCCATGCCTTCCCCTGCGCTACACGGGCATCTGGTGGCGCTCATGACTGGAATGTCACACAGCCATATTGCAGAACTTCCGCCTATCAGAAATCTTTTATTCCTCGAACTGCAACTCTTTGGAACTCGCTTCCCAAGAGTTGTTTCCCCCTGATCATCAACCTACAGCTGTTCAAGTCCAACTGTTACAGATTTTTTATGAGTGGATGACACCAGTAATCTGGTGTATGGATTATTCTTTTTATGCATTTGTTTTTCCTTCCTCTGTTCTGTTATTTTTAAAAAAGAAAAAGAAGGGGGAAAAGGATGGATAATGTAAGTGAATGTGTGATTAAACCAGTTATGGACACTTTGTTGTCCTTCTAAAACATTCTACTTTAAGGAAATTATCTCTCTTACTTCATCAATTCTATCACGTGGCATGGCCACTAAGAGATCCCTGTACTGGCAGTTGGTGACCGAGCAGTCCAGCAAACTGTGGAAATCGATATGGAATTACTACGACATCTTCACCTTCGCCATCTTCATTATTGCCTTCATCTTCAGATTTATCTCGGTTTGTATGATAACACTCATAACTTCAGTAGTAGCAGTAGTAGTAGTAGTAGTAGTCATAGTAGTAGTAGTAGTAGTAGTAGTCATAGTAGTAGTAGTAGTAGTAGTAGTCATAGTAGTAGTAGTAGTAGTAGTAGTAGAAGCAGTAGTAGTAATAGTAGTGCGCTGACTTAGCGTTTTCAAATCTGTCCTACCTCATTTATTTATTTCCTACTCCGATTGCCACACCCACGCCCACAATAGTAGACTGAGCCGTCCACGCAACACACACGACACCGACAGGAGAGTTTCTGGTGGAGCAATATATACGAACCACCACTGATGTCACCTCAGTACGATATATAACGAAACTGTGAGCAATGACTTTCGAAACCAAGTGATATGATCTTAAAAATCTAAAACAAAATTTTCAGAATCTTGCGTCAAAGATTCAACACTACTTGCCTAAAGAGTGGACCGATATTAGCTGTTGGCAATTGTCTATTATATCAGTGGAGTTGTGCTTACTTCTTACTGCATACCATATTTACTCTGTTTTAGGCTGGATATTCGTTTATTTCTTATTGCATTCCACTTCTATTTTTAGGCTGAAGTTATGCTTATTTCTTTTTGGATACTTTTTTTTTACTGTTAGGCTGGAGACTGCTCATTTTGTATAGCATTCCAAATTTACTTTTAGGCTACAGCTGTGCCTATTTCTTACAGCATACTCTTTTTTTTTACTTTATTTCAGGGAGCCTTTCTAATCAGCAAGGTCCTATACGCGGCGTGTGGTGCGTTGTTCACGTGCCGTCTCTTCAGGGTGTACTACCTTTGGGCAAGGCTGGGGCCCATGATCATCATCTTCGTGCGCATGGTAGGTTGTACGCATTCTCATCCTCAGCCATAACACCACCCACACCTACCACCTGTATCTACACCAGCACCACCTACACCTACCTCTTATATCTACACCAGCACCACGAACACAACCCCTAGGCTATATCCACACCAGCACCACCTACGCATACCACCTACAGCAACATCAACACCACCTACAGTTGCTGTTAATAATCCCTTAGCACGTCTGAGGTTTCGAACTGACGACACGAAATAACAACCTTTCCAACCCATTTCAATATCAATTATTAGTTTGGCAAGGTATTACGTTCTGACACAGCTAAAAGAAGTTATAATCTCTCTCTCTAGATAGATAGATAGATAGACAGAGAGATAGATAGACAGATATAGATATATATATCATTAACATTTGCTATGATATGTATTAATAGTTGGTCTTACCTCTTATTATAGTTACATAATATCCATGTTCATTAGGACTTATAAGTAGTAACTACAGAATATATTTTATTTGCTTTAAATTTATATTGATTTTCATTGTTTTTTACGCAATAAAATTTACCTTACCCGTGCACTTGTGTTCCGCAGACCTACAAGTTGCTGGAGTTCCTTGCCTTCTTTGGGCTGTTCATTCTGGCTTACGGTTTTGCCTCCAACACCCTCACGCACCATCCCTGCGACAACAGAAATATCATTACCAACTGTTCAACCGCTATGGAATTTTTCGAGAGCCTAGTCCTGCCGCCTTACTGGACCGTGTACGGAGAGCTACAATTGGACTCTCTGGACAGTAAGTGTGCAGAGCTGTTGACATGAAGGCTCCCACTCCCTTAGCCGTATTCTGGTTGGCTTGTGGGACTTCCTATAACGTTTTTATCAGCGATTTATTCAGCATATTGGACCTTAATATCCTTTCGCGTCATCATCATCCCTACCTTTTACTAACCATTAACGATGTAAAATTACAAGAAAACATTAATACGTAACAGCCTACACAAAATAAGTCGCCTACTACAAAGTGCTAAGAACCCTCCTCTGCCAGCAAGAATACGGACGTCAGTCACCATCACCCGCTGACCACTCGCACATCATACAGTTTGCACCTCACCCTACAACTTTCCACCAGTGAATATAAAAATAAATCTAGAACAGGAGTTCCTTCGGATTTCCCACACATATGACTCTCCTCCTTCGCTATATCACCAAAACGACGACCCTGTCTACGATGAAAGGATGTCCTAATGCAGTAATGGAGAGACTACATGCCAATCTATAATCGGGTTTAACAAGCACACGTCAGGTTTTGAGTAAATTAGTACTTTGGATATCAACTGTGAAATATGAAAGAGAAAAGTAGCTCATTGAAATACAATCATTTGTTCGGATACAACATATCCTACTCTAAATGATATCCTCGAATCATTAGTAACAGAGCATCACAGTAGACAGTAGATCGTTGACTACCATCGACCCTGATAAGTACTGTTATAAGAATGATGTATGCTACAAGTCTTGTTACTAATCACAGGTAATGACAGCGTAAGTTGAAACTCTCACACTTTACAAATCTTATAACGCTTGTTACATTCAATTTTCCAGTTGCTTCCAGCAGCTGTTAGGAAGTAATTGTCTGGCTATGGCACTTAGTTAAGCTTCCAGCCCATAGAAAACTACTAGATATTTCATGGTCAACACCAGTACGGTGATTCCCGATAAAAAAGTATGATCATATACATGTGTGTGAGCACAAAGTATATTACTTAGGCCTAATGGTAGTCCTGCTTGCTCTCTCTAGTCATATTTTTTCAGCACAATTTACACCATTTTACACCACAGTTCATGCAAACACTTGTGAATAACGATTTCACCGTGTTTATCAAGCACAGTGAAGACTGAAATAAAATGTTGCCACCGTAATAACGTGTAGCACCCCGCAACAGTGACGACAAATATAACATCAGCCACCGGAGTAATATGCTATATATAGTACCCCGCAAAAGTAAATACAAAACCAACGTAGTAATGAACAGTACCCCGCAGACGAATGGAAGAGATGTCAGCTGAGCAACGAAAGCTACCACTTTTGGCCAAGCTGCGTGTCGTGCGAGGAGGGTGAGCCCAACTGCGAGTGCTCCAACTCATCCGACTACGTGATCTGGGTCAAGCTCATGTTGGCCTGCTACCTCATCATCGGCAACGTCCTCCTTCTCAACCTGCTCATCGCCATCTTCACGTGAGTCCATTGGGCCCTTAGTCTCGTCGGCAAAAGAGGCTGCCTTGCACCCCTGCCTTACCAATTTATTTATGTACCTGGAACTTAATCAAGGCAGCTGTCTCTTCCAGGAACGTGTTCAGCTTTGGACTAAATCAACGCCGACGTCTTTTGCAGGAACGTGTTTGAGAGCATCCAGCACAGCAGTATAGAGCACTGGAACTTCGAGATGTACCGTCTGATGCGGCTGTACGAGAGAAAGCCGCTGCTACCGCCCCCCATCGCGCCTTTCATACATGTTGCCTGGTGGTGTGCGTCACTCTACAGGGAGGACCAAACGCACACGCAAGGTACCGTATGGGCAGGGGACAAATGGCTAGAGGGACATTACAGAACTATACTAAACTTCTCCAATTCTTGTATTATTCATTTTATTCTTGGCTACTTTCAGTTTAGGAAAGTCTTCTCGTACTGAAATGGTTAATGAATGCAATATCTACTCCATCCAGTTCAGAAATCACTCCTAAATAGAATATAAATCGTCTGGATAATAAGAATTAATGATGAATTAGTTATCATATTGAAGGGGCTAAATTTTCAATTACTAAGGGAATGGGAAGTTGCCGCTTTTCACTTATTTATTTACTTATTTATATATTTATTTAAAGCACGTAATGAAGATAGAACGTGTCAGGATTTTCAGTATTGTTCATGTCAGCACTTTGTAATATGGGTGTGTGTGTGGTGTGGTGTGGTGTGGGATGGAGTGGTGTGGTGTGGCGAGGTGTGGCGTGGTGCGGTATGGCGTGGTGTGGTGCGTTGAGCTGTGTTGTGTTGCGGGAGTGTGCAGTAAGTAAATTAACCTTCTCACAGCTAACGGAGAGGACTGGAACCAGGCAGAAATGATGCTGACACTATTTGAGAAGCAAAAGTTGAACGCACTGCAGGACAAGATGACAGACAGTCCAGAGGCCTCCACCACGAATACACAAGGGATGCTGGATAGAATGTAAGTTTTTGTATTTTTGGTAGACATGAATGATTCTAACAGTAACGTGGGATCCGTTCAATGCTCTGCTAGGATATTTACGTGTTTTTTGCCATTTCTCCACATTAAATCAGGATTCAGTCCAGTAATACAATTTGCTGCGACTACTTTTACGCCTTAGCTGTGTACACTGCCCCGATATCATGTTTTGAAATTCTGCAGGCAAAATTAATAAAGCATTCTCAGTTTTCCGTTCCCTCCATTTTGCTCGCCTTTTATGACAATCTGCGGACATACGTAACTCTTTAACTTGTTCGTTATCATAATGCGTTTTTTTTTTTTGTCTGTTGCTATAAGAAAGACAGTCTAATTATTTCAGAGTAGGATGGACTCTCAAACTGATGGGGTAAAAAATATCGACATTATACAGTGACGATCCCTCTGAACGTCGTCACTAGGATTATGTGTTTTTATAGTTATTGTGTCAGAAGTTTCTCGCACTCAATGTGTCAACCATTTCGCTGTGGTTGGTGCACTTGGGTATTTTATTCGTGCTAAAACCAGAATTAGTTCAACATAGAGATATCCCAGCAGTCAAAGTCTTCAAAAACTATCCCCTGGTAGCCTAATCCCAACTTGTCGCTGGTACACCTAGGGATTTTACACCTTGGGATTTTATATCGCCTAGCAACAGACGATTAGAGAGAAATTCTGGCAGTTAAAGGGTACTATGTGTTTTACAGGGTTGGCACGTTCTCTGCCTGGATGAGCAGCAAAGAAAGACGTGTTGGGGGGAGTGAGGGTTCGGTGCAAGTGATGGACGACATACTGGAACGGGTGACCAGCCTCTCCCGTCGCCACGACCTGCTGCAGATCAACCTGAGGGAGGCGCAGGCCAGGATGGAGACGACACTGGAACAACTGCGAATCCAGATGCAACACCTCCAACAAGAACAGGAAAACCTGAAGGAGACCGTGCAAGCTCTCACTCTTGCCAAAATTGTAATGAAATGAGGAAACACTGATGAAACTGAATGTGTACAAGCTTAAATTCTCACCAATAATGTACAGAAATAAGGAAATACCGAAGTCGGGTATACAAGTTCACATTCCCTCGTAAAATGTAATGAAAACAGAAAATAATTAAATCGGAAATACAGGCTTACTTTCCCGCCAAAAGTGTATAGAAAGAAGGAAAACTGATGAAGTTGGATGTACAACCTCAAACTTCCGTCAGAAATGTAAAGAAATGAAGAAAGGGTGAAGACGGCACTACAGCATACCACCACGAAGCACCTCGCACGAGAACTGGAAAATCTTATGGTAACCATCTAAGCTCAAACTCGCTCCACAATTGTAAGGAAATGAGAAACTGGTCATGAAATCGAATGAAAAATAAGTTGTGGCTGATTTGAACTTTAACATTCAAGAGTGATGGTGGTGTGTTCCCCACGGTGGTCTCTAACGTGGAGATCATACAATGCTTGCTCAGTTTCATTGTTCTCTCTTCTTTCCTACAAGCACTTTCCAGTTTACTGCCATTCCTTCCTTTCTTCACCAGTTCACTACAGACTTCGGGTAACTGAACTTTGATCATATTCCCCCATATATTTTTTTCACTTCTCGGATCCTCCCTGCTTTTCAAGTTTTGTCTTTAGCCGATATAATAGTGCTGTTAATTATAATCTTTCCTATGCCAAACAGCCACAAAAGGACTAACTAGTCTGTTGCTCTTTGCTTTCCTTTGTACTCCTTTGTACCCCAACCCTCACCTCATCCTCTGCCTCACCCTCACTCTCCACTAGCCCAATCTGTCACCTTTTAGCCTCCCCCTTCCAAAACTCCTCCTCCCCCCCCAACCCCCCCCACACACACTTTCACAAACAAATGCACAGCTCACACGCATCCATATATACTGTACTTACATACGTGAATATACACAAGATTATGCACACACCGATCAGAAAAAAATACTAACAAGATTTTTAGTCATGTGTACATATATGAAAAACACTAATTTCCGTCAATTGTACAAATCTTAACCTAAATATAGAAAAAAAAAAAAAAAGGCTTCGGAACAGTAGACGGTAGTGTAATAAGTGTAAGTAATAATAAAGCTTAAAATGAACCCACTTATAGTTTGATACTTGATATAAGTGTGAAAGTGCCAGCTATATCTAAGAAGCAGGCCAAATATATGCATTTACTGAGTGTTACCAATAAAGTTTACATGTAAGTATGTGTAATTATTTTCCATTTCCTCAGTTCTACAACCGAAAGATTTTTAAGTGTACAGTCTCGGTCAACAATTAGTCTACATATCTGGGGTTCTGAAATACTGGAGTTGAAGCTCTTTATTGCCATTGATAGGGTTGGGTACTCGCAGATAATAGATTTTAACTTTTGATTAACGTGGGTAATTTTAGCAAGATATAGATTCCAGCTCTTCTTACAGTGGACTTGTTTACGACATCGTATTCTGATTATTATTGCTGATCAGTTTAGCAAGATATAAATTAGTATATAACGTATGTAGTATGTATGTATGTATGTTGTGTAGTATATGTATGTATGTATGTATGTATGTATGTAGTATGTATGTATGTATGTATGTAGGAGGCATGTATGTATGTACGTATCGATCAATCATCCAATCGTTTCCTGCCCCGTCAGTACCGTAAGGAATCGAGGCCAGGCTACTCCGTCCTGATTTTTAGGGGGAGGTTGACCAGTAGCTTTTCCTGAGTGGCTTTGCATAAGTAATAAACCCCAACCAGCCCTCGGATATAAACTCTTAAGGGCATCATCGTACTAAAGGGGTCAACAGAGGGTATACAAATCGAAAACAGGAAATTAGATTAAGGGGAAAGCCATGGAGGGACGTGTAATGTGAATGAGATTTTTAACCCCTTGCCTAAAATGACGAATTGTTTATTTTATTCTTGCTTTCTCTAAACGATCTTATTTAAATTAGAAAAAAACTGTCGTATGAAACCTATATACTGTATAAAATCCCTCCTGCTTGAAATATGTCAGAAGCTGGATAAAATCCCTGTTAGCAACAAGAATAAAATAAATTCTGTACTCATGATAAGTTAACGGAGTGAATGGGTTTAAAAGAGAAGCCTTTGTATCCAGGGCGTCGAGAGATGAATACGGCATACAGCAAACTGGAACCAAGTGGTATATGGCGGAATGACTCAATGACAGCCACCTGCATCAGTGGTTCTCTACATTTTCAATTTTACTCGCCCTTAATAAAACCTCAACAATACCCATGGAACCCCTTTACCTTTCCCAATAAAGGGTCAGCAAATATCATGAAGAAAAATTATACTACTCTAGTTATTCATCTTGCATTCACCATTTATGAAACCTCAGTAATTTCCGTGGAACCCGTTTACCTTTCCCATTAAAGTTTATAAATATTATGAACAAAAGCTATACTATTCTTAGCAGGTGCCCTCAACAACTTCACTACGCTTTAATAACTGCCAAGTAACATTAACGTGACTCAATTAATGGTTGTTGAAAAATAAAGACTTTACACATATAATTGTGCTTATTCACATCTCAAGAGGATTGCCTCATATCAAACTTGAGTTAGATCGGGGTGACATATTCAAAAATGGCAACATCACAGGAATTATCAGTAGGGAATCACAGAAACGAATCACCCCCATTGTGTGTCTAACGCGAGGGTGTGGATGACACCACACAAAGGCGTCCCTCTCTTGCACCTTAAACATTACATACCAGGCCCGTAGCCAGGGAAGGATCAAGAGGGTGGGACGACCACCGTCACCCACCAGCTTAAAGGTTCACTTTCTCACGATGTTTTTTATTTTTAATATCAGTGTAAAGAGAGTCACTTTCCGTTGTTTTGAAGTTTTGTGCTGCTTCTCAACGTCGTTTATGCATACACCCAGACCCCCATAGCAAGCATGCAGCAGACCTTTGACCAGCCGATTGCTATGCAAGTCAAGATTCAGAGAAAAGACCCCCTCCCCCCCTCGAAAATTCTGGCTACGGGCCTGCATACGAGTAGTTAAGGATGAATATGAGTCAGTGACATTGATTTAGCCTTCCTTCGGGCGTTACCCCGCTTGAACGGTAACACCAAGCAGGAAAAAAATTTTTTTTTTTTTTTTTTTTTTTTTTTTTTTTTTTTTTATGAAGGATTTTCTCATAAGTTTTATTGTTTAAGCCCTTAGCTGTGTAAGGATTTTCTGTTCAGATATATCCCTTCAATTCGGTGACATGTTTTATTAATTTATTCTTGCCACCACTAGACGATTTTATTCAGCACTGGGGAAAGCTCTTGTAGTGAGGGAGTGATTGAAGGCTGTATCTAACCTCTCCAGTCCGAAAGGTCTCTCCTAAGCTGAATAAAATTACTTGGGGATAACAAGAAAAGAATGAAAATTGAAGATCTGAAACATCCCCAAAAGATTGCAGGGTAGTATCTATACAGTTATAGCACACTGACAAACTTCTCTGCAAACTGCCATGATGATTAATGAACATACAAGAACACAGGATTCCCAGATTTGTGTTTGTGTGGTTTGGCCTTTGACCCCATAAAACTATATAAATAATGTCCCAAATAAATAAAATGAAATAAATATTCTGGAGATATTTTCACAAAGAACAACTGTACAAAGTCTAAAACGAATGACACCAAAATAAAATGTTTGGAAGCAAGGCGAAGAAGAAGCACAGAAACTAAGCCATTACAGTAGGTCTCCAGTGTATGATGTGGAAACCTAAATACGTTTCGGACTGAAAAAGTTAACCCTTTCAATCCGGCGATGTAGTTTGTATTCTGTTCTTGCTACTTACAGACATTATTCTACTAAAGAGAGACTTTTCAACCTGGAGGGGATATACTCGTACACAGCCTTTGTTAAACCCCTCGGTATTGTGGCGCTCTTCAAGCTAAATAAAAATGGAAATAACAAGAATATAACATAAATTCACCACCAGACTGGAGTAAAACAGTCTGCCATTAGCAAACATTAGATACATAAGTTCAACCCTCACAGTAAGTGGGCTACAGAGATAATGTGAAAACTTCAAGCCTAGTGTGGATTCTCTCAGCCTAGTAAAATCCTTTAGAATTAGTGAGAATGAAGTACTCAAGTTAAACGGCCTCAACTGCTGAACGACATAATCATGCAGTAAGTCTTCAAGGAAAGCCATGCTGATAGCTTGATGGATTTAATGTCTGCAGATTTTAGGGTTTTTCTTTTATTGAATTTGCTGTTGTGTGGTAAAATGTGCTCACAGGACAACGGAATGAATTATCGGACAGATTTTATATATATATATATATATATATATATATATATATATATATATATATAGGTAAACGTTTAACACATCAAATTCGGTGGCGCATTTAATAACTTCCTCTTGCTATCACCGGACGATTTAATTCAGCTTAGGATAACCTCCTAGGTGGTGAAGTGATCAAGTAAGGGCTGTATCAAACGTTCCTCATTTCGGAAGGTCTCTCCAAAGTTATATACAATTGTCTGGGGGTTGCAAGAATCAACCCCTCGAATCAGGAGACATTATTTTTTCTTAATATATTCTTGCTGTCTCTTAACGACTGTATTCATCTGGGGGAGACCTTTGTAGTGAATGAGTCAGTGAAAAGTACAGAATATCTAAACCCCTCGTCCGAAAAAAAAAAAAATCCTAAGCCGAGTAAAATCGACCGTTGGTAGCATATATAGACAGACAGACAGACAGATAGATAGATAGATAGATAGACAGATAGATAGACAGACAGATAGATAGACAGATAAACAGACAGAAAGATGGATTGGTATAGACAGATAAAATGTGTGTGGGGAGGTGGGGGGGCGAGTGGGTGGATGTGCATACAGAAACTGAGTCAGATAGACAGACAGAGAGGGGGAACAAAAAAGAAGAAATAACGTCATCGAACTAGAGGGGTTAAAAATACGTCATCGGGCTGAAGAGGTCAACGATGCACACATTAAAAAGCTGCAATATAAATGGAAACAGTGAAGTCTCTTGGGGTTTGGGGAAGTATTCTACATGGCACTGTGGGATACGTCATACCTTTTCCTTGGCGATTTATTATACTTGTTACACCTTAATGTTCTCTCGTATGGTATTTATATGTTTCTAGTAGCGATATACTTTGTCTCAGTAACGTACAAGAGGAGAAAAGGGTATAGGGTAATAAATCGCTCAGGGACAGGTGCTACGAAGTTTCCTATGTCACCTGGAGTATGGCCCTATTAGGTGAAATGTTCGGCTGGCTTTTCTTCCTCCTCTCATTCCTCTTCCTCTTCCT
The DNA here is from genome assembly GCF_032717465.1 of Coenobita brevimanus. Taxonomy (NCBI): domain Eukaryota; kingdom Metazoa; phylum Arthropoda; class Malacostraca; order Decapoda; family Coenobitidae; genus Coenobita; species Coenobita brevimanus. The sequence continues at coordinate 8,751,092 of NC_137028.1, read as the reverse complement.
CTTCCTCGTTCTTATCCTCTGTGTCTGTCTCTTCCACTTCTGTGTCTTCTTCGCTTTCTACCGGTTCCCCATTTTCTTCCTTCTTATCGTCTCCTTTCACGTTGGTTTCACTGTCTGTATCGTTCCCCTCACCCTCTTCCTGCTCTTCGTCCTCTCCCTCACTCTCCTTTTCTTTATCGTCTGTTGTTTCCTGCTCCGATGTCTCCTCTTCGTCCTCCGCCTCTATTTCTCCTTTGGCTGTTTGTTCCTCCTCCTTCTCCCCCTCCTCCTCCTCTTCCTCCTCCTCCTCCTCCTCTTTTGCTTCCTTTGCATCTCCTTCTTCCTCATCCTCGAGGTCTACACTCTGGGTTTCATTATGGAGACTCCCACTTTTCCCATTTTCTACTTCTCCTTCTTCCCCTTCATCTTCCTCAAGTTTTCCTTCTTCCTCCTCTTCTTCGTTCGTCTCTTCGTCCGTTGTCTTTTGGGGCTTTACTGATTCTTCTTCTTCACCCTCATCTGCGTCTCCTTCAGATTCGCTATTACCGCGATCTTCCTCCTCCTCCTCCTCCTCCTCTTTCTCTTCACCATCTTCCTCCTTTTCACCAGCTCCATCTTTTTCTGTTTCTTTCGCATTTTCGTTGTCCTCGCTGTCACTAGATTCTCCTGTGAAATTCCGGCTACTTTTCTCGACGTCTGTGGTTTCCTCCTCATCCTGTTCACCTTCGTCATCTTCCTCAACTACAATATCCTTTTCACGTTCTCCTTCACTTTCACTGTCGCTCTCCTCTTCCACATTTCTTTTATCTGTGCTGGGTGTCTCCTTACCATCAGGGCTCTCCTCCTCCCCTTCCTCTTCTTCAGCTTCTTCGTCTCCTCCCTCTTTCTTACTAGAGCCCTTATTTAACCTGCCCGTCCCTTCATCATCATCTTCCACTCCCTTCTCATCCCCAGAATCTTCCTCCTCCTCATTCTCTTCTGCCTCCTCCTGCTCCTTCTCCACTGCATCGATCTCGGTGCCGCTGTCATCCTCCTCATCTTCCTCCTCGCTCACGTCCCTATGCCTGCGGATGTTTCTGTCTGCTTCTCCACCATACAATCTGCCCACACTGAAACAGACACAAAGAATCTCATGTAGAACAACCAACTTCAGACACGACAAAAGATATTATAGTTCTTTACCTTAACTTGGCCCAGATTTTCGTCCTTTTGCAGCTTACGTCACATGGTACACTGGTAGAAAAAGAATATGCTACCGTTCTACATCCCCTCCACAGCACTTCTTCGTGTCTAGCATCAAATTCCAGTGTTAATCTGTTGTTATAAATCAGCATTAAAGACAGAAAGAAAGCAATTTCAGGACAAGCTAGTGTAAACAGAATATGGCTGATTTTTGAAACCCGGGTGAAAATCACGTACAACTCACATTCTGATCTGATGTTTTTATTAAGCTGTTCGAGTTCTGTAAAGAGATTTATTTTTTCTTTATGACCCATCAAGTGGAGCCAGGATTCCGGGGTTTCATTGGTGAGTGAATGAGTGTGGTTTATTCAACTGGGCAAACTTTGGTTAGTACCTCATTTTATCGTTTTATTTTTCACATATATTATTAATATTATTATTATTATTATTATTATTATTATTATTATTATTATATTTATTGCCAGTAATCCCGTAAGGGGTGGCCACAAGTAAATTGCCTCCATGTCGTCCTGTCCCCCGCCATTTCTTTGCCCTGCTCCCAACTCAGCCCCTCCCTCTCTCATATACCTCTTCACTCCACCCCTCCATCTCATACTTGGCCTCCCCTTCCCTCTCCCCAACACCACCTCATACACATATACTCTCCTCGTCAGTCTCTCGCTCTCCACCGTCTCCACATGGCCAAACCATCTCAGTGTGTTTCTCCTAACGCTTCCTATCACATCCACATCCACACCACAACGCTCCTTCACTTCCTTATTTGTCAGTCTGTCTCTCCATGTGACTCCACAGGCTCCTCTCAAATAACTCATTTCCACTGCTCTCACTGTTGACTCCTGTCCCTCCAGCAAGGTCCAAGCTTCACTTCCATTTATTAGAGTTGATATCACAATACTGTCACGCAGTACCTTTTTCACTTCCATGTTCACTTCCCTGTTTCTTATCACTGCTTTCAAAGAACGGCAACCTTTCTTCCTTGCTGTACCATTTCATGCCTTGCACCCTCTAAACTTCTATCCTTACTCATCACACTACCCAAGTACTTAAACGCACTCGCATTTTCCATTTCCTCCTCATCCAACCTCACTGTACATTCAGTGACTTCATTTCTCTCGAAGACCATAATTTTACTTTTCCCTACATTCACCCTTAGATTCCGTTTCTTACACACCGTACTAAACTCATTCACCAAGCCTTGAAGCTACCCTTCATCTTCATTTAACAACACGGTATTATCTGCAAACAACAGTACAGGGAGTTTCCACACACTGCCCTCTCTCATTATAGGGTCACTCCAAGATCCACTCCTTACCTTGTATCTCATTAAAACCCCATCCATTATTATTATTATTATTATTATTATTATTATGATTTTGGTGGTAAATGGAGGCGCTCACCATCCACTCACTCGATGTAGTGCTGCTCTCGGGTGTTTGCCCTTTCCTCTCCTCCCTCCTTTCCTTCCTTCCTCTTCTGTCTTTTCTTCATTTTTTTCCTCGTCCTTCTGCCTACGGGTGACTTTACACTCCCCTTTTTCTCTTTCTTTCATTCTTTCCTTTTCCTTCTGCCTATGGGTGACGCTACACTGAGTGACAAGCTAAATGGTGTGCTGTACAGTACACCAAGACACCATTTACTACGCTGGGTGGTAACCATATAACTAAATTATGGCGCCTGGTGGTTTAGTGGGTAATTGCGGCGCTCCAGTCGGATTGAGCCGGTGTAGGTTTATATCCAAGGGATGGTTGGGGTTATTGCTCACGTTATGCCACTCCGGGATGAGTAAGGCTGGTCACTCTCATCTTAAATGTCAGGACCAACTTGCCTAGCCCCGGGTCCTACGCTCCTCATGGGGCAACGTAGGATTGGATGATGGATAGATGGATGGATTATGATTATGATTATTATTATTACTATTGTTGTTGTTGGCGGTGGTGGGGTTCTCTGGATCCCACTTCACCCCACCTTTAGATGAGCAAGGAGATCTGGATGTTGATGATGATGAGGATCAATTCTATTCCTTATACATTCCTACATTACCTCCTGTTGACCATTAGATATGATATTCTAGCCCAAATGTAGAATAAAACTCAGACACGGAACGGCGATGAGTGACTGACCTGGAGTGGTGTGCATCATCCCAATGTGGCGCCGCTCTAGCCGTCCACACCAGCCCCACCACCACCACCGCTGCACTGATCACCACCAGCCTCACTGCGGATAAATGCACTGTTAAGGGGCCACCACCATCATAGTTACTGCTACTACCACAACTACTACTACAACTACTAATTACGGAAATAATTATACACTGTTCACGGGTCGCCACCATTATAGTCACTACTACTACAACTTATACTATACTATTACTACTAATACAACTGCTACTACCACTACCGCCCGTATACCATCACATCCAGCTCAAAGACTTAAATCGTCATACATGTACTACTATCTTGCACATCGATCTGAAACAGAGATCTATGATGCATTAAAAGCAACATTTATTTCTCCCTTGCTTTATACTCAGTCATCTTAAAACTGCAGATCATAAAAATCGGTTTACTATAATTCCAGACAGTTCACTCAACGTAAAAAGAGTTCGGTATATTCACAGTCTTATGCACGGCTACGGGCGGCGGAAAATGTGATGAAATCTAAATTATATATATATATATATATATATATATATATATATATATATATATATATATATATATATATATGTTAATCTTCTTAGACCCCCGAGGATGCGAACGAAGGAGGGCCCGAAGCTAGGCTACAGCTGTCCAGATCACTTAAGACGTGGGTGACCACGCTACATCACTGACCGCGTTTGTATGATACAAAAACTCCAGCCATCTGTTAGATTCTAACCTCTACCAGCAGATTACGAGAGCGTCTAATGGTTACAACATTCACTAAAAAAAAAAAAAATTACTCCTGTTTTAAACTCTGGGGATGCAATACTGAAGAACATTGAACAGTATTTCTTTGCTCTGTATATGAGTTCTGAATGCCTCTATCTCTGTACTAAAGCTGCAGTCCGTCTTAAGTCCAAACTTATAATAACCGTCAGGGCAACAGCATTTAAGTAAATCTGAAAATGCCCAATTACTGTAACTACAGAAAAAAAAAAAAATGAAAAACTGCAGCTAGAAAGCAGGAACCACCATCTCTACAGTTCGAAAACTTCACCACAGACTTTATCAGCACGAGTGCACCCAAGCGTGTGTGTGAAGACGCTGAAGGAAGGTGGACTCACTTGTAACAGCGGGCAGGGACTGAGGGCTGGCCTTCCATAATGCAGTTAATAAAGGCGAGGGAGGAGGGGTGTGAGGGCGGCGTGGTGTGTCGTGCTGCCCGCCACAACACATCATCGCGCCATACCTCAGCCCAAATATTGATTTTTGGACTCAGGTAACGAAGTGTTAGTATTAACTCAGCCCTTTGCAGTCTGCCATTATGGTCATGTTGGCGTCGCAGGGAAATGGTATCCCTTAAAAGTTACCCTCATTTGATAAAACTTACCCACTTTAGTTATTTCACAATATCGTCATACACCTCTCCAGGACATACACTTCTCACTTGCAGAGTACAAGCACCAAATCCTACTAGTTCCTGCACCATTACTGAACCATAAATCACATGAGCACAACAAGAACACCGAGTACTTTCCCAAATGCAGCGCATTTCTTTTTTCTGGCGAGGGAGTGGAGGCGTTACCATGAAACCAAAACACTATAGATCAGTAGGGATATCATTAAACCAAACATGTAATTAAAGGTCAGTGGGAACACCATTAAGCCAAAAGCACTAAAAGTCAGTATGGACACCATTAAACCAAGAACTTAGTTAAAGGTCAGCAGGGACACCATTATACCAAAGACATAGTTAAAGGTCAATGGGGACACCATTAAACCATGAATAATAAAGGTCAGTAAGGATACCACTAACGCACATGAGTCAGTAGGGATCATAAAATCCTCTTCCCAACATCCTGAGGTAACCAAAAGAGAAATACAGCAGTAGATGCAACCAGATCAGCCTTCTTCCATTAATCTTCCTCAATATTAAAATCTCTGATAAAGCACTAACCGACTGTAAATCACCTAGTCAGTGGAAGATTGCCAACATATAATATGTAATACGAAGAAACAGGCCACAAAGCACCCTCCGATCAGCTTAAATTGAGGAGTACGCAAATTATTGGGAAATTTTGTTAGAATTATTATTTTTATCTATCAGCATACGTTTTAACACTCTAACACGACCAGTATCTCGTGTTCCACACCATGGAAATTATTTAAATCACATGTGATACAAATATGGCTTCTGACGCCATTCCGGGATATTTAGGCTATTCGAGGGCCATGTTCATATTAAAAAAAAATAAAAAATAAAAAAAGCATGCAAGTTAGAGAAACTCATTGTCTCAGGAATAACATATGTTCGCTGATACGTGACTTGCAGATTAACTGAATGGAACGAGTAGTAATAAGCAACGAATATTCGGACTGACTAACTAGCAGGGTGACCTAAGGATCAGTTCTGTTTGCCACTTGTTTCACTGATCGATCTAGGATATACACTGGGTTTTATCTATCTATAGCTAGACGCCTTAAACCCGTAGGGATGACCAGAAATAAATTACTTCCAAGTCGTCTTGTTCTCCGCTGTCAAGCTGCCCATCCTCCAACTCACATTATCCTTATTTATATTCGTATACCTCTCCTTTTAATTCCTCCACCTCATCCTCGCTCTCCTCTTCTACCCAGTCACATACACCTTCCTAGTCAAAGGCCTATCATTTTCTCCAAAAGGTCAAACCATCTCAGGGTATATCTCCTAACACTTTCCAAGCTAGTTAACTGCACCTGACACGAAAATCAAAGAAAGAGCAGTTACTGTGTGGGGATGTAAACCCATTCAAATTTATAAGAATAAGATCAACAAATGGAGTGAAAAACGGCAATTATCAACACAGGAAATACTAAGTGAAACACCTTGGTAATAATAACATCACATACAAGTGCCGAATGTCTGGTACGCAACAGACAGAAGTAAAACGGATCTAGAAGTTATCAACGAATGATCTGAAAGCTGTGATCAGAGTACAGCAGCGAAAGAAAACTCACTATAAGTACGTTCTCATAATGAAAATGTAGAATAAGTTAACGGATGCAGTTATCAGTGCAACTACCACTGACATATTCGTAATTCAGTTAGATATTTTGCTAATAACCTATGGGCTTCAACTGAGTACTGTTTATTTCCAAGCAGACACTTTCGCACACGACAGACGCTTGATTGATCAATTATGACAGTATTATGCCAATTATTTTATTTTTTCTATCTCAAGAATTCTTCATTCTTCACACGTGTTTCTTTTCAGCCTCAAAAACTATTGATTACATATAAACTAGATCTTTATATTCCCTCTTCTGTCTTTCCAATAAGGAATTCTCGCTGTTTCCTTTTTTTTTTTCCCCAGACAAATATTACATTGAAATAAGTAATAAGTACGGGAGGAATTTCTTTTCTTTTTGTCATCTACGTTGGTTTTATTTTTAGCACTATCAAATTTGCCCTAGCAGATAACCTCGCTGTAGGCTACTTGGTCTACACACTCTGGTGCACCAATTTAGGCTCACCCCACTCTCCATCACTCTCACCTTCCATCTAGACTAAAGGGTAAACACTTATGGTGAGTCCCACCTTATTTCAGAATCATTGTTTGACTCAGTCCTCTCTCTATGCTTCCCAGTATCTTTCCATCTGTAAACTGTTATTCTCTCATCAGTCTACCTCTCATTCCATAAATAAAAAGTATATAGCACTTGATACAGTGCCTTCCGTCACTCCACCATATTTCTTGTTGACATTTACGCATATTAGTCTTCTTCATGTAGCCTACACCTCCCAACCGTTGCCCTTACCTTGAAAATATGCACCGATCTCTGCAACGCGTTCCCTTCATAAACTATCTCCCTCAGTCACCACCAACTCAGGAATTTCTAATACCTTTCACTAATATTCTACAATTAGCTCTCATCCTCTGCTAAAGTATGACAAAAACTCTACTGTAAATTAGTGACTGAAAAAGTTTGAAAGACATCAGAGTTTGTTATATGCATTTGTATATGAGAAGGACGCACTCACCACTTCCGGAGTTTTTATGTTCATTATATCGTCATTTTTAGTATATTCTTCCATCTTCTAACGAGGGATTAGAAATAGCCGTGATAAACCTTTTCAGTGCGAGATGCCTTTCTTAAGTTGAATAAAATCGTCTAATGGCACCAAATAACCCCCAAAATGACGTCATCCGCAGTCTAGGAATTAAAGCACCAGTGTTTAACCCTCACTTTGATGACGTATTTTTAATCTTATGCTTGGTTCCACATGATTTAGCTTGGGAGAGAATTTCTTAACTGAAGAGGTTGGATGTTGCGTTCGTTAACCCACTCACAAACAGAGGTCTTTCTCAACTTGAATAAAATTGCCTGGTGGTGGCCTGAGTGAAGTCAAAATACGTCACCGGTTTAGAGGGGTTAACCGTTGCCTGTGGAATGTTGGGAGGTTAAATCGTCTGTTAACTTTTCCCCTTGATCGTGATAGGTCATTTAAGTTTTGGTCGGGAGTCACGATCTTGTTGGGTAATATACTAATGTTTTATGTTTCTTGAAATACACTTTAAAGCCAAAGAGCACATGGTTTCATTCTTTCGTCGTCACATATCGCTCACTCTCACAGTCACCCTGACTCTCACAGTCACTCTGACTCACAGTCAGTCACCTTCACTCCCACAGGAAGGACGGAAGGAAGGATGATTAAAAAAGAAAAATACTGAAGGAAGAGAAGAAGGAAAGAAAGTCAAAAGAAAGAAAAACATGAAGAAAGAAAGACTGTAAGAAAACCAAAAGAAAGACTGAAAGAAAACATACTGAGGGGGCAATAAATTGGAAAGAATTGGCCTTAATACATTTTCAACTGAAGTTAATGAGCGTAATCTGGACCACTGTTTGGACGTGACTCCGTTCCATACACACCCACAAACACGTGCACAAACACACCAACGACCACCTTCCCACCCCCCCGACACTCACAGCCATCACGTCCAAAAATATCATCATACTAGTAGTCACCTCATATATACAGTATATATATATATATATATATATATATATATATATATATATATATATATATATATATATATATATATATATATATATATATATATATATATTGCATACACACACACACACACACACACACACACACACAGAGGGCTATCACATTAAAAAAAAAATCACTCCCATAATAACAAAACACAAACACGTATGTATCCACACCATCACAATCACACCCAGAAACTCGTAAGTACATTCAGAAACACTCGCTCAGACGCAATGATACTAAGTCAAAATAATAAACAAACACATGCACACACCATCATATTCAAAAACACATTAATATATCCACAATCACAATCACAGGCACACCTACCATCCCATGATCACAATCATGTCCACAAACACAAAAACACGCCTAGAAGACAAAAACATTTATAAACACAAACACAGTCACACACCATCACAAACACACAAACATCATCACTATCCACAAACACTTTAAAATGTTCACACACACACACACACACACACACACACACACACACACACACACACACACACACACACACACCAGCATTTATACCCACAATCATGCCCGCCATTTAATTTACATATGCCACCACAATACCATTATAGAAAAACATCCTAAACACCCATAAGCCCACCTCAAACGCTGCAAAGGACATGTATATAGCAGCTGAGAGGGGAAAAGAAAAACAACAAAAAGAAGAAAGAGGAGAAGAGGAAGAGAGAAATGCTAAAGATAAAAGCATGAAAAGGAAAAAAAGAGAAGAAACAAAAGAGGAAAAGAAAAATGAAAAGGTAAAGAATTTGCAGAAACAAAAGAAGAAATGAATGACAGAAATATGAAATGCAAAATACGGGAAAGCCAAAGTAAAACAAAGATAATGAAAGAGGAAACAAAAAAAAAAAAAAAGAAGAAATTCCGACTAAAGGAGCACTGATGGGCAAGACTTTTAAGCTCGTTACTCTTCAATGATATGCAGCTGGACCTCATTTCCTTAATTCCAGCTCGTGTTGTGGCTGGCACTGCGCTGTTGCTGGTCTGGGCACGTCCTCGCTAATACCAAAGTCACCATCACCACCACTCTCAAGACAACACCACCATATTTTCACCATACTACCACCACCACAATACTTTCACCGCTCTACCGAGGCAACACCCACTATGCTACCACCACCACAATACACTCACTACACTACCATCACCACAATACGTTCACCACACCACTACCGAAACACTCAATGCACCACTGCAACAGTTACCCACCTGGCCAGTGCCACCACACTACCACAGCAATATTTTCACCACTGCCAATAAATGCCAATATAATGAACATCATTACCCAACATTCACTACTACCATAACCACCATCAGTGGTCATGCACTTGGTATATTTAACAGTTTTAACCATGACCATCACCATCAGTCACAACCACCACCACCTCCACCAACACAGACAGGCAACCCTTTCATACACCAACATATCATTTTAATATTTCTGTCTCATGACGATTACTGTATACTTAACGAAGGATATACTTTTTTATATCTGGGGGGAAATTTGATACATTAACCATCTTACTATACCACATTTGCTCTAACCTGACATAAAGTGAAGAATAAATATGACGACGGAGATGCATTCCTCCCTCATGACTAACGCCCGCATTCTCGTCGATTGAGGAAGCTCCCTTACACATTTTCCTAGGAGATTCATTCTGCATATTAAACCTTACAGTCCACTTGTGTTACCAAAATCCTTCCACCTTCGCCATACTCTGCATAATATAAATAACATACAACAGGATATTAACCAGCTATATCCAAAAATAAATTATTAAGGAAGAGGTGTTAGGAAGCTTCCTTAACCGACAAAAATACGAGAATAGAGCCCATCAAATTTCATACACTCATGGATAAAAGTATTCCAGTTGTGGGAGACAGCCAGTAGCGTCAAATGAAAACACATCGGCTATACAAGGGGTCTCCTAAGTTTTATACAACAGTGTGGCAACAGCAAGAAATACACACACACACACACACACACACACACACACACACAAGCCGTCACCACCCCTACAGCTAAACCTACGTGGCCACAACTGCCTTACCTGACCACATCTAATCAAACTCGTAATTGAGGTAGTGAGAATTCGGAGAGGCAGGGACCGTGTTCTTGTCGGCTATGGAGGGTTCCTAGCACCTCTTCCTCGGCGATTTACTCTGCATATTAAACCTGACTGCTCTCCTGTACGTCATTTATGCCAATGTAATATCGCCACTGACTACACGGATAACATACTCGTACATGGGGATATCAATGCGCCATATACAGAAATTAACTGTTAGGAAAGGAGTACTAGAAAATCCTCATGAGTAAAATGAGAGAGAGAGAGAGAGAGAGAGAGAGGGGGGGAGGAGGGGACAAGAAATGGGATAAGAGTAACCTAATCTCTGTTATAAAGTTTAGAGGATTTAGTAAATATGAATGCCAGGTTTGGTGAAGCACAGTGCAGTCATCACACAGGAGTCAGGCAGTAATTAATCCAAATTAACCCTTTCAGCCCCAGTCCGTCAATTATGCTTTATTTTCGCTGACTGGATTATTTTATTTCAACTCTGGAGAGGCCTCAACTGAGACGACATTATATGAAGACTGTATCAACCCCAATGCAGTTCAAAAAGCCTCTCCTAACAAGAAATAAAATAAATGAATAAATAAAACGCCCATAGATCTCAAGAACCAAGTATTAAGTACGTTATAGGACTGAAGGGGTAACCGCCTGATATGGCATTTAGTTGCTAACAATAATACTTTTTTATCATTTTTTCTCAACAAACTGAATTTACCGTCATATAAACCTTTCATACTACGCAAGAGCTGTGTACCCAACCAACCCCTGTTGCCTTTAGGAAAATTTGGACGCCTTCCCCCCGAAAATCTAATGATATTCAGTGACAAATGCAACACAGCAGGGGCGAGTCAACACAACACATCCACCATCTTGATTCGGCTCAGGTACGTCCAGGGTGCTCGTGACTCTCGCCCAAAACTCTCAGGCAAGAGTTTACTCACATATTGACGTCATATTCCAGTAACTGAATATCTGGCATTTCCCCTCGTTTATTACCTTCTTCTTGTTATTCTTAAGCGCATACACACCCACCCATCCACCCATCCACAACCACACACCTACAACCCTCCCCCCCAACACACAAGCACACATTGATATGATGTGGTACACATCCCATGAACTTTAAATTTCTCTTTCGAAAGATGATTTGACATTCACAAATAACTTCACTGACCCAGGAACTGTTATTTAAGGTCACGGTGCTGACTGGTATTTACTTTGACTGCAGCTTTGCCAAACACGAAGTTGCAGAAGGATGATTAAATAAGGACTGGAGGACTTCATAAAAAATCTGTATATCATCGACGGCTGCTCAAGAAATTACAGCTTCTACACACATCGTTATCACACGTTTTGGTGCTGGAAAGGGACGCCTTCATGTAGCGGCACCGATTGGAACGGGAGGTGGAACTGCCGATTGTACAAACGTCCCTCAACTCCCTATCTCCCGAAACAAGGACGGCGGACTGTGAAAGAAGGAAAACTTCGTCCTGGAGTCCACTGGATACAATTTTAGATAAGCCTGGAGTTCCAACAACAGCAACAACCACTTCTGCTACTACTATTACTACGACTATCACACTTTTTCCAGGTAAAAGGAAAGTACCTCCTTGTGGACATTTTGAACATTTTGGTATATGACTAAGTTTAACAAACATCACTGTATATTGTGTTGCCCAGCCCAGCATCACCATCATAATAGCAAAGCTAGTTCTACCGCCTACCTGGTTCGCGGTATTCACAACGGTTTATCATTTTCCCGTCTGCCCAACAATCTTTATTAGCATATTAGTCTTTGTATCTATCTTTCTACAGCCAAACGTTTTAATCCCGAAAGGGGTGACCCATGCACAAATCGCCTCCATGTCGCCCTGTCCTCCGCCATCAGGGTGCCTGTATTCACCTTCACACAGCTCTCACTCACAAGCCTTTCCACCTCATTCCTCCAACTCATCCTCGGTCTCCCGCTTTCTTTCCACCTCATTCATATACACTTTCCCAATCTCTCACTCTCCATTCGCTCTACATGGCCAGATCACGTCTGTGGATATTTTTGAGTGGTAAAATTGTTAATGGTCTTTTTTTGGGAGATAACACCTATACACTCCAATGACGTATTTCTCCACTTTATTTTTGGTGCCCTTAGACGATTTTACTCAACTTAGGGAAAGAAATCAGGTAATGGAAAGAGTTAATGGAGGCTGCATCAAACCTCGTCACTACAAATGCTTTCTCCAACGTTGACAAATCAACGTGAAGTAGTACGATTTTTAAAAAGTCACCGAATTCAAAGTGTTTTATCGGGTCAATCTATGCCTACTCTGGTCTATTCAGGTCCAGTAATTCAGGGTCAATAAGAAGAATGGTAGAAACAAGTGGGCGAGACACTCTAGGATGGATGTAAATGGTGGAGCAGAGCAGGGGAAGCATACTGTGAGAGGACGGGTATTTTCTGATGAGCGGTATAGGCAGTAAAAATTGTTAGGTAAAAGATTTCCCCTAGAGAATCGTTGGGGGAGATGTAGAACTAGATGACGTGTGTAGATGCACTAGATTTCAGGTTTTCTGCCAAGGATATGCCGACTTTTAAAAATTATGTATGTACTGTATATATATATATATATATATATATATATATATATATATATATATATATATAAAGAGAGAGAGAGAGAGAGAGAGAGAGAGAGTAAAATCTTAGGGTAAAAACAAATCCTGACACGTATGAGTAACTTGAGTGAACGGTGATGTACCGGTATGAGTGTTGTTACCTCTATTGCAACACGAGCAATCTATCCCCCCTCAGTCAGTCAATCCCTCAGTTGCAGCTCAAAACCAAGACACACAAACAAACTATATATCACCAACTGTCGTAAACATAATATTTCCTTTCTTCTAGTCATTCTTTTCCCAATTTTCCTTTTCTCTCTGTTTCAGGAAGGACAAGGGATGTAGAATCTTCCGATGCCTCTTGTTACTTATACACAAAAATTTTAGTTAGGAGAGGTAAATCATCATGATTTTTTTTCTTTTCTTTTCTCATGGAGGACGATGAAACGGAGTTCAAAAACGGCCCGTCCCTTTTTCCTCCGGCAAACAAAATCTGAGTCAAGAGAGGGAATCGGTTATAAGCTTGTCCATGAATTAGGACCCTTCAGGCAGGGCGAGTGTGTTCCGGAAGTGAAAAAAGTTCAAGCCTAACCCTGGTTGTCGCTTTACTCGCACAATGGGATATAAACTGAAGCCATCAACACAACGGGGAACCAGAGAAGAGGGAACTGGTGGATGAAGGAGGATGAGAGAGGTAGGGGAAGGGATGGTGAGGAGATGGAGGGAGGAAAAGGAAGGGAATGCAGTACTAGTAGAGGGGAGGGAGCGGAAGGGAAGAGCAGAGAGAGGGAAGAGGGATGAGGGGGGAAAGGGAATGGAAGGAGAAAAATTAAGGGGAAGGGAAGGAAGCAGCAGTAGGAGTGAGAGAGGGGATGGGAAGGAGAGAGAGGAAAGAGAAGTAAATGAGATTCGGGGAGGGGAAGGGAAGAACATTCAGAGAGGGAAGGGAAAGAGAGGCAGGGAGGAGAAGAGAAGGAAGCAGTAGTTGGGGGAGGGAGGGGAAGGTGAGACAGAGAGGGAAGAGGAAGGGGGAAGGGAAGGGAAGGGAAGGGAAGGGAAGGGAAGGGAAGGGAAGGGAAGACAGCGATGAGAAGAGAAAAGGATGGGTTGTGACAGAGAGAGGAGGGGAACGGATGGAGAAGATAGGGAGAAGAAGAGAAAGAGTGTTGGAAGAGAGGGAAAGGAGGGGAAGGGAAGAGGTACGGAATGGAAGGGACGGGAAAAGTAGTAGGAGCGGCCGAGAGGGAAGGGAGGTGAGGTCAAGGGTGGATCCATGGAGAAGTGGAATGGAAGGAGGAGCAGTTCTGTTCCTTGTATGAATCCAGCGTTGGTGGTGGTGGCGGCGGGGTTGGGGGTTAGAATGGGTTGGAAATGAGGCTTCAACTCCCCGGCTTCTTCTTTACACACATTACTACTTCCACCCTCATTATTCCCAGAAAAACAAAAGATGATGGGATACTGCGACAAAGCTGATTAAAAAAAAAATAAATAAATAAAAAAAATAAATAAAAAAATCAGTGCACAATGGAATATGATAAAGTTCCTCTGAAAAAGTAAACCAGCAAGTTACAAGAAGGGTATAACCAGGATACAAAATTAGTTGCTATAAAAATTCACCGGGACTACGTTTGGAAACTGACGGCTGCTGACGCAAAGAAAACAAGGAGCACCCACAGAGTTCAACATCCACGCCCAGCAATTTGTCTAAGGATTTAAAGGTTGAATGTCTGACTCTGCCCCGTGATCTTCACCTTCAACCTTATGTTCTCAAAATCGAAATACTTCATCTCTGCCTGACTTAACACTTCCATCAAGTTTGGTCCAAATTAGATTATAACTTTGGGCTGACCTTGTCCTGTGACTTTAAGCTCTGACTGCTTGTTCTCAAAATCGATGCCCTTCGTTCTTGCCTTGCTCTCACTACTTCCCACAACTTTCGTCTAACTGGAGCAAAGCTGCTTAAGATGACCTTGCTAGGTAAAATTCTGAACTAACCCGGTGACCTTGACCTGTGACCTAGAGTTTTTAAAAAACAATAAGTCAACTCCCCTTGGCTGACTGTCTACCCCTCCACCAAGTTTGGTTAAAATCGGATGAAAACTGAGTTATTTTTTTGACGTGCGCGCATGGAGTAAAACATAACACCAGCTCTCGCTTCGCAAACGCAGGTGTACAAATAGATAAAAAAAAAATAGCTAAGTTCACTATGCCCTTAACATGGATATTCAAGTTTGGTATCAGAGTATTCCTTGTGCTTGGTGGATTGCCAACCAAGGCTAACGAGCTCCAACTAACCTACTAGATGGCCGTTCGTTTAAGAAGCTCATCCGTCCTTTGACAGGTCTTGTTTTTCGTCCTGCTAGGTGTCTAGCCACCCTCTTCGCTGAGCAAGGCCAGTGGGGTTGCCTGTTTAGTCGCCGACGATCCGACCATGAAACAGGTAGTACTGGATTACGTGGTACCAGTAGCAGATCAATGTCTGACCTGACTTGACAGTCTGAGGATATGGGTTTCATTAAAACAGACTTTACCAATCTTCCAAAAGGTCCACTGAAGTGTCATAAAATCATGGTCACTAGTAACACTACACCACTCCTGAATCAGACAGCCCTAGTATATATTAAGTACAAATGGTGGGTATTATCACCAAAATGATGACATGAAAAGAGTGTGGCTAGGAGGACAGCTAGACCTTACAGGAAAGGGCCAATCAAGTCGCAAAGTCGGACGAACACACACACACACACACACACACACACACACACACACTGGATAGAGAGGGGTGGGAGTGGTGGGTGGGCTGAGGTGTGGTATCCTGTGAGCATCTACGGCTCTGCTGTGAGCCACCAATATCTCTCGCTCGACTGCCCCGCCATAAACTCCCCCAACCACAGCAGGGGCCCCACCGCACGCCTCTGCCCCTGAACCCTTCCACTGCTGAGGAAAATCGTCTGGAGTTACTCAAATACATCCACAGGTGCGACGCTACAAAAAAAAAAAAAAAGAAAAAAAAAAAAAAGAACAAGTCGATCTCTCTAGCCATAACATCGTCGGTTTGTTTTCACCTGATGGAAATGGGTAACTGCAACAACTTGAATTCTTGTGGCTGTATGGAATTCGATAAGCCTTGGTTATGATGTAGGAGTGAGCCTACTAGGTTACTATACGTCTTTTACACTAACTTGGCCCAGATTTTCGTCCTTTTGTAGCCTGCTTCACACAGCTCATTGGTAGAAAGACAATGATACGACTCTTCATTCCACTGGAGTTCTTCATATTTAACATCATACTCTTATATTAACCTAGTATTCCATCTTAGCACTCATGATGAGAGATGGCAATTTTAGGCCAAGTTAGAGGAACCGAATTATGGGCAAATCGAACATCCAGCCTGACTACACTTGGCCATCAACTAGCTGAAGGGGGTTGGGGATCTTCGTCAGATTAGAAAAAATGCGCTACAGTCGAACCACAAGAGGGAAAGGGTTAAGGCCAGCCTGATTGGACGTAGTGGTAATGGCTGTAGCTCTTCCAATAAAATGCGGAATTGCTCACTTTGAATTAAGTTTTTGTGAGTTCTGCCTCGGCTGTCAGGTGCCATAAACGCTGAGTGGCTGGTGAGGTGGTGATGAGAACACACACACACACACACACACACACACACACACACACACACACACACGACACCCGTCACAGAATCAACAGCATCGTACAATTAACACCACAGTCAAGACAATCCAATAAAGAAATATATGGATTAAACCCCATTCAATTAGTATTTTATTTTTTCTCAGTACTGTTTTGGTTAGTCGGATTCCTCCTACCCCACTGTTTACCAAAGTGTGGGAAGCATACTAAGGGCAAGGGGGACACAGCCTTATGGTCAAATATTTAAGCAGTAGCCTAGTTACACTATGTTCAGCTTCGTGTTAGGAACGATCGGAGAATACCATTTACATTTATTTCTTGCCTTATACGGTAATTATTGAACTTAACCCTCTTTGGGCAATGTTCCATAACTTTTGCAATTCGAAAATAAATCGATGAAGACGGGATAAAAAATAAGGGATAAAAATAAGATTCTTAAATTACGATTCTTCAGTTCAGGTGTGTGACGCTCGACATACTGACAGGCATTATACTGTTTGTCCTCGCCATTCTTTCTTCTTTTTTTCTAAGTTATTCTTTTTCAAGTCGTTGGTATACATACATATCAAGGTGTGTTCATCTTATTTTGGGGGAAAGTATAATATTATGAATTTAATGCACTGAACCGACACACACACACACACACACACACACATACACACACACACACACACACACACACACACACATACACCGAGAGAGAGAGAGAGAGAGAGAGAGAGAGAGAGAGAGAGAGAGAGAGAGAGAGAGAGAGAGAGAGAACCTAGCTTGAAAACGGACAAAAATAAAGGTTTCTTTATATAATCAAAGCTTTCATCATCCTGCAAAAGGGATATGCATGATCATAAAGTAAAGACAAAAAAACACTCCTTTTCTTGTAACTTATCACGATCTTGTAAACAGTGTGGTAGAGGAAGGTAGGGCACCGTCGGTATGGGAGAGAGGGACTTAGAATATCTGAAAGCTGGGGGGAGGGGGGTCAACATGATAAAAAGTCTGGAAACCACTGTCCCACTCCATGTAAGTCGGAAAGAGGGTTTGGGTAATGATGTTAAAGTTCGTGTAATGATGTTATAGTTTTCACTTTATGATCGCCTGGCAATGGCAAGAATGAAATGAAAATGTCATCTCTAGGTAAAATGGCACAATTAACCCTCTGGATCCGGTGACGTCCTCTTTATTAACACCTACTACCTTCAGATTACTTTATTCAGGATTAGGGACACTTTTCGCACTATAAAGCTAAATATATACAGCTGGCATTAACCTCTTCCCTACTAGAGTTCATGCAGTTTAATGAAAATCGTATTAGTTTAATTAAAATGGAAAAGACATCAGTGAATCGAGGGGTTTATGTTGCAGTACACTGAAAATGCAATGCAACTGCAATAATGTTCTCTACAGTAAGACGATAAACCACAGTTGTGCTGTATGTACTCCTGTTAACCTCTTGAATCCGGTGACATCTTTTATTAGTGCTTAATACTTCATGACTACTCAATTTACAAAAGACCTATCGTATTGAAGGGGTTAAGAAAGCCCATACTTAACTCACACAATTCGGACGGCCTATACTAAGGTGAATACAATCGCCTGAAAGCAGCAAAAATAGAATAAATAAATAAACAGATCACCGGATTGCAAGGGTTAACTGAGAGGTAGCATCAGCCACCACCTGCAACGTTCAGAGCCACCTGCAACCATATGAGTAGGGTGCCACACACTGGCTGAGATAGGAAATATCCTGGCTTTCCTGTATATAAACTCACTCAGTCAAAAAAGCCCGATTATTACAAACAGTAGTTCTGTTTGAATTATAGAGACACAAATTCGGTAGGGCAACTTATCTGTATATCGCACTGATTGTCTACCTGTTTCTTTTTCTTACTTTGTCATGCATGACTTCAGTGTTATACATACTGTCTGCCTGTTTCTTTTTCTTACTTTGTTAGTCATGCATGACTTCAGTGTCTTATATATATATATATATATATATATATATATATATATATATGGGGGGAGGGGGGCCAGAGTAATATCGCGAGCACCATACGAACAACCCATGTCCTGCAGTTCGGAGCAGGGAGCGCAGTCCCCAACCTCAACTTCCTTTTCGAACAAAAAAAGAAAGAAAAAAAAATGCATGGCCGTATACAAGGGAGAAACGAATTAACCGGCGTCACAGAAACTACACGAAGGGGTTCGGAAGAGGAGGCGCAGCCACTAACCCCTAATCTCTACCCTCCAAGAAAATATCCAGTGCTCAAAGAAATCGGAATTTCGTAATGGCACAGTTTTCCAAAGACGATATGAGAATCCATCTCAGACAAGAGGATCAAGGAATAATGGCGAATATCTCTGAAAATTCATGGAAGTCACACAAAGCAAACTCCCTTGTGGGTTGTGTAATAATGTCCATGTTTTTGTAATTACACCAGTTGTTTGAGTACTGCCCAGTGGCACTACTAGTTTGTGAATATTTTAGCACCGAAAAAAAAAAATCTCTGGCCAGATTACTTGAATTTACGTGCTTCAGCAGAGAAGTCCCTAAAGTATGTAATGCAGGGGTGTCGGGGGACGGTGGGGGGGGGGAGACAATGAGGGAGGGGTGTTCCTTGGGAGGAGCGGGGAAGGAGGCACTGGATACTGAACTGATTTTTGACTGAATATTGCCTTCAGTGGTACCAAGATAATTCACCCCGTCTAACAGCGAAGGCACAACACTCCCTCCCCGCCGCGACACTCTCACCCCCGCCATCACAGCCGCTTTGCTTTTATTGCCAGTAATTCTGATATAATGACACACGGAGTTGAGACGCCGCGCGGCCCACCACAACGCTGATTACACGTGACACTGCCAACGCCACCACACTTCCCATTCCATTATTACTCTCTTCACTTCCCCTCTTCCTCTTCCCTCTTTACTTCCTTCTCCTCTTCCTCTTCCCACCTTCCTTCCTTCCCCTCTTCCTCTTGTTTCTTTATTTTCTTCTCCTCCTCCTCTTCCCTTCTTTTCTTTCCCCACCTTGCTTCCTCCTCCTCTTCCCCTTCCCTTCTCCTTTTTCCTTCCCCTCTTCCCCTTCCACCCTTAATCTCTTCCCATACCCTCTCCCCATCCATGCTTACTCTCTTCCTTCCCTTCTTCCCATCCCTCCTTCTTACCTTCCCCTCAGTCTTCCCTCTCCCCCTATTCCTCTCTCTTTGTTCTCCTCTGTCTACTCTCTTCTCTCCTTTCCCCCCTACCTCCTTTGTTATCCCTCCCCCCGTTGTTCCTGTGTTGCCTCCTTCCCCATTGACTTCCTCTGTTGTTCTCTTCCTTCTCTCTCCTACCTCTCTGCCTCCTGTTACTCCTCTTCCCTCTCCCCTCTATCTCCCCTGTAATACCCCTCTCCCACTCTCGTCTTCCCTCCACTTCTTCTTCTTCTTTCCTCCCCCTTCCCCTCTCTCTTTGCCTTCTGTGTTGTCCCTCTGTCCAGTTCCCCTCTCCCCTACCCTCTTACCCCTCCTATTATCCTCCACCCCCTCTGCCTCCTTTGTCTTCTCCCTTACCTTAAACTCTGTCTCTAACCCTTCTGTCTTCCCTCTCCCACCCTTCCCTCTTGCCCCTTCCCCCTACGTGTATTTCCTCTCACCCTGCCCTCCTTCCCTCCCTTCTGTGTCGTCTGTTTTTCCATTTCCTCTCCTCCGTCTCCTATTTTCCACCTTCCCCCCTCCTTCCCTATCTCTTTGTTTTCCCTTCCCTTCTTCCTACCCTCTGTCTCTTCTCTTTCCCCCTGCCTCACATCCTCTCCCTTGTCCCTCTGTTTTCCTCCTTCCCTCCGCTTCTCAATTTTTTTATCTTTTCCCTCACTCTATAACTCGCTGTCTCTCCCTCCTTCTTCCTCCCCTCACTGTTTTCTCCCTTCTGTCTCATTTTCCCTCTTGCACCCATCATTCTTTCCTCTCGTCTTTCTCATCCTTCCCTCTTCTTTTCCCGTTTCCTCTCCCTAACTCTTCCTCTTCCTTCCACATCTCCCTATATTCTTCTCTTCCCTTCCTCTCTCCCTCCCTCCCACCTACTCACTTTCATGCTCATCTCTCTCTCTCTCTCTCTCTCTCTCTCTCTCTGACACTACTCCGTCCTCCCTGCCCTCTCTCCCCTTCCACTTCGTTGCTCATCCTTAACCCCTTCAATACGATAACGCCTTTTTCCACATTATTCTTGCAATCTCCAGATGACTTTTTTCAGCTGACACTCTGAACTGGAACGAGCTGTCATTGCCTTCAATAAACATTTCGCTTCTATAAGGCTACCCGTAACTCTAGCATATCGTTTGTTTCGTAGCAATAAATAAATGATATATATATATATATATATAATATATATATATATATATATATATATATATATATATATATATATATATATATAAATGACATCACCATATGGAAGGAGGCTCTGTACTTTAAATTGGCATAGGAAGCTTCGTAGCAGCTCTTTTTTTGTGAATTATTTTACATACTACACCTTACCATTCTCTTTTAAGTTTCAATATCGATTAATAATGCATTTGGTTTGCATCAATATATATATACGAGGATACTGAGGTGCAATGTGCAGCATAAACCACAAAAGATGAAGCGCTAGGAAGTCTCCAAAGCCACTCCGAAATTGAATAATATCGTCAGGCGGTCGCAAGAATAAACATATATATTTTTCACTCTGCCATCTCTTGAAAGGGGTTACCGGAGATCGTCTATAATCCTCTCACTACTACAGATTTTCCCTCTACTCTGCTTAATATTGGCCATAGATGAATATAATTGCTTAAGATGAAGTAACTCTCTCTCTCTCTCTCTCTCTCTCTCTCTCTCTCTCTCTCTCTCTCTCTCCGTTCATCTTTCATGGTCCTCGATTCCAGTGAGCCTTGCACTCCGAAACTAATTGTTAAATTACTTTCCAAGCCGCTGCTTCGTGTGTATAAGCCAGAACGCTCCATCACCTGAGGACTAATTCATAACAAACCCCCGTAACGCAATGGCTTTATTATTATTATTATTTTATTCTTGCGCAAAAGTTTGGAAAAGTATGCCTGTGTGATGGAGTCTGGATTCCGGGGGCTTGAATGGTGAGTGAATGAGAGTGTGGCCCGATTAACTGGGCATGCTGTTGTTCCTCGTCTATCAGGTTCTCCCTGCTCTCCGGAGAGAATGTAAGAACACGTCACCGCATTAAAGGGTTTACGACACACAACGTAAACTTCGATTATGAATCCTCTCTCGGTAACGGGCAGGGAGCCCCTTCAAGCAGTGAAACTCTTATAATCGGGCTGCTCCGTTGCCCGGTTCTACAGACGTTCCTCAGCTCCCTCCCTATCACACAAAAGGACTGCAAGACAGGAGCAACTCCAGGCTGCAGCCCCTGGGTTCACATGTAGATAAGCCTGAGCCCAAAGCAATAACATAAATACTCTAACATTGACAACGTTTTCATCTCACCCAACACTGATCATATTTCTCGTTGTGTTAATATTATACACTGATATGACTTGCACTCTAATGTGAATGCATAATTTCACAAGCAGCAGCTGGGAGTCAGTGCAGTAATCTACACAATTACCTCATCTGTCTGAGTACGTCATTTTTATTTCATTCCTTCATCTATTAGATTATTTTACTTAGTCTTGGAGGGTCCTCTAATACATAGGATGTTAATGAGGGCTCTATCCCATCCCTTCATTCAGAAGTGTATCTTAAAGCGAATAAAATCGTCCGGGAATAACATGAAGAAAATGCAAAATATGTCATCTGACTGGAGGGAGTTATCTTACATCCACCTGTCATTCCTCTCCTCCAGCGTGCCTTAGGATTAATGATTATCGACTGAACGGGGGTCATTAGGACAGACAACCAATTTTACGAACACAATCGTCCCCTAGTATACGATACACAACAATCGAATTATACATGTTCCCTAACTGTAGTTCTCGGTGAACAGAGATACAGAAGAAACTAACTTTCTTCACGAGTTGATCGGTCCGGGAATCGAACTAAGATTTCTCCAGCTGAGGGCAAGCTGTTCTAACCATTACACCTCCTCCCCCGGCCCGACCTATGCCACAGGCACCCGAATGGGGCGGAGTAGGGCGAGGCTGGGCGGGGTAGGGTGGGGAGTGTGGGACTCAGCTGATGTACGAGTACACGCCACAGGCCACAGTGCCGTGCTGACAACACAACAGTGACGACGGGTTGTACTGCTGGCTACCTTACCACACCGCTACTGGGATATTACCGTGCACAATCTTCAGGTGACGTGACCCTAGACTCGTAAGGGGTGCATGGTGATAACAAGTGAACATACATCCTTACTATACTCCATTTTTTTTATTGAGGCGAAGATGCACTTGACTGGTTGATGATGATTAGCTGAATGCAACATGTCAAAAAAATATTTACTAACCCAAATTTCCCCCTTAGATAATTGTTGTCAGTTAATAATGCTAGATTATGAAGTAATGTTGCATTCAGCCAATAATCACCAATCTGTCAAGTGCATCTTCGCCTCGATAAAAAAAAAAAAACTAAGTATAGTTACTCTTGCTACAAAAGGGGGTACCCAGTTTGTTAGTGACATTAGAGCAGCTGCAATGACATTATTACCAACTAGAAGGCATTCAGAGAGCGCATACCTCCACCAATACCATTGCCATTAAAAAGGATCCGGATACGGATTCGAATCCGCCCGAAAATTTAATAAATTCTTTCTTGGTCCATGGCCTACCTGTTTAATTTCAGTGAAATTCATTGAGTAAAATTTTGGAGATACTGTGCGGGATACTCCGGATCCGGATCCGGATCCGCCTCCCAATTTAAACATTTCTCCCTTGGTCCATGTCCCACCCTTCCACAAAATTTCATCAATATCCGTTCATAACATTTTGCATAAAGTTGCTAACAGGCAAACAAACAAACAAACGCCAGCAAAAACATAACCTCCTTGGCAGAGGTAACAATTTACTATGGTTACAATTGGTACAAAGCTACCAAAGATAAGCTCTTATTCTTGCGTACAGATCTTGGGGCGAGTACTGTGGTTAAGAGGGCACATCATCCCTTCCAAGAGTGTAGCCAGGGGTGGAATTCTGGAGCATATATGCGATCAACAACCTCTCGTAAATCAGAATTTGATGTGCAGGCACAATAAGGCAAATGGAAAGTTTCTGCACTCATTGTGCTTTCTACAAATAAAAATATGAGTTGTGACACGCAACTGATCTTAAATTGTGTTTGCGAATCCGGTAGCAAGATCGTAGTTTCCTGGGCCTGCGATGCTGAGAGGGGAGTAAAAAAAAAAAAAAAAAAATGATTATGCAGAGACTTCTTCCATAATTTGAAATTGTCTATTGAACAGTCAAGTGCAGGGAAAGATTAAGGGAGTTACGAAAAAAAAAAAATGTGTTCCTGATCATCAGCTGTCTCTCTAATCAATTATGTACATGTCCGACAACGATGCAAAACCCATCCATTGTATTCTCAGAGGATGGCAGGTTCTGGAGCATTTAAGAGGCACATTCGGCCACTTTTCCACATAATCTTCATTATTTGTACTTCCCTCCCGTTTTTTCTTATTACTACATATTTCTTTAAGTTGTACTGATGAAGATACAAATCACACTCACCAACACAGTTATGCTACAGAAAGTAGCGACATACGAAATACTCCAGCTATGTGAATCCCTACTCATTTCTACTGATGTTATAGTTTACCTAGTGTTGAGCTGTAAGTGCACTAGTAATATCCATACCACAGGAAAAAAGTCAATGAAAAGGTAAGTTTTACAATTATATATAATTATAGCCTTCAATTATAAAGTCACTCGCCATATCTTTTAATTCTTAGGCCCCAATACTCACTCTCAGATGACTATAAACATCACGCTTCTTCCAACCATGAAAGGGTTAACTTATCTCCTCTATACCTACAGAGTAACCTAAAACATAACCAAACGATCTACCGATTGTTGCGATCCCAACGGAGGACTGGTGTTGGGTGTGGGTGGAGGAGGTAGTCATTGTCAGTCAGCAATGGAAAGTGTGACTCGGTGAATCAGTCGCTTTGGTACAGGCCACATATTTAGGGGACTCTCTCGACATGGGTTCAAGCCCCACTGACTGCCATTACAGTTCGACGGGTGGATGCCCACAAGGTACTGCATATCCACGACAATCACATGACCAACTATATTCCATGCCACTGCCTATTGCCATTATTCTCTATTTCACCGTCTGTGCCTCGTATCTATCCTACCCACCTCCTAACCCATTACTTTACTCCTTTACCTCAGAAGCGGGTGAGGTGGAGGCGGAGTTGAGGGAGGAGACCAGCCAGGGCCAACCTAGCAGGAGACAGGAGGGGCGGAGCTGGGCGGGGAAGATGATGGGGTCACCGCTCACAATGACAGGAAGGAGAAAGTCGCGGGTGAGCCATGTCATTCATTAACCTTCTGACAATTACGGTTTCTCTGAGCTATATAAAATCATCTGGTGTTAGCCTAAATATCTTTCCTAGGTGTGCCAGGAGCAGTGTTATTCTAGAAGGTTTTTTGAAGTCTTTAACGGCTAGGATTTTTCTGGACTGAATGAAATATGTAACGTTACCCGAAACATAATTCCTAGGTAGACCAATAACACACAAACACAGACACACACAGACACACACACACACACACACACACACACACACACACACACACACACATATATATATATATATATATATATATATATATATATATATATATATATATATATATATATATATATATATATATATATATATATATATATATTATAAACACACACATATATATTTCTTTTATGTCTCCGACTCTGGGCAATGAGCCTGTTCTCAAGGCCCAGTAATCCTCCTACATACCATATACCTCTCTACATGTCACCACTTCAGCGCTAACACCCACCGTCCATATTGAATACATGCTAGGGCTGTCTCATACCGGACTGGTGTATTGGTATTAGCGGGGGTATTTTTACGACATATATATCGGAGAGTTTTATAATCCCCTGACAATTTCTCACGACTGCATGATATTGTCCGGTGCAAAGCAGTTCCTTGGTCGACCCCCCCCCCCAAAAAAATAAATAAATAAATAAATAGTTTTTTAATCCTTTGAGATCTAGAATTTCTCAGGACTGCATGAAATCGACCGGTGCAAGTCTAAATGTAGTTTTGTGCAGCATTTAGCTAGTAGGATTAATCTCAGTCGAAATAATCTTATGGTGTTAGCCTGATAACATGCAGGGCGATGCCACACGTTAGGGTTTTCTGGCAACGTTATCTCTGTTCTGGCGAAACTGTCTTGGCAATTTTTAAAGAAATACTGTTAAACGGGCCTTTCCAATAGCATTCACCGTGAAGAGTATCCTTCAACTCCCCAGAATGTCGCAGCTAATATTGAAATGCCTGGGAAGTGTTAACATAAAAAGCACTCCTGTCACCATAACTTGCTTCTCTTCGGACGCATAAAAAAATTAACGCAGGCAGTTCATTTTAAATCAAATCTCTTCTGTATCAGCTACATTCTCTTCATCACCATACTGTACATTCTAATCATCCTTCTCAAATAATTGGCTACATGTTAAGTTTTCATGTGGGAAAGTGCTCTTTGTTCTCTTTTATTCTTATGCAGAAGTATCTCTTGGACGGGCCACGTCAATAAGTCACTCCTAAGGATTTTCGCACACAGGATGTTCCGTTCTAGCGAATCCTCATGTGCAACTTCACATTACCGACGTCCCGTACGGTCCTGCATCTATCTAGTATTTCGATACTTGTTTATTATTATTTTATATTAAAAGGTATCACATAAAATTAATCTTCTACGTAGTATTTTTACCTCGCCAGGACGGAGTCTGGCGAGGTATTGTTTTTGGTCGTTTCTTTGCTTCTATGTTTGTTGGCAACATCACGGAAAAGAGGCTGAATGAAATTACATGAAACTTTCAGGATATGTGGACACTGGTTAAAAAAAAAAAATAATAATAAATAAATAAATAAAAGTGATTTTAAAGGCAATCGAGAGACCCTAAAAGGTCAATTTCAAGGTCACGGATTTTTAGAGGGCTATAACTTGAAAACGGTTCAAGATGGAGAAGATATTTACCATTATCAGCATAAAGGAACTCCCACATGGGCTTTAATTGGGCACCAAGACCTTTGACCTTGAGTGACCCTGAAAGGTCAAACTCAAGGTCACAGATGTCCAGGGGACTATAACTCGAAACTGGTTGCAAATGGATATTTATTATTATCAACATATAGGAAGTTTCAGATGGGCTTTTTACTGGTACCATGACCTTTGACCTCGTGACCCTGAAAGGTCAAACTCATGGTCACGGTTATTCAGGGGGCTACATCTCGAAACTGTTATCAAGTTATAGGAAGTCTCATATGGGCTTTCATCTGGCGCTATGACCTTTGAACTTCGGTGATCTTCAGTGGTCAAATGCAGGAGCACATAATTATTTAAGACGGCTATGACTTGAAAACGGTTGAAAATACAAAAACTGCTTTCGGATGAGGTTTGTTGTGCCTGGCACCACTTGTATACCATGTGATGATAAAAAGTTAATCTCGTCTTGTACTGGTAATAACATAAAACAATCTGGTACACGGCTGCTCACAAGCAAGAAACATCGGCATCACGCATTAATGTCCTGTAGTATGTACTGGAAGAGACTTACTTTCACGGGCTCACTGATAAGATATAAGGGGTTGCATAGAAAAAAGTACGGGAGGAGGAAAGACAGCATTACAGAATAGGTGTATGGTGTAAATTAATATATCGACCATACCTCCCCCCTACCGTCCACCCACTATATTCTTCCCCCCCCCCCCAATTTCAAGCTCTACGGGAAGTACTGTAGTCAAGAAGCACCTTGTTCTATTTTTACGATAAACAAGTCTCTAATGAAGCCAATTTCATTTGGAAAGAAATTTGTTTCCCTTTGTTTTCTTTTTCATTTAATATTCACTCTACCTTGGGTCTGAAATCTATGACAGCTGTGTGAGGAAATACTATACAGTATCAAATTACATTACATCTATGTACTTTTTATAAACATCTCATAATCCTTTCACCACGACATACAGTACTTTGTATTTTACTCTGGTTAACTCTCGTCCATTTCATCTATCTTAGGAGAGATCCCATGGGGTGAAGGGATTAACAGCAAGAAAGTCTGTGAATGCGGCCGCACGCTCTACCAAACTTTTCCCCGTGCTCCGTTTCCCAGAACCTCTTGACCTCTGCCCCCACCATCCCTCCCACGTTTCCTCCTCGTTCCCTACAACCTCCCCACCTCACCCTCGACCTCTCCCCTCTCCCCCGCCTCTTCCTCACCTCTACACAACCTCCCCGCCTCCTATGACCTCCGGAGGCCTCAACACCCTCATTCTTCTGCCACAATTCTACGTCCTTGTTCAAGAAATTTTAATTCCGGGGTGATCCCCACCTTGAAGAACTGTCTTTGTCCAGTAATAAACAACATTACAATGTGTATGTGTGTGTGTGTGTGTGTGTGTGTGTGTACCTATATATATATATATATATATATATATATATATATATATATATATATATATATATACACACCACACTAGAATTTGTTGACGGTTGTGATGAAGTGTTATGGAAAGGATGCCGAACCGTAGTGCTGTCCTGTTCTGCCAATGAACTAAGGGAAATAAGCTGCAAAAAGGACGAAAACCTCCGCCTGCTTAAAGTGAATGAACTTCAATTTCCAATTGCAACGCCAGGGTTAGAGCTGACCTGTGCACTCACTCTGCATTACCAAATACAAATTAGATATGTATGTACCAGTAGCGATAGACATATAAATTGATTGACTGACTGACTACATTCTAGCACCACGCGACAAAGGTCATATGACACTCAGGTAGAGAAAGGCAGTGGGAGCAAGGAAAATGTGAAGGTTTAAACGCTGAAGCGACAGTGACGATTAAACGGAAATATCAAGATGAGAGGGTGGATAGAAGAGGGGAGGACAAGGAAAGAAATACGAGACAAAAATCCCCTTTGAGTCGCCTCTCACGACAAGGAGAGATACTGGGGAAGTTTCATTTCCCCCTCTCCCCAGGGGTTGATGAACAGTTAAATATTTGTAACATTAGTGAATGGGAACTCGTAAACTATATGACACGGGCAACACCGTTCTCCGGTAGGTTTCATCGATGGTGGTCAGGAAATATTATCGGCTGCGTCATCGTCGTCGCCATTCTCTAAGCCAGGAGTACCAGAAGCTAAGATCCCTCCTGCCAGGGGCCTGCGGGGCTCCTCGACTTAAACACAAGGTCAGTGCGAATCGTGTGTGTGTGTGTGTGTGTGTGTGTGTGTGTGTGTGTGTGTGTGTGTGTGTGTGTGTGTGTGTGTGTGTGTGTGTGTGTGTGTGTGTGTGTGTGTGTGTGTGTGTGTGTGTGTGTGTGTGTGTGTGTGTGTGTGTGTGTGTGTGTGTGTGTGTGTGTGTGTGTGTGTGTGTGTGTGTGTGTGTGTGTGTGTGTGTGTGTGTGTGTGTGTGTGTGTGTGTGTGTGTGTGTGTGTGTGTGTGTGTGTGTGTGTGTGTGTGTGTGTGTGTGTGTGTGTGTGTGTGTGTGTGTGTGTGTGTGTGTGTGTGTGTGTGTGTGTGTGTGTGTGTGTGTGTGTGTGTGTGTGTGTGTGTGTGTGTGTGTGTGTGTGTGTGTGTGTGTGTGTGTGTGTGTGTGTGTGTGTGTGTGTGTGTGTGTGTGTGTGTGTGTGTGTGTGTGTGTGTGTGTGTGTGTGTGTGTGTGTGTGTGTGTGTGTGTGTGTGTGTGTGTGTGTGTGTGTGTGTGTGTGTGTGTGTGTGTGTGTGTGTGTGTGTGTGTGTGTGTGTGTGTGTGTGTGTGTGTGTGTGTGTGTGTGTGTGTGTGTGTGTGTGTGTGTGTGTGTGTGTGTGTGTGTGTGTGTGTGTGTGTGTGTGTGTGTGTGTGTGTGTGTGTGTGTGTGTGTGTGTGTGTGTGTGTGTGTGTGTGTGTGTGTGTGTGTGTGTGTGTGTGTGTGTGTGTGTGTGTGTGTGTGTGTGTGTGTGTGTGTGTGTGTGTGTGTGTGTGTGTGTGTGTGTGTGTGTGTGTGAGAGAGAGAGAGAGAGAGAGAGAGAGAGAGAGAGCATCAATTACGTGCTGATCAACAAAGACTGCAAACAAAACATGACATGTTAATCATATACACAATGATGATGACGAATGTGTTATAAGGAGAGGTGTTGTGTTAATGACAACAGCAGGTGTGGTGCTAATGATGACAACTGAGGTGTCATGATCAATGGTCTGCTGTTCATATGGACAGGTGTGGTGTTCATATGGACAGATGGTGCAAGTGTTGATGAAAGGTGTGGTGCTAGTGACAGGTGTGGTGCTAATGAGTAAACACGTGGCACAGGTGTAAAACGTACTAGTATTAACATTCTCAGGTTACTAAGACACACTCAGACGAATATAATAGTCTGACATTAGCTGGAAAAAGAACATCAGGATTGTGCCAACCATGAGTGTTACTGATTACAGGTACGTGTGGTGAACGCAGCCTATCAGTATATTTGCAAACTACAATCAGCACTCCTGGCCAAATACTCCAGTAGGGGTGTACCGGCGGTTCTGGCAGGTTAGTGTACATTTCGGCATCCATCCGCCTCACCCAGCCCTTTATACTGATTGTGTGATTGTGCACCACACTGCACGCAGCCCTTTGTAATTATACACCTTGCAAAACCCTTTGTGTTTATATAATATATATATATATATATATATATATATATATATATATATATATATATATATATATATATATATATGTGTGTGTGTGTGTGTGTGTGTGTGTGTGTGTGTTTTCCAATACAAGTTTTCTTTCCAGGACTGGTTGGTGGGCAGGTAAGGACAGCGAGGGATGTGCAAACTCTGGCCCTTCACTTGATACTCAACGGTAACCTCTCCTCGACCCCACTACCCCTACTGCCTGACCCTTCCACCCCGCCGCGACCCTCACCACAACCACCTCCACCAGACAGCAGACAGCCAAACACACTCTCTCATACCTCAGCCTTTCATCTGACATCCCAAGCCATAAAAAAGAACAGTGATTCAAAGTTCCTTAGTAAACCTCAGCCACGTTTTCAGACAGATAACCCATGAAATAAACATATGCACCAGATTCGCTGACAACCAAGCGATCATTTCCCTCACCTAACTCAGATATATTTTTGTCAAAGCCTAGGCCTGTAATAGAGCAACAGAGGAGAGAAAACTATGTATTTTTGCTTCCTGCTAAAATATATCTTAGTTACGGGACAATTTTCTTCCGATATTCGTTTTGCAGGAAGCGGAACGGTGGAAGAATACCAGTCTTTCCATGTCTCTTGTTCTTCCTTCAAAAACAAATCTAAGTTACGAGAAGGAACTGATTGTAATTCTCTCAATCAAGCTGCACGTCCTCCCTCACACTGCAGTCCCTCATCTGTCACCTCAGTTCCTAAAAGGAACAATGATTCGCAGTTTCTTAGTAAACTTAAACCCTGTTTTCAACGTTTCACAAGAAATACATGCTTATTTTCGATATGGACCCTTCATTATGTAAGGTTTGTCAATTAAATTTCAACATTAGCTATCACACTGTTACTGACGGTTAACCTTCGTACGTTTTCAAGCGAGCATATGGACTTAAAACAGGGAGACAGATAATTAGTATTAAAAAAGAAAAGAAAAGAGAAAAAAGAAAGAAACTGACATAGGCCTACTTAAAAGCTGTAACAGTAGAGAAGGTAAAAAAAAAAAAAAATCGTGGGCCTATTTCAATCGATTTCAAATGTCTCGAGAAAATAAAGATAATCGGGCTACGTTCCTTACTCTCGGTTTTAATATCTCTGTAATCTAATACATTATACTGAAGCAAATTTTAATAAAGTATGCAGTTTTATATGACGCAACTTTTCATTTCAAACAGCACGCTAAAAACATGCTAGAATTACAGTGTTCTCCAGTGTAGGTTGGCAGGACTCTTCATTTGATATTATTATTGTTGTGACTTTACACTCTCTCTCTTCAATCATTCTTTCCTCTTCCTTCTGCCTGTGAGTGACTCTGCACTGAGTGACAAGCCAAATGGTTTCCTGTACACCAGGGAACCTTTTACTATGCTGGGTGGTAACCATATAACCAAATTATGGCGCCTGGTGGTTTAGTGGGTAATTACGGCGCTCCAAGCGGATTGAGCTGGTGAAGGATTACACCCAAGGAGTGGTTGGGGTTTACTGTTCACGTAATGCCACTCACGTATGAGTGAGGTTGGTAACTCTCATCTTAAATGTCAGGACCAACTTGCCTAGCCCCGGGCTCCTACGCTCCTCATGGGGCAATGTAGGACTGGATGATGATGATGGTGATGTTCTTTTTTAAACCCTCTAATCATATTATGATTTCCGGTTACTACACAAAACCTCAGAATAGAGGTCGTCTTCTAGGCGGCTTTAGAGATTTCATAACACTCTTTTCTTGGCAATTTATTCTGCACATTACACCTCAGTATCCGCTTGTACCAGTGCAAAGCATGACGATATTAAAACCAGCATATAATATTTAGGTTCAATACGTACAATAACTCGCAAAGGAAGATAGAGTAAGGATCTACGAGGAGGCTATGTGCACAAAGGTAGCAAAAGAAGGATGGACAACTTAATTAGATCCAAAATACGCTGAGCAGAATGAAAAGCAATTATAACAGAAATAGAAAATGTAGGAGAGTTACCAAGGAAATCAGTAAGCAACGAGGGGGGAGGGAGGGGGAGGGAGTGGTAATAATGAGAGGAAGGGGAAAGCAGAGCAACGGATGTGGAGTAGGAGCGGGCAGTCGAGAAAAAGGTGTCGGATAGTCAGAGGGAAGTTACTGGAGGGCTGGTGTTTAGATGGGCCTGAGGCCACAACAGGAGGCTTGCTATTGCACCTTTTCCTTAACGACTTCTTTTTCATAGTTTAATATTCTCCTTAATAATGCATATTTCTCTTTAATATCTAAAAATCCGTATAAGTAACCTAAAATGTTTAACATACAAAAGATGCTGGGAAGCCTCCTTGACCCCTCCAGTCTCGTGATGTGTTTGAATAACCTTTGAACAGCCCTACATGATTTTACACAACTTCTGTGAGACCTCTTGGAGTGAAATGATAAATGAATGCTGTATTTATCCTATCACGTTCGAAGTTTCTCCAAAGCCGTATATATAGTCCAGATAGAGCAAAAACTAAGTAAACTAATGTTGCATTTAGCTCCAGTTCGAGGAGCTTCCCCAGACTCGAATATAATAATATAGAGATGGCAAAGACGAGGTGAAAATACGTCACGGGAGCGAAGTGGTTACGAACTGATGAAAATACGGGGAGCAATGTTGTGGCAGGGGAAGGGTGGAGTCAGGGTGGGTGTGCCTAGGTGCAGGCAGAGAGGCGGAACGGGGCCGTAATTACCAAGGATCTTAACTATACCACGTTTGTTCTAACCTAACAGATATCACTATCCGCTTTTAGCTAACATGATAGCCAGGTGTTGTCATATTTGAAGACTGACTTGTCTGGTAACAGAAGATTCGTCCCCACCTTATAACTAAGGGTACTCAAATTTCATGCAATCATGCCTTAATATTCAGGTTCGGAGTGATCCAGTCTGTCAGGTGAAAAGAAGCGACTATAATTTCTACCATAAACAAATTTCCAATGCAAATGATTAAGGACAGAATTACATCAGTTTTTTTTTTTTTTTTCCTGTAATATCACTCGCGTGGCACAGGTGTTTAGTAGCTGCACCTTCGGTACGATAACGTATATTGTTTTATTCTTTCTACCTTTAGACAAGTTTACTCAGATAAGGGAGAAAAATCAGGGTGTGAAGGGGTAAATGGAGACAATCTATCCCCCTCACCAGATTTTTTTTTTTTTAATGCAAGAAGGAACCAAACGCCAGGAGCCCGCAAACCGTTCTCTCCAAGAAAAAAACAAAAACAACATGAGAGCCAAATTCAAGCTCTGTTAATTTCGAGATGCCTGGACACACTGCGTCTGACCATAGGATGTAGTAAAAAAACACACAGGGAGACAGTTCCAGGGTCAACCTGTTGCATACATGAAGAACTGGGAGTAGCGGTTAACTCTAAAATTAGAGAGCTGGACTGAAAAGAGATGAGAGTTTGTTGCTAGACGGGTGCTACACGCCCGTCGTAGTGGTGGAGGGATGCAAGCAGAGAGTTCAGACGAGCAGTGACCACTGATGTACCGAAAGAAAAGAGATAAAGATGCAACAGTGCGTCAAAGAGACAGAGGTTGAAGGGAGCCATTAAGAGGAGGAAAGTTAATAAGACGAAAAGCCTTTGACTCCACCTTGTTGAGAAGAGCTGTGTGGGGAGCCTCCCCATACATGAGAGTTGTACTCAACACATGGGCGTATAAAACCCGTGTATAAAGTCTCAACTGTGCAGACAAAACCGTCTTGAGGCAGCAATAACAGAATACAAAATACTTAATCGATTGGAAGAGGCTGAGACAAAAGTATAAACAAGTAGCTTTATAGTATTATAATACTTAAGATAAAAAAATAGGAAAAATAGTTTGTAAATATAGAACCAGGATTCTTCACAGTGTGCTGCTACAAATGAATGCTGTGGTTATGGCACGACTGTTCTAGCCTGACAAAGATCTCTATCCCCTTTTTAGTTGATGGTCAAGTGTAGTCAGACTGGAAGGCCGGTAGGACTATACTTTGTTTACTTTAACTAAGCGTTAAATGTCATGAGTCTAAAATGGTGGCATGGTGAAAGTCATGAAAGTGTAATGAAAAGGATGCGGGGCCGCAGGATCGCGTCATCCTGCCACTGACCTGCCGGTAATTCAGTAGGTTACGAAAAGAAACTCTCCGCCTTGTTAATGGAAATAAACTCTAGTAACCATGGAGGCTCATTCCTCCCTCATAACCAACGCTCGTCGAATTACACAAAACCTCGATATAGTCATCGCGTCAGTATTCTCGCTACCGTCAGACGATTTTATTCACCCCATGTGGGACTCTGAGGATGGGACGATATTGGTACAGACTTTCTAACCCAATCACTTAAAGTTGGTGATACGGCAGCCTGACGGTGATGGACATGATAGCAAGGAGGCGATTCATGTGTAGTCAACTCTTCTGGGATTAAGGCGTCTGAATACACAGAGAAACAGACAGATATAGGATGAAACAGACAAGTAGATATGGGTAATATAAACAGATATAGGCACATAAATGGATAGACAGCTAGACAGCCAACAAATAAATAGATTCAAAGGTCCTTTCCCAACATCAACAAAATTGTCTGTACTAGCCTGAGAAAAACGTCACGTCATGGTAGTGAAGGGGTGAAAAAAAAAAAAATCAGAATATTAAGGTGCACTAGGCATATCAAATAGCTACGAAAGAAGAGCTACGAAGCCTCCAATGCCAACAAGAGTACAGATTATATCATTACAACTGATTACCCGCTGTATGAACCCTCTATTTTTCTTTTTTCCCCTCGAATGTCTACGGAACGCTTATGATTACTATAGTTCTTTTGCTTTGACCTGGTCCAGACTTTCGCCTTTTTTTTTTTTTTTCAGATACCTCCATCCAACTCAAAACCAGAGAGAGAGAGAGAGAGAGAGAAAACGCTACGGCCCTACATCCTTTCTGTAGGACTTTTTCGTGACAGGCACCACATTCTAGTGTTAAAATCTTGGTACAGTTCAGCACTGAAGATAGAGAGATGGCAATTTTACGCCTACTTAGGACGAAGGAGGAGGAGGAGGAGAAAAGAAAGCACGAATGACTAAAATACGGCACTGGAGTGGAGGGGTTAACCCAGTGGTTTCCAATCCGTGGGGCGCGCCCCCCTTGGAGGGCGAGAAGGCCTGCCTGGAGGGGGGGGGGCGCGAAGGCTTGATAAAGAGGGTAATTATATATGAAAACTATGAATTATGATGGAATTCAGTAATTTCTAAATATGGAGAAAATATTTCAGAAATGAATAAGAAATATAGTTATCTAAATAAATAAACAAGGATTAAGAATCTATGATATTTATTGACATGTGCCAACTATGCCAGTAAAATACAGTATTTGAGGAAGGGGGAAGCAGGAAACGTGTCATTCAATGAGGGGGGCGAGAATTAGAAAAGGTTGGAAACCACTGGGTTAACCTATTGGTGGGCAGAGTTCCTGTAAGAGGGATTTTATTGGACGGGTACTGAGCGTACCACCCTCTGCCTATCGGCTCATAGTCGCGAAGCTCATAGGTCTCTACCCCGGGGTTACCTTCTTTATTAGATTTTGGAAATGTCCAGTTCTGTCCATTATATTGGACGCTGGGCACCAATGGGTTAAAAACACGGACCTAAACTACAGTCAGGGAAAAGTTTCCCTGCTATTCCTCGGCGTCAACTCATGGCTTATCGTTTATCCATCACATTCCTCTCTAATGCACCGTATCACTGAGCACCATCACTAAAAAGGGCAGAGAACATATCAATCCTCTCACAGCTTTGGAATATTAACCACAACAGGAAAGTACGAGGAGTAAGGAGTAATTTTTGCCCATGACTGTATGGCTGAAGTATTTATAGTTTCCTAAACACTTCTTACGATGAACAGGTCGGCGTAGCATTTTACTATAATTACATATTTATTTTTCGTATTTTCCCAGTAATACTCCTAATTTGGCTGTGAAGTATTAGGTGCTTATACGTGAGTGAAAACAATCATATATAAAGAGGCAGCTTGAATACCTTAATATAAGCAGTCTTCATACAAGCCGGATGACGTTTTTCCTTATTTTTATCACTTCTAAACGACTTGGTGAATTTTGGAAGAATCATTTTCAGTGACTGGGTTACAAACAGTATTAACTTCCCTTAAACCCTGATTTCCCTCCTAAAGCAAAGTAAAATCGTCAGGAGGCACCAAGAATAAAATAAAAATACATCGCCGAACTGAAGGGGACAGCTTCCGAATGTTTATAAATGCTGCTCCTGGTGGTGATGCCCTCCCTGGGAAACTCCACCCATTCGTTGTTCTGAACCGCAAGTCAGACACCACAGTCACTCCAGGTTACGACCTGGAGGTGAAAAGGCCTTCTCTCCATTTCCACTCTCCAACTTCCCCTCTTCCAACCGTACACTTCCCTCCATTTCCACTCTCCACCTTCCTCTCTTCCAACCGTACACTTCCCTTCACTTCCACTCTAGACCTTCTCTTCCTACCGTACACTTCATTTCCATACAATCCTCCCTCCCAACCGCACACTTCCCTCCATTTTCACTCCACACCTACCTCTCTTCCAACCGTACACTTCCCTCCGTTTCCACAAAACACCTTCCTCTCTTTCAACCGTACAGTTCCCTTTATTTTCACTCCATACAGTCCTCTCTCCCAACCGTACACTTCCCTTCATTTCCACTCCACACCTTCCCCTCTTCCAGTCGTATACTTCCATTCATTTCCATTCCATACAATCCTCCCCTCCCAGCCATACTTTCCTCCATTTCCACTCCACACAATCCTTCCTCCCAGCCATACTTTCCTCCATTTCCACCCCATACAATCCTCCCTCCCAGCCATACTTTCCTCCATTTCCATTCCATACAATCCCTCCCTTCCGGCTTCTTCCATTCTACTCCAAACAGTCCTCCCTCCCAGCCATACTTTCCTCCATTTCCACTCCATACAATCCTCCCTCACGGCCATACTTTTCTCCTTTTCCGCTCCATACATTCCTCTCTCCCAACCGTAAAGCCATCTTTATAAGTTCTCTTCCCTCCATTTCTCCTTAACATCTACCTCTATCCCAAACACACAGTAACCCACAAAAGTTCCCTTCCCATCACATCCACTCCATACCTTCCTTCATCCTAACCGTTCACTTTCCTTCAATTCCACTTTACGCCTTCCTTCCTCCTAACCATACAGCCACCCACAAAAATTTCCTTCCCTTCATTTTCATCCTTTACCTTCCTCCCTTCTAAACGTAGTCATCCTCAAAAGTTCTCTTCCCTTCATTACCTTCCTCCCAACCATACGAATACAGTCATCCCCAAAAGTTCCCTTCCCTTAATTACCTTTTTCCCTTCCCATGCGTACAATCATCTACAAAGGTTTTCTTCCCCTCATTGCCTTCCACCCAAATGTACAGTCACCCCCAAAAGTTTTCTTCCTTTCATTATCCTTTTCCCTCCCAAGCATAGTCATCCACAAAAGTTCCCTTCCTTACAGTTCCAGGCTACAGCTTCCTCCCAATAGTACAATCACCCACAAAAGTTCTTTTCCGTTCATTACCCGTATGCACCTTCTTTCCTCCTTACTATACAGTCATGCACAAAATTCTCTTTCCCTTATTTCTTCTCCACACCTTCCTCCCTCCTAACTACATTACTGTATTTGCGAATGCGAATATTCGGACCATCAATAATATATATATATATATATATATATATATCAATCCATCCATCTTCTAATCCTACGTTGCCCCATGAGAAGCGTAGAAGCCAGGGGCCAGGCAAGTTGGTCCTGGCAATTAAGATGAGTGAATAATATATATATATATATATATATATATATATATATATATATATGCTTGATTGATTCTGTGCTCGTAAAGAGGTCGATGCTGGGAATGGTCGCTGATAGGAAGGCCGTAAGAGGACGATGTGGAGGTCTGTCAGATCATATGATTGTGGTATGCAAGATCAAGCTGTGAGGGGTGAATGGACCAGGAGAGAAAGAAGCAGTCAGGGAGAAAGACTGAAAGTCGAGAAGCTGAGGATCAAAGAAATGGCAGATGAATACAAGACCAAAGTAGGAGAGGAGTTGGAATCAGTGAATTGGAATGAAATGGATCTGGACAGCCTGTGGAATGCATACTGAGATTGCTTGGTTAGATTAATGCTAAAGCAGTGTGTGGTGTGGCAAGAGTAACAACAATGAATAAAGGTACGGCATGGTGGGATGAAGAGGCTGAAAGAGAAGTGGAGGAAAAGAGGAAGAAGTGGCTAGACTGGTTACAGAACAGGGATTCAACTGAAAAAAGAACTGAATATACTGACAGCCAGAAGCACGTGGTAGGTGGGGGGGGGGCGCCCATCATCCACCCACTTAGTGTACTGGTGCCCCTCCCCAGAAAACAACTACCTGTAACTAAAAATCCGTACGAACAAGAAGCCTCGAACCAGGACTGACCAAAAGGTGAAGACAAAGGACATGGTACGGATAGCTGCATGGAATGTAAGGGGTGCAAATGATGAGGTGAAAGGAAGAGAGATTGTCCAGGTGTTTGAGGGTGTGAAAGTAGATGTATGTGGATTAATTGAGAGAGTAAGAAAATGGGAGTATGGATGGGGTATGTGCACGAGAGTAGGTGAGAATGAAAGGGCAAAAGGAGGAGTGTGTATTGCTGTGAGTACCAGATAGAAGGCGAATATAAGAGAGTATGGATCAGTTAGCTCAAGGACTGTGTGGGTAAGACTGAAAGTTGAACTACAAATATGGGCGATTCTGTGCATGTATGCGCCATCGCAAGATCGTACAAGCAGAGTGAGTGAAGAGTTCTGGACAAATGTCGAAGTGTGCATGGAAAAGTATGAAAGGAATGAGAGAGTGTTTTTTATTGGAGATATGAATGGAAAAGTAGGGAATGTGAAGGTGGATGGAGGAGTTGGTGAGTGGGGTGTGCCTGCAGAGATGGATGAGAATGGCAGTAATTTAGTGGACATTTGTGCCGGGAGGGGGTTGGTGATAGCCAATGCCCTCTTCAGGTACAAAATGATCCATAGGCATACGTGCCGTATGATCATAAGGGTGGGTGAACTGAATGAACAGAAGGCAATGACTGATTATGTAAGTGGATAACAGGATGAGAAGGTGTGTAATGGATGCAAAAGTATGTAGAGGTTGGGGGAGTGGACTTTCTGACCACCACTTGGTGGTCATTCAAGGAGGGAGGAAAGGTTAAAAGAGGATGGAAAAAGGGCAGAATATAAGAGGGAAGTGGAGGAGCGACTGGGTAAATATGGATTGGAGCAGATGGAGAACATGGAAGGTGTGTGCAAGATATTCACAGAGGAAAT
Source organism: Coenobita brevimanus (assembly GCF_032717465.1). Classification (NCBI taxonomy): domain Eukaryota; kingdom Metazoa; phylum Arthropoda; class Malacostraca; order Decapoda; family Coenobitidae; genus Coenobita; species Coenobita brevimanus. The sequence continues at coordinate 8,711,156 of NC_137028.1, read as the reverse complement.
CTGTGCAGCATGTAAGGTGGTGTGTGGGGTGAAGAGAAGACGAAAGGGGGGTGCAGGGAACAGCATGGTGGAATGAAGAGATAAGAGAGGCTGCGGCACAAAAGAAGAAAGCATATAGTGAGTGGATGAGAAACAGGGGCGTGGAAGAAGGTGAGAGACAGAAGAGAGAGTTATATAGAGAGTGGAAGAGAGAGATGAAAAGATTAATAAGAGAGAGTAAGAAGTGAGTGGATGAGGAATCTGGAAGGAATCTGAGTGTAAAGTGCAGGGAATGTAAGAAAATGTTCTGGAAAGAGGTAAAAAGAGTTAGACAGCGTGCCAACGAAGTTAGTTGGGGAGTAAAAGATAAAAATAGCAGATTGCTAGTGGAGAAGGGAGAAAAAGTGAGCAGATGGAGAGAACACTTTAAGGAATTGTTGAACATACAGAAAGAAAGTAATGCGAGTGTAAGTGGCTAGAGAATGGCTGGGAGACGGAGGAATGTGAGAAGAGAGAAAGAAATCAGTTGGATGGAAGCTGTGGAAGCAATGAAGAAAGTTAAAATGGAGAAAGCCCCAGGAATTGATGGAGTGTGTGGTGAAATGCTGAAGCACGGGGGAGAGATAGTAGTGGAATGGATGTGGAAGATGTGCAGATTGGCCTGGGAGGAAGGTATAGTCCTGGAAGATTGGATGTCAGGTATAATATTTTACCTACACAATGGAAATGGGGAAAAAGAAGTATGTAGTAATCATAGGGGCAATTGTCTTCTTAGTGTAATAGGAAAAGTATATGGCAGGATACTCACTGACAGTTAGGGAAATAACAGAGGAATTACTCGGAGAAGAACAGGGAGGTTTTAGGAAGGGAAGAGGTTGTGTAGATCAGAGTGTCATTCTTATATCTTTAGTGGAAAGTTTCTAGAGAGGGGAAAGAAGTTGTATGCATCCTTAATGGATCTGGAGAAAGCATATGACAGGATGGATAGACAAGGATTGTGGAAAGTAATAAAAATCCATGGAGCAGATGGGAAGCTGCTGAATGCCGTGAAGAGTATGTATGAGGGGGGCTAAAGCTGCAGTGCGTGTGGATAGTGAACTGAGTGAATTTTAAGGCTGGCTTGAAACAGGGATGCATCAAGTCTCCATGGTTGTTCAATCTGTATATGGATGGGGTTATAAAAGACACAGTACAAGGTAGGGCAGTGGATGCTGGTGCAGCCCTAATGAGAGAGGGCAGTGTGGGGAAACTCCCTCTACTGTTGTTTGCTGATGATACTGTGTTGTTAAGTGAAGACGAAGAGGAGCTGCAAGGCTTGGTGGATGAGTCTGGGAACATATGAAAGTAACGGAATCTAAAGGTGAATGCAGAAAAGAGTAAAACTGTGGTCTCTGAGAGAAGTGAAGTCAATGAATGTACAGTGAGGCTGGATGAGGAGGAAATGGAAAATGTGAGTGCGTTTAAGTACTTGGGTAGTGTGATGAGTAAGGATGGAAGTTTAGAGGGTGAAGTGCATGAAAGGGTACAACAAGGAAGAAAGGTTGCTGCTTCCTTGAAAGCAGTGATAAGAAACAGTGAAGTGAGCAAGGAAGTGAAAAAGTTACTACATGACAGTATTGTGATACCAGCTCTAATGTATGGAAGTGAAACTTGGACCTTGTTGAAGGAACAGAAATCAAGAGTGAGAGCAGTGGAAATGAGCTATTTGAGATGAGCATGTGGAGTCACAAGGAGAGACAGACTGACAAATGAGGAAGTGAAGGAGCGTTGTGGAGTGGATGTGGATGTGATAGGAAGCATTATCAGAAACACACTGAGGTGGTTTGGCCATGCGGAGAGGATGGACAGTGAGAGACTGCCGAGGAGAGTGTATGTGAATGAGGTGGAAGGGGAAAGGGAGGGGGAGGCCAAGGATGAGATGGAGGGATGGAGTGGAGAGGTATATGAGAGAGGGGGGTGTGAGCTGAGAGCAGGGCAGTGAAATGGCAGGAGACAGGGTGACATGGAGGAGCTTTGTTTGTGGCCACCCCTTGCAGGATTAAGGCATCTGGCAATAGATAAACAGATAGATAGATGAAGCATGTAAACAGACTAGTGAAGAGGAAAAAGGAGGTAAATGATGATCTAAGAAGAAAAATAAATACAAATTACTCTGAAAGTAGGAAGTTATTCTGGAAACAGGTGCAGAAATGTAAAGAGACAGCAGAAAGAAATGTGAAAGTGTGAACGATGTAAGTGGTAGACCTTTAACCCATGAGGATGAAGTAAAGACATGGAAAGAAAATTTTGAAAGCCTGATGAACAGAGAGAGCAGAGCTGCTGTAAACATGATTGGTTTTGGTGTGCAGAGAAGGAATGCAGTGATAGGAAATATGACACTCACACAGGTGAAGAACGCTGTGAAATGGCTGAAAAATAGGACAGCAGCTGGGGTTGATGATGTGTAGGCAGAGATGACTAAGTGTAGTGGAGAGAGCAGAATGAAGTGTTTGTTGGAGGTACAGTAATCCCTCATTTATCCAGACATAACAGAGCCAAAGGCATGTCCGAGTAGTGGCAACATCCAGATAATGAACACTATTCCCCTACCACACCCAGACTCTACCTATCCCCATCTCCAACCTATGCCTAACATATTTGTACAGTACCTATGCTTAATTTGGCAGTGTTTTCTGGTCATTCAGGCATATTTAGACATCAAAACACACATTGGAATATCCAAAATAATACTAAAAGCCAAGAAAACCATGCAGGAAAAAACACTGAAAACCAAAAAACACCCTACCTATACACAACTGTATGTACAGTACCCTTCCTAATTTGGACACTGTTTTCAGGCCAATCTGCCACATTTTGACATCAAAACACACACAGGAGTATCCACAGTAATGCTAAACACCAAGAAAACCATTAAAAAAAAAAAAAATACTGAAAATCAAAAAACACCCTACCTATACACCACTATATACAGTACCCCTCCAAATTTTGGCACTGTTTTCAGGTCAATCTGCCACATTTAAACATCAAAACACACATAGGAATATCCAAAGTAATGCTAAGTACCAAGAAAACCATGAAAAAAAAAAAAATGAAAACCAAAAAACACCCTCCCTATACATTACTGTATGTACAGTACCACTCCTAATTCTGGCTCTGTTTTCATGTCAATCTGCCATATTCAAACATCAAAACACACATAGGAATATCCAAAGTAATGCTAAACATCAAGAAAACCATTAAAAAAAAAAAACTGAAAACCAAAAGACACCCGACATACACAACTGTATGTACAGTACCCATCCTAATTTTGGCACTGTTTTCAGGTCAATCTACCACATTTAGACATCAAAACACATATGATTTTCCATATTAATGCTAAACATTATGAAGACACATAAACAAAAAAAATACACACACAAAAAATGATGACGGTTTGAAAATCCGTTGTCTGTGACAAGTGATTGCTCCTGGGACTCAAAAAAAAATTCCACAGCCAAATATGCCACCATAAATTTTTTATACAGTATTGTATTGGTGTAAGTCATATATCATCATCTTCGCTGGTGTTTATACTATAAGATAAGCTAATAAAAACACACAAAACTGACAAGTAAGAGTATGAAATTCAAACAGGAATAAAGTGTTCAAGAGTAAAACTTACCTTCATATAACATCCCAGCATCCTAATTCAAAATCTTGCCAGCATCGTCCAAGAGTTGAGCATATGTCTAGATGCAGAATTTCATGAGCTTTCTCGTGGTTACCACAGAATTTCCATACGACCAATTATAGTCAAATAAATGGCAAAAAATTTTGAAAACTCATGGGCCAATGCTATCACAAAGAAAGAGGGTAAGGATTGAGGGAGTGAGGGGGGAGCCAGGAGGGTATGGAGCAGGGAAGGGAGGGGGGGCAAAGGCATGGTTGTGGGCAGGATTCTCTCTCTTCTGTCAACAGGCAGACGGACGCTTTCGCCATACATTTACTCGTGGCTTGCGGTCTGTTAGATGCCAAGTGGCCATGCAGAAACACAACGCATCATGACCGGAGTACTTTCGACCTTCGATAGAGAGGTGGACAGCCGCTGTCGCCAAATCTGTACTCATGGCTTGTGGTCTGTATTTGATGGAGGTGGCGGTTGGGAAAGACTTAGCCCCCAAGGCCATGCGATATTAGATATTCAGTGAGGAATGTGCACGGATGTTTTGACACTGCTTGTGGGTTACAGTTATTACTTGGGTGCTGAATTTACTTGCTGTTATCTGGACGAAAAAGTCCCCAAGAGCTTCTGCCGGCCAGCTGACATGTTCAGACATTCAGCATCGTGGCCACTGGGCTTGAGCCATAAGCAGGAAGAAGTGTGTAATCCACAACCAGAGCTAAAATGTCCGTCCATCCCTCTACTGGATGGTCAAATACGCGTGCTCGTCTAATCACTCCCAACGAACCTCCAGCACCCAAGTAATACAACCGTAACCTGCAAGCAGCGTCAAAACGTCCATACACATCCCCACCGAAAGTCCAATGTCGCGCGGCCACCGGGCTAAGTCTTTCTCAACTGCCACCACCATTGAACACAGACCACAAGCCACGAGTGCATGTTCAGTGACCGGCTATCCGCCTCTCAACCAAATATCCAATTTCACCCAGTCAACGAACCAAGTCTTTCCCAACTGCCACTGAGACTGTAACACAGACCGCAAGCCACAAGTACATGTTCAGTGACAGTGGCCATCTGCCTCTCTACCGAACTTTCAAAGTCCACCGGTAACAGTAAGTTGTGGTTCCGCATGGCCACCTGGCATCTAACAGACCGCAGGCCACAAGTAAATGTACAGTAAAAACACCCATCCGGTTCCTGACAGAAGGGTGAAAATCCTGTCCACAGCCTCGCTTCTCCCCCCCCCTCCTCTCTCTTCTCCATATCCTCCCAGATCCCCCATCACTCACTCAGAGCCTACCCTCCTCTGTGGTGATAACACTGATTCGTGAGTTTTTACAGTTTTCTGTGATTTATTCGACTACTCTTGGTCGTGTCGAAATTCTGCAAAATCCACAAGAAAGCTCATGAAATCCTGCATCTAGATATATGCTTAACTCTTGGAAGATGCTGGCAAAATTTTGCACTAGGATGGTCGGAAGTTACATGAAGGTAAGTTTTACTCCTATTGTTTTATTCTCATTGCATTTCTGTACTTTTACTTATCAGTTTTATGTTTTTTTTATTAGCTTATAGTATAAACACCAGTGAAGATGATGGTGTACCATTTATAACTATATAACCAATTTCTGGTGGCATATTTGGCCACGGAATTTTTTTGAGCCCCGGGAGCAATCACTCATCACAAATTACTGATATTAAAAACCATAAGATTTTTTGTGGATAAGTTTAGGAGACTTAGTGAATAAGTTTAGGAGAGTGTGTATGAAACTGAATCTAAAGGTAAATGTAGGGATGAGTAAAGTTGTGGTCTCTGAGAGAAATGATGTCACTGAATGCACAGTGAGGCTGGATAGTGGGGAAATGGAAAACAGTGCATTTAAGTAACGTAGTATGATGAGTAAGGATGGAAGTTTTGAGGATGAAGTGCTTGACAGGGTACAACAGGGAAGAAAGGTTGCTGATTCTTTGAATGCAGTGATGAGAAATAGGGACACAAGCATGGAAGTAAAGAAGTCACTACATGACAGTGTTGCGATACCAACTATATGGAAGTAAAGCCTAGAACTTGCTGGAAGGGCACAAGTCAAGAGTGAGAGCAGTAAACATGAGTTAGTTGAGAGGGGCATATGGAGTTACATGGAGAGAGAGACTAAAATTTGTGGAAGTGAAGGGGCATTGTGCCATGGACGTTGATGTGACAAAAAGTACTAAGAGAAATATACAGTACTGAGGTGGTTTGACCATGTGTAGAGGAAGAGAGACTAATGAGGTCAGTGTACGTAAATGAGGTGGAAGGGAGGGGGATGGAGGGGGAGATCGAGGATGAGATGAAGGGATGGAGTGGAGAGGTATATGAGAGAGGGGGATGGTGAGTTGGGGGGAGAGCAGTGTAATGGCAGGGGACAGGCCGACATGGAGCGATTTGTTCGTGGCCACCCCTTACAGGATTAAAGCATCTGGCTGCAGACAGATACAAAACTTTAGAAATACTGGATACTAAAGCAACTGAGCAACAGCTAGAGGGATGGTAAAAGTCATCCTTCTTCTGAAAAGACTGGATAAGAGCAAATTTCAATCAAGAAGGGAAGCCACATGTGTCGACATACACAGGCAAAAGAGTTTATCTTTACCTAGGCAGGATGTAGGTACAGAAGAAAACTTCTTGAATATAACAGGAGGGGCCCCTCAGGCCTGTGCGATTTCTTAGTATTGAGACATTTAATAAAGTCCCTGAAACTTTAATTTCAAGAGATGTGTAACTGGTATTGGAAATGAGATGCAGTTCTTTCACCAGCACAGCACTGAGTGAGCACTAATTGATTATCTGCATTGATCCAGCGATCATGCTGTCCTAAATAACTGACCATGTATTTTCAAATCTGATTTAACTTAATATTTGTTTTCTTTTTCCACTTTCATCTTAAATGTCAGGACCAACTTGCCTAGCCCTGGGCTCTTATGCTCCTCATGGGGCAACATAGGATTGAATGTTGGATGGATGGATGTTTACTTTTTTCCTGGCTGTGGGGTCACCTTATGAGAAAAGAATTTAAAAACAAGCTTTGAATGCTTGAATAATTAAACATTATTACGGAGAAAGCAATAATCCCAATTGAAAAACTGAACCAAAAATTAACTAGTTTAGAACACTACATTCAATTATCTTCAGTGCTGAAGGAGACTGCTTTTAAAATCTGATGTAACTGTGGATAAATTGTAATGAAGTGAAGACAGTAAGTGCTAGGTTTCACTTACATTGGTGTACAGCATTAACAACAAAAACAGTGAAATTATCACCCTGCACTTAAGCAGAAATAAATGTATTCTCATCATTCCGACCTATTTTTCCCACTCCACAGCTTGCTGGGAGTGAGCAGAGGGTACCATTTTTCCAGGTGGAGAAGGAGACGTATATTCTAACAGACAGCACTGACATAGCAACCAGGGGTGTTATAGAAAAGCTTTTATGCTAACTATAGTATAGTATTAAGTTTTCCACTCAGGTTTCACAGTCTCTCCTGCTGTTAGGATGACCTGCATAGTTTTGCTGTGCTTGTTTCCAGTGACCAGAGAATGAGAAAAAATCTTATACACAAGCTTAGAAAACAGCATGCCGATCAACTATCACCACAAACAGGCTCAAAATAGCCCCAGCCAAATCTACAGTGACTCTTCTCACAAACTGGACAGCAGAACACAGTCACATCCCACACCTCACCATAAACAACACCCCCCTACCACACACACACACACACCCAAAATCCTTGGTGTAACATACAATACATCAATGTCATTTAAACAACACATCACAAACATTAAAAATAAAATAACACCAAGACTCAATGCTTTGAGGTCACTTGCCCATACAACATTTGGACACAACAAAGAAACCACCACCACAGTATACAAACAATATATACGTTCAGTGATGAATTATGCAAGCCCTGCCTGGGCTTCTAACCTCACCAAAACACACTACAACACTCTACAGACCATACAGAACAAGGCCCTAAAAATAATCACAGGCTGCACAGCTACTACACCCACAGACCACGTACATCAAGAAACCAAAGTCCTCAAAGTCAAGGATCACCTAGACATGAGAGGCACTCAGTTTCTTGTTGCAGCCTCCACAAACCCACAACATCCACTACAGTACATGGCAGCACATCCACCCACACCAAGGAACATCAAAACAACACGCAGCACACGATACCATACACAAATACTGTCATCTCTCCCCCTTCGCCCACCTCAGACCAGCTTCCAGAAGCATATCCACACTCAGATCACTCGCCGCTCCATTCAGTCACTTAAAGACAACACACAGCAGCATGCACGGCCTCCTGACATCCACCCTTCTGAATCCTACCTTCCTCGTGAGGACAGGGTCCACCTGGCCAGGCTGAGATGTGGGCACCATCCAGACCTCTTAAGCTACCAGAAGAGGCTGGATGACTCCGTTGCTGATGCCTGTCCAGGATGCAACACAGCACCCCATACTATTAAGCACATTATGGAGGACTGCACTGCACACAATCACCTACGCCAACAACACAACATACACTCTTTGAGAGCTCTGTGGGAAAGCCCAGTCTCAGCTGTGGCATTCCTAAGGGACTCGGGGCTGTTCGGCCAGACTGCCTAGGGAACAACTACTACTACTACTATCAAGCCACTTTATTGAATAAAACCAGGGGTTCTAGACCAATGTCAACACTAACAACACAACTTCAGCCAAAGTACCTGATTTGGACCAGTAACCCTATGATAATAATATACGTAATCAGCGAAGCTTCAGAATAACATAATAAGCCAAGCCTTGGAATAATGTAGTCAGCAAAGCTTCGGGATACGAATGACAAAGTTTTTGCTTCAGACAGTGTGGTTAATGTAACTTATTAAGCAGGCATTAAATGTACGTGATGGACCAGTAACCCTATGCTAATACAGTAATCAGCAAAGCTTCTGGATATGTATAATGAGCTGGCTTTACTGTAAATGCATGTGATTTTTTCTGCACATTTTACAATGATTTTTACTGTCTTAACTGCAGATCAGTAGATGGATTTCAGTGAGAAATAAAAATTTTAAAAGCCTATACAACAGACCGTTTTTATCTTAAGACTTAAGTGTTGTTTTACATTCTGAGATAAAAGGTACAGTACTGTACAAGTATATGAAATGTAACAACCATACCACTTGTCATCCTATCATTCCATGTGTCAGGCATATTCCATGTAAGACTGGTCACTCTGACAATTTTCACTAATTAGATAAAAGGTCGAGTAAAAATAATTAAAACTGTACCTGTATTTTATAAAGCATGCAAATAACTGACAACATGTAACAATTTTTAAAGTTTCACAAAGGGTCATGTACAGTAATAATATTTCTGACGTGACAGCACCTGGATTGACTCTATCAGATACGTTTATGTGAAGCTACAGAACGTGGTGGATATTTTTGGCTTATCAGATTGAGCCACGATTCCGGGGGCTTGAATGGTGAGCGAATGGAAGGGTGGCCCATTGGACTGGGCAAATTTGGGCTGTCTAGACATTGCTACTCCTCACCCTGCCCTAAGGTGGGAAAGGAGGTCCGGATGACAATGATGATCTATATTATATAAAGCATGCAATAACTGAGAATACGTAACGATTAAAGTTTCAAAAAGGACATAATCGAACATAATACAATAACAACATATAAACCACTGATATAAGTATACAAGTTAAAAAATCTTACAAGTAGTAATAACAGCCTTCTCTTTGGTAGGATGAAAAAATGTAAAAACTTTTAATAGATGAACAAGATTATCATAACTCTTCTTCACACACATTCACTGTACTTCAGGATGTTGTTACTATAAAATTACTGTTCACATCTGTTCAAAATACTGTAGACTCAACATAAGATATACAGCCTGCACACAATTTATGTCATCATCACACACTATAGAAAACATCTCAATGTAAACTGTACTGCTTAACCACTTCAAAAGATAGATTTTTGGTCAAACTATGCCAAAAATACAAGCACCTTCAGAGTGGCAGAAACGTTAAAATGCACGCATGCACGCATGCACACACACAACACACACACAGCTTGTCTTCTCCAACTCACGTATGTAACCAGAGAAACATAACGTATTAGCAAGACTACCAGAGAGGCATTTGAACTAATGACAAACATTAGGTTAGCTTTTAATTTTATGGATGAGGAGATGCTGAGAGATATTAAGATACTGTATACTGTATATGATATGACAAGACTTGTGTACACAGCATTGATATTGTCACCACATTTTAAAATACACATCAATAACTGTTGAAGGTACAAAGGATGGCCATAATAATGATTCCAAACTTGAGAGCTTTCTCGCGAAAAAAGACCAGAGAAGTTAATATTGCCCACATTATAGGAAAGGAGAGAGAGGGGAGACTTCATTATCATGTAAAAAGGTATAAGAAGTTTGGAATGACTGGAGAGAGAAGACCTTTGTTGCAATCGATGATGGAAGAAAAAGAGGGCATCAATACAATCTGCGGAAGAGTAGGTGTCTCAATGATGCAAACAAATTTAGTTTCCAGAGCAGAAGTACTGTACAGATATCTGGAATGTGTTGAAAGAGATGCTGGTGCAGGCAAAGAACAACTATGTGTTTAAATCAGATAAAAGTAGATGTCAGGGGAGGACAACAGAAGCTTATCTCAAAATCTGTAAACTACAACTAGGTGTAAACACACAGACACGTGCACGCATGCACACCCACGCATGCGCACAAACACGAGCGCACACGCGCGCACACACACACACACACACACACACAACAATTCTCTCTCCCTCTGTCTGTCTGTCTCTATCGTGATGGTAACTTGTCAGCTGGAAGCACTTCAGCCACAAAATTAGTGCAAATATATTTCATTTGCAAGATAAATGTCACAGTCACCTGCCATATATCTTGGAATTTTTATGCATAAAAGTGCTCTTAGTTAAGTAGACAAAGGAATAAGCAACAGAGAATATTAAAATAAATCAACAACAACAATTATAATTCCTGAATAAATTAAGTATGATGCAAATTAAATCTTAACCCTTTCATGCACGGAGTCCAATCAAGTCATTAAATACCATCCTGTACAATGCATCATGATGCACATCGTGTCAAACAAAGGAGGACACAACGTTCCCAACGATGTGTGTCATATTTTGGTATTTCTTTTACCCGATTTGTGTCATGGTGCGCTTTACAGGTTATTAAACAATCTAACGACTCAAACCACCTGCACCTGACAGGGTTATAAATTTAAAAATAACTACTCACTGTACAGTATCGAGTATGCTGTAAAGCACCAACTTTGCTACAGATACAATATCAGTTACCATATAATGCATTTCAAAGGTCATACTCTGGGACTGGAGACCTGGAGAAGTAATGCAGAAATGAATAAATCCCATTAGCTGAATTACTTAAATCTATGTCATATGACGATATAAAACATCGTTAGTGTCACTGTCAGCTACATTTACAAGTAACTCACACAAACTAAAGAGACCTCTATCCTCTCCCTTCCTTTCCAGTAAAGATAACTAAATTTCATTATGCATGCAATAACTGACTATCCTACATAGGGTACCATACATCTTATATTTCTATGTACATAATTTCAATAGCAAATAGTAAAAACTATGGCTACAATTTAATAAACCTCTCCACAGATGTAGGAATACTAGATAATAGTAAATCCTTTGTGTAGAACAGTGGGAACTTAATTCTCAGGATTCTTAATCTTAAGAACATCATGATGATGATGTGACTATTCTTAATGTGTTGTGCAGTTGTGCTTCCTTATGCACTGTACTCTGAAGTGAATGGATTACAGTATATATCTGTAGTGTTATTATTAATTATGTGTTTTAATTGTGAGATGTCTGTAGACGAAACTTACTTGGTGAATGATGCAGATATGTTGTATTTTAACTACAGTATGAGTGCTTATGTGTGACGGAACAAAGACATACTTACCATAAACTATATTAGGAATTAGTTCATAAAACTATATGTATGAGTAATATGTTTTTGTTATAAAAATACAACCTTCATACAACTACAGGTGTCACTACAGTTCTCACCAGATTAACCTTGTACCTAAGCATTTTTAAATTTTATTGAACTAGCTTGCAAACTGGTACTCTTTCTTAAGATCCAAAGAAATATGTTTTCCATTAATGTGATATGAGTACTGTATCAACATTTACCGTACGAGGGGGGGGGGGGAGGAATAAAAGTGTTGTGATGAAACATGAAGAAGGGGGGGAAGGAGGGGAATCATAAGTGTTGCAACAAAACATGAAGGGGGGGGGGGGGAATCATAAGTGTTGCGACAAAACATGAAAAGCAGCAGACATAATCAAGGAACTTAATGTATGACTAATAACAAAAACCAGTGTTGAGATTCACTGACCTTTACCACACACTATCTTCCATCAAGAATCATAATCCAACACTAAAATAAAAGATTCAGTTGGATCCCTGCACTTCAGCTTTTACAAACGAATCCGGAAAGAGCTGAAAAAAAATTACAAAACAACATCATTAATCGACACAGGCAAGGTCATACTCATTAGTTTAGTTTTTATATTGTACTATCATCATCTAAAAACTACTTTCAATTAAAAAATGGGTGGGAAAGTATCCAGAAAAAGCAAACAGAAGGCACAAACGTAGGAAAACTTAAAAAAAAAAAGTACTCCATGATGTGAGTCAAACAAGCACTCAAGCCTCCAAAATGTAGACTAAATCTCTAAGAAAACACTGTACTCATAATACTTTTTTTTTACAACACATATTAACACACATGAATAACAAAGTGATTCATCCATTCTGTCATCCATCCATCCATCACTCAATCCATTAATGCCCCATCAAGAGCACAGTGGCTCAGGGGCACACCCACAAGCAGTCTTACGTGGGCAAGAACCAGAAACACCATTCAAAATAAACTGTTTTAGGTCATATATGGTTACAGTGTCCTAATTCATTACCTCACCAAGCACCTTTAAAAAAAAACTCAAGTATAAAAGCAATGAACTACTGCACCATGTCAGTACACAGCACAAAGACTCATCCTTGATCTCCCTGTGTGCATCACAGAACTGTCAAACAGGCCAGTACCCAAATGCAACAGGCACACAAACAAATACACCACTAAAAACTATCACCTGATGTCTTACCATGCAGATTGTGAATTAGAATAAGAGTTTATTCATGACACTGTTTTAAGTTTTCTCTGGCTGGGACAATTTTTGCAGACTATAAGCCTGCATGGGAAAAACAAGTACTACTATGCCACATGACCCTAGTGATAAGTAGCCAGCTAGTCTCATGCCTTGTACACAATGCACTCCTGAATATCAACAATAAGAATCTGAAAATTATTGTACATTACTCATAATTAGGGCTGACAAAAAGATTTAAAAATGAAATCTTGGCTTTGAATTTTCAGCATGTATGCCATACTGTACTTTGATGGCTTACAGCCACTGCAACTTCTCAGAGATCTAACTAATAATTTGTACTATGCAAATTCTTAAATTCTTTACACATACGCTAATCATCTGACAATTTGTGCTTGCTTACCAAGTTATGGTGAATACAGAGACACTTGACACTTTGTACTTTTTCAAAAAAAACCTGGTGAACACACCACCAGATTAAACACCAGTATACTTACTTTGCAAAATCTGGGGACTTCGAGATGACGTGCTCAAACTCAGCAAAGGCCAACATGCCATCGTCGTCAAGGTCAGCCTCCTCTAGCACCCTTGAAACCAGTGCCTGCATCACACCAGCAACCAGCATTAACAAAGCTCTAATCACATGTTACTGAGGTCCCAGGCTCATGTGAATGTGAACCCGGTGGACTGTATGCTGGTTACCATTCTCCTTCACTCCATCATTCTCCTTAATGATGATAGGAAGCATGCTGAAGGATGTCTGCTTAACCATGCCACTCAGTTACTGTATACTGGTGCCACTGTGCAACAGTCTAGTCAGTCTCTTTACACTTGACAAAACTGGGCCATTCCCACAACTTAAATACTGAGCTGTGATTGCATTAAATTAAATGAGATTTAGCTATGAGGGAAGTGTGATTCTCTTTGGTTACTAGCCAAAAATCAACCCTGCAATGGAATAACACTTGTCCATCAACTGAACTAAATGGGGTTAGGGATCTTCATGGGTCAAAAGAAATGTACTAAAATTACCAACATAGAAATTACATGTATGTCTTTCATCACATAAGCTATGACAAGTTGATGGGTCTTGTCAATATTATGACAAAGCAGTAGTTTCTCAGCATCATAAAATCAATTAACTCAGTCCATCCGATATGAACAAATTGACGGATTTTATCTGTTTCATAAAATTTCACACACTATATATAGTTCATTAAATCAAAATAACAGATTTTAACTGCTGTGCCAAATTAGTATGTGATGTATCATCATCATTTACCTTTGATAAGCCCTGGTCTGTCTGGCTGAGCAGACCCATCAACCACAGGGAAGCAACTGCCCCTACAGAGTTGTCCGGTGCAGTGAACTAATGTTCCTTTGCAGCTGACAGCACCTCATCACAGTGAGGTGTGGGGAAAAGTGTGGAGGCTTGGTTCCTGGATGGATGCAACATTTGCATCTCTCCACCCAGTTAGCAGGGGCACCATAGCAGACTTATCACCCTGTTATTTGGTTATATGGTAACCATATAACCAAATTTTGGCGCCTGGTGGTTTAGTGGGTAATTATTGTGCTCCAATCGGATTGAGCTGGTGAAGGTTTATATCCAAGGGGTGGTTGGAGTTTATTGCTCACGTAATGCCACTCAGGGATGAGTGAGGTTGGTCACTCTCATCTTAAATGTCAGGATCAACTGCCTAGCCCCGGGCTCCTATGCTCCTCATGGGGCAACGTAGGATTGGATGATGGATGGATGGATGGATGGTTACTACCCACAGTTGTGAATGGTTTCCTGGGTTACAGAAAACCATCAGACTTGTTACTAACTGCAGTGCCACCTGAGGCAGATAGAAGAGTACAGTAATAAAAATGGGTCAGGATGGAAAGGAAGAAATAGGACAGTGGAGGAAAGACATAAAAAGAATGATAAAGGTGAAGAGGAAGTGGGCAAAACTACATCAAGTGAGTGGATGATAATTGCCTCCACCTACCACTATTTTGTGTGTATATCCTTATTATATGTTATTCTGAAAAATCCGTGTCATTACCAGTTTACATATTATGGCTGAAAATGAAATTCATTACTGAATCTCAATCATATCTTGACAGTCATGGTATACAATAGTTTAAGTCTTTGTCTTCGTGACATGTCACTCAATACAAGTACCGGCAACTACCACTGGAGCCTCACCTGCATGTCTGACTGCGAGAAGCTCTGGGGGCTGACGAGCCGAGTTATTGTTTCCTCTAGGTCACTGCGACCAAGGTACTCATCACCATCAAAGTCTGTGAGATTTAAATACAACACTATCATCAATTTATAATCATTACTTTGCATATACAGACAGTTGATTACAAAGGATGTACTAGTTGTTCCCCTTAAATTTACTATACAGACTGTGCTCTTGCACATTTAGGGTGTAATACAGTTGGTACCCCTAAACCCTCACCAAATTCTACAGTAAAAACATAGAATGTGATTCTGATAACTTACAGCACAGGAAAAAAGCAGAGAAAACTCTCTCTCTCTCACTCTCTCTCTCTTTGTGTGTGTGTGATATATACATACTGTATCGTTTTCATTTCGTTTTTAAAGGCTCGAACATGCTTGCATGTGTCGGCCTTGGTCACCTAATGGCGGCTCTCCACGCTGCACGATCCATTGCAGCCTCCCTGTTCAGTCCCTTAACCCTAAGGTCACACTTAATGACCTCGTCCCATGTCTTTCTCGGTCTACCCCTCATAACCCCACCCCCAATATTAACACTTCTCACCTTCCTCACCCAATTATCATCCCCCATCCTCTCCACATGTCCAAACCACCTCAATCTACCTCTCCTCATCACAACACCAATACACTCCATATATATATATATATATATATATATATATATATATATATATATATATATATACTGTATATACAGTATATATATATATATATATATACTGTATATACAGTATATATATATATATACTGTATATATATATATCCATCCATCCATCATCCAATCCTACGTTGCCCCATGAGGAACGTAGGAGCCCTGGGCTAGGCAGCTGGTCCTGACATTTAAGATGAGAGTGACCAGCCTCACTCATCCCTGAGAGGCATTATGTGAGCTATAAACCCCAACCACCCTTTGGATATGAACCTCCACTGGTTCAATCCGAATGGAGCGCAATTATTACCCACTAAACCACCGGGCGCCAACATTTGGTTATATGGTTACCACCCAGAGTAGTAAATGGTTTCCTGGTGTACAGGAAACCATTTGGCTTGTCACTCAGTGTAGAGTCACCCACAGGCAGAAGGAAGAGGAGAGAAAGAAGGAAAGAAAGACAGCAGAGGGAGTGTAAAGTCAACCGTAGGAAGAAGGACGAGGAAAGACTGAAGGAAAGAAAGACAGAAGGGGAGGGAAGGAAAGAAGGATGGAGGAGAGGAAAGGGCAGACACCCGAGAGAAGCACTACATCGAGTGAGTGGATGGTGAGTGCCCCCACCTACCACAAAATATATATATATATATATATATATATATATATGTATGTGTGTGTGTATTTTGGGCAGCTGAAACTACACATTCAAATCACACCAAAATTGGCAAAAAAATCGCAAAAAAATCGCTGATGTAAAAAATCTTAGTCCCATCATGATTGAAGAACTTTTGCTATATTTGCTGATGTAAAACATCTTAGTCCCATCACGACTGAAAAACTTTTGCTGTATTTAATGAGCGATCACATTTTGACCAAAAAACGCTGCTCCCGGAGGCCGGCATAGGGTCTCCGTAGAATTTTTTGCCCAGAGGTAGAACTAAAATAAACTGTAGCAGTAGCCATGTGTCTGTGTGTGTACTTCAGACTTGCGTTTGGACAACTTGAGTTCCATTCTCGAAGCTGCAAATAACACAATCAGTTGGTTAGCTGGAAAAAATTCAAGTGACAATGTTACACTAGAACAGCACATAAACGCGAGAGCCCTCCGCAAGAGCAAGTGCGAGGGGCCCGAAGGGCCGACGAGCACATGTTACTCACTAAATCACCAGGCGCCAAAATTTGGTTATATGGTTACCACCCAGTGTAGTACTGTAAATGGTTTCCTGGTGTACTGGAAACCATTCGACTTGTCATTCAGTGCTGAGTCACCCACAGGCAGAAGGAAGAGGAAAGAATGAAGGACAGAAAGATAAAAGGGGGAGAGTCACCCGTAGGCAGAAGGACATGGAAAGAATCTATCTATCTATCTATATACCTAGGCTGCTTCCCCCAAGGAAAGGGAGGTAGCCGAGACAGGACGACTCACTCTCCATTTACTCATCCATTCAAACACATTTATTCGCATCTTAGCCCCAAAGGGGAGAACGGACAGATCCTCACCGCATCACACCGCACAAGGGTCAACTGCGCAATGCAATCAGTGACATCCACAGCAGGGCCCGACAGCAGAACTGGTTTACCCCTGCCACATCATAACAGACCCATCCCCTTACCCGCACCTGACCTGACTAGCTGATCAGAATAAAGTAAAGAAAGACAAGAGGACGGGAGGAATGGAGGGAAGAGAGGAAAGAGCAAACACCCGAGAGCAGCACTACATCAAGCGAGTGGATGGTGAGCGCTCCCACCTACCACATACATATATGGTACTGTTATATATGTGGTAGGTGGGGGCGCTCACCATCCACTCGCTCGATGTAGTGCTGCTCTCGGGTGTTTGCTCTTTCCTCTCCTCCCTCCATTCCTCCCTTCCTCTTGTCTTTCTTTACTTTATTCTTTCCACGTCCTTCTGCCTACGGGTGACTTTACACTCCCTCTTTTATCTTTCTGTCCTTCATTCTTTCCTCTTCCTTCTGCCTGTGGGTGACTCAGCACTGAATGCAAGTTGAATAGTTTCCAGTACACCAAGAAACCATTTACAGTACTACACTGGGTGGTAACCATATAACCAAATTTTGGCGCCTGGTGGTTTAGTGAGTAACTTGTGCTCGTCGGCCCTTCAGGCCCCTCGCACTTGCTCCTGTGGAGGGCTCTCGCGTTTATGTGCTGTTCTAGTGTAACGCTGTCACTTGAATTTTTTCCAGCTAACCAACTGATCGTGTTATTTGCAGCTTCAAGAATGGAACTCAAGTTGTCCAAACACAAGTCCGAAGTAAACACACAGACACATGGCTACTGGTACAGTTTATTTTAGTTTTACCTCTGGGCAAAAAATTCTACGGAGACCATATGCCGGTCTCCGGGAGCAGCGTTTTTTGGTCAAAATGTGATCGCTCATTAAATATAGCAGAAGTTTTTCAGTCGTGATGGGACTAAGACTTTTTACATCAGCGATTTTTTTGCAATTTTTGTGCCAATTTTGGTGCGATTTGAATGTGTAGTTTCGGCTGCCCAAAATACACACACACACACACACGGCTACTGCTATAGTGTATAGGTATTACATTTAAAAAAAAAAAAAACAGTAGCTGTGGTAATCCAGAAATATTAGTAACAAGTATCAGTAACCTATGAAAAGCTAATTTCAATATGGCATGGCCATGCCTATTCAGTAAATAATTAAGATCAGAGTAAGTCTTTATCAAACAGGCATGGCAATTCCATCTACAAACGGTAATAACAAACTCACAATCTCAAGTTAAGTAATTCTGGTACATATGCTTTATCCTTCATTCTTTCCTCTTCTTTCTGCCTACGGGTGACTTTACACTCCTGTTTTTGCCTTTCTTTCCTTCATTCTTTCCTTTTCCTTCTGCCTATGGGTGACTCTACACTGAATGGCAAGCCAAATGGTTTCTAGTACACCAGGAAGCCATATACTGTCCTGGGTGGTAAACATATAACCAAATTATGACAACTGTGGGTTTAACGAGTAATTCAGGCATCCAATCAGATTGAGCTGGTGCAGGTTTAGATCCAAGGGGTGGTTGGGGCATACTGCTCACGTAATGCTACTCAGCGATGAGTGAGGCAGATCACTCTCATCTTAAATGCCAAGACCAACCTGCCTAGCCCTGGGCTCCTACGCTTGTTCATGGGGCAACATAGGATTGGATGATGGATGGATGGGTGAATGGAGGGATGCAACACAGATACTTAACTGCTGAATTAAGACTGCAAGAAGTGAGTGGAATAAAACAAAAAATATACCTATATTTTGGGGTATTCAAGGAAGCGCACAGATCGCCAGTGTTTACCAACAATCTCCCCAACTGGCCAAGTTTTTTACCAACCATCATTGCAACTGGATGCGCCAGTGTATCATGCACTCTAAATCCTCATTTACAGCTTTCAAATGTAAGTTTATAAAAATGCCCAGTAGCTGTGGTAATCCAGGATTAATAAGTAGCTAACCTGTGAAAGACTGATTTCAATAGAATATATGGAAGGGCCACTCCCGTTTGGTAAAGAATTAAGCTCAATGAATTGATGACTTGTAGGACAACATGGAGGCAGCTAAGGGCGACGACAACACTGCTTCCATTGTCTACACACTGGACTTTGAAGGGTTCCTGAGGGAGGCTGATGAGGAAGTGACACAGAGGCGGCAGCATGAGGCAGTGGCACACTCGTCTTGTGCTAAGAGGCCATAGTCCACCTCAAGTCTCAGAACCCTTCCCCCCTCCCCCGTCCATACAAGCAATGTCATCAGTCAAAGTCAGGTAAGAATCTTACAATACTGTTTATTCTCATTAAACATGCTTTGCTAATTTCTTTTCCAGGTTGTTATTCTTTGCTGGTGACCAGTTTGATGTTGGTTTGGGGGTAAGGGGGGCAACTTTTCCAATATGACAGACCCACAAGTAATTTTCTCCATAATATTAATTACGTCTAACTCACATAATTCTCAAATCATGCAGTGTGCTCAGTCTCATAATGCCACGAAGGCCTGAGATTTAGGAGATTCCACTGTAATTTAAAGGAGAACAACTTTAAAATGAAGATTAACTGCAAGGAACACTCTAAATATTTGCTAATTTGTATGCAGCTACAGTTTTGACTTCACAGACTTTGCCTACAGTTGCTGCTTTTCATGTCACATATTCAAAGAAGTCAGGATTTGTTCCATGAGAGTTCTTCTTGTTGCTGTAAGGCACTGTACATACTGAATTTACGTATGTTTGGGATGGTGGGTACACAAGTACCAGTACAGTAAGCCCTTAATTCACGCGAGGGTTACATTCCCAGACCCTTCACGTACGGTATGTGGTAAATTCATGTATATGTTCTGCCCATGTGTGCACATAATTACGCACGTGTATTAAGTATATTACATCTGAATAATACTGTTTATATACTACATATACCTTATAAAACTATCATAAAGTATGAAAAACAACAAATATGTAAGAAACTTAACACTGAAAGCTGACAAGCACAGGCATAGGTGGAGACATTTCAGCAGTTTGGTGCCCTAGCCCTCACTGCCTCCCGTATGCTACATTCTGCCTGAGAACATCTGACTCATTCACCCCAAACATATGGCTCCGAGACAGTTCACAACCGTAGGTGGAGACACTTCAGCACAGTCTGGTGCACTAGCCCTCGCTGCCTCCCGTATGCTACGTTCTGCTTTCTTTATTGTATGAACAGTTGACTCACCCCAAACATACGGTTCCGAGACAATTCACCGTCAAAACATGGACGATTCCCCGTCATTCTATAAATATACTTATTATTGATTAATTAATACTTTAATAACTAATTTTCAGGGGGATTTTATAACTCATATAAGTAAAAAACTAGTGTATTGTACTTGCTAAATAAACTGGTATGTAAATAAATGACAGGGAATCATCCTGAGGGCGAATTGTCGCCGACATTCCTTCCCTAAGTTTGTCCAACACTTTATCTTTCTCTATCAGCGACATCACTTTACGAGCCCATTTTGGTGTGTTACCACATGCATCACTAGCACTACGTTTAGGCCCCATGTTGGCAAACAAGGCAAGCAATCACTGGAAGGCAGAAAAATAAGCCACAAATCACGATTCGCGAGTCACGCATGGTTCGACCGTCGGATTCAAACTGATTGTGTGGTGCGTGGTAGACCGACCTCAAACACACACACACACATATATGTAAGCACATGGGCAGCAGGTAGGCATTTTTATATTTTATTTATTTATCCAGTATATTAAAATTATTTATTTGAATACTATAATTTTGTTTTAGTTATTGTACAAAAAATTCATGGATAACTGAAATCGCATGAAAAAAGTTTGCATGAATCAAGGGATTACCTGTACTACAGTCGTTCTATTTTATGAAGGCAGTTTGGGTGGGGCACTCTGGGCCCTCACTCTGTTAGCTCTGTTGCCACATCGTCGCCACACAAGTGCTCTCTCTCTCTCTCTCTCTCATATTTATATTAACGACTACTAATTGTATTTTCTTTATTTTTCTCTTGTTTTCGACTTTTTTTCCACACCACCCCTGAGGTAAAAGTCTATAGGTCGTTTTTTTTTATAGCTTCCACTGCGGGAGACTGACCGAGTATGACCCGCTCACGCAGGGCTGTCCCTCGTGTCACCACCTGACAACGTCGCAAAAGCAACTCTGACAAGTCCTATGAGATTTATACTATAGTATAGCTTTTTTATTGAATTACATTTGTGCAGAGTGTTTAAAATTCATTTATAAGTAGTTACTAGCTTAAAATAGGAGAGTGAGAGAGACAGAGAAAGAGGTGAGCATAAATAATTACACGTGTGTCGGCGGCGATGTGACAACACAGCTAACAGTGTGAGGTCCCAGATCGCCCCACCCAAACTGCCTTCATAAAATAGAACGACTATAACCTTTTTAATTTTAGTGTGAATGCATTTCTTATTACTTTCTACTGTACTGCACATACTTATACCTGTTCTAACATCTGTTTACTGTCTTTTAGGGAAGGGAAAGAGCTCTTAACTGCTATAATGTAATCTGTGTACAGTAATCCCTCTACTATCCGATGTAATAGAGCCAAAGGCATGTCCGGAAAGTGGTCCCGTCCGGAAAGTGGGCCCCTAGCTCCTGGACTGGTACTTAAGGACCCTAACCCAGCCTAACTTTGAAAGCCACCTAAATAACTCCCTACTGGACATGCATAGCACCTATTTAAACCTATTTAAGACCCTATTCACACCAATAATGGACATAAAGCATGAAATAAATGAAAAGGAACCAAAGAATGAGGAATTAGAAGTGACTGTACCTCAGCCAGGGTACTTACAGCACGTTTGTGGCCGGCTTTTCTAAGGTTTTGGCAGTGGTGAAAATGCTCTTGAAGCATGTACAGTAATCCAGTGTTGTGCTGCACTTAGTTCTTTGCACTGTGAGTTATAATTGTTTAACACTGCACACTGTTCTTAACTGCACCACGCCAGTTTCAACCACCAATTTGCACTCCACAGTTAATCCTTTGCACTCTAAATTCTAATTTCTTAACACTGCACAACACTGTAAATTCCCATGTGGTATAGTGGCGAGGTATTGCAGTTTATTCACAAAAAATGAGCATGTGTGGCTTCCATTGCAGTAGGCATCTACTTGCCATCGAAGTTAGGCAGTAACTGATGGAGCGGTGACGGGGAAACAGAGTTGCCAGATCGCAATGGCCACATTACCAAACTCCTCAATTTTCATTACCAAAGTTAACTTTTCATTACCAAATTCGTAAAGCTAGCATTTATTCTTCATTAATTATATATACGAGTGGAAATACATGTAATCACTCTTCTCATAATTAACAGCATGTTGCTTATTTTCATGCTATGTTGGCTAGCAGATTAATGAGAGAGAGCAAACAATCCATCTCCATCCTGTGTATCCTTATACATGTGAAAAATCAGTTTGGTAATGCATTATTCTGATTCATTACCAAATGAATTATTCATTACCAAATTGGCCCACATTTGGTAATGAAAAATACCAAATGGCAACCCTGACAGGGAAGGAGGGAGGGGGGAGGAAGGAAAGGGTGAAGGGGCCGTGGTGTAAATCAGCTGTTTGGCGTGCAGCAATTTCAAATTACGGGTGGGGAAAAAATTAGGATTTTGGGGGGATTTTTTTTCTTTTTCTGGCCATTTTTGGGTTCGGAAGGTCCAGGCCCACAATGTCCGGTAAGCGGGGTGTCCGGAAAGTGGGCGTCCTGAAAGTACGGGGATTACTGTACATCATGACTGCAGATGACTTTTGTATGATTATCAATAAATTGCAGAAAAATTTATCATCATCATCCAGACCTCCTTTCCCACTCAAGGGCAGGGTGAGGAGTAGCAACGTCCAGATGGCCCAAGTTTGCCCCCCAAATTTATATCTACAAATATCAAATTTAGGTATGTGACGAGTATTCTAAGTGAATTTGAAGGAGGGAGGAGGTGAGGTAGGCCAAGGAGAAAGTGGAGGGATATGGTGGATGAGTGCATGAGGAAACGAGGTATGGAAGTCTGTGAGGCTAGGGAACTGACATGAGATCGAGCTGGCTGGATAAATGTTGTGAGAAGACGTGCATGAACAGGGATTTGGCACCCCTTTTTAACATGACTGCGTCTCAGATACGTTTGTGAAGCTACAGAATGTGGTAAAAGTTTTTGACGTATCAGATACAGCCAGGATTCCGGGGGCTTCAATGATGAGTGAGTGGAAATGTGGCCCATTGGATTGGGCAAACTTGGGCTGTCTGGACGCTGCTACTCCTCACCCTGCTCTAGGGTGGGAAAGAAGGTCCAGATGATGATGATCATGATGATGATGATAATGAGGGGGAGTATTTGCAGGTTTTTATTGTAACATGCATTCTAACTGTACTATGCTGGAAATATTGCTTACCAAATATCCTGAAGGCATACTCTGCTTTTACTGACTTTGGTGCAGCCTCACTGAAGACCGACATCATATCCAAGAAGTCCTCAAAGGTACAGTCACCATCCTAAAACAAAGAAATGAAATCTTCAGTGTGTGTGCATATATATACAATCACATACCATATGAAAAAAAAAAAAAAAGTTTTAAGCCAGGTATCCCCAGAAGGCTAAGGCATTGCCCCTGGGTAGAAGACTTTTGGACTAGAGCGTGTAGCATTTTATGACCGGTTGCCCTTCCTGATGTCTACCAATGACCCTTGGGTGGATTCGATCCTCAGACCCTTCGGTCAGAGCGGAGCGCTCTAACCCACTGAGCCACGGCTGCTACAATCACATACCATATGCACCCAAGAAAAAATCTTTAACACAAAGTAGCAACTGTTACTGTCTAATTGCTCATAATGGCTGCAACTACCACTACTTTACTGATGAGTATATACTGAAATCAAATCACCTACGAACTTTTTTTGAGTTACATAATCAATACACATTTGCCCAGCTTCTAAAAATATACTGAAAACCTTATATGTTCTTAAAATATAAATGGTAATTATTTCAAGCATTAAATTGATACTGCATTATTAAGTCAATATGAATGTCAAAATGAATATAAAATTTCTTCATAAAAATATAACATCTTTGGTGTAAGCTTATACAGAGTTAAGCATAATATTTGTACACGAACAAATATTATTTGATTATACAGTATTAATGCCACACAATTTTCTTCAGCTGAGGGAGAGCCCTGTCGACAAAAGGTTACCGGGTATATGCTAACAATGACTGCCTGACGGAGTAGAATGATACAGCATGCCCTCATTTTACGATGAGAAAGGGTTTGAAAAAATCCACTGGATAATGATTTATCATATATCATAGGTTCAATGGGAACACGTTTTTGGCAGAGGGTCATCCACACAACAAAGTCTAAAACAAGTTTTCAACTCATCTCAACTGGTAGTTATTTCACTTCACTCCACTTCACTTGTCCCTTGCCACCAAAAGTCTAAAAAATAGTTTCCAATTCACCTAAGACAGTAGATGTTTCACTTCACTGATATTTACTTGCTGCTTGAACTCAACACCACACTACTGTCCCACCACTAACACTTAAACACCCTATCAAGACTGACTTCAAACGCTACCTTGGAACAAACAAATGACTGTAAGCTTGCGGCTGGTGATCGTACATCAATAAGTGAGGCTTTGTACAGGATCAAAATGATCATATGAGCGAAGATGGTATCATATATTGAAAAAACTATCCCAACTTTTTTGTCATTGTATAAGCGATTCATTGCATACCGGCTCATCACATAATGAAGGGCTGCTGTACTCTCATCTTTTCACTATGTGTGGGCTCTCCTTACCTAAACAAAATCATCTAGCAGTAGTATGATTAAACTACAAAGGTCATCACCACAGTGAAAGGAATAAGGAAGACTACAGTATTTCTAATGCTGTCATTAAGTGAGGTATCTCCAAGGATGAGTAAAACCACCTGGAAGAAGCACAATACTGTGCAAAAGTCACACTTGTAGCAAAATGATTAAAGGATCAAAGTATGATATAGTGTGGAAGGGCTGTCCACGGTCAGTACTAGTTTCTCAATGCAAAACATTTTCATAATCTTATAGATTCATTATTTCATTCATCTAGCAGCTCAAGTATACACTGAACAAAAATGGACTTTTTATAGAAATCACAGTGGCCCCAGGTTCCTCTGAACAGCAACTGGATGGACTGCAAGTTGAGACTGCCCTTTTCCTGCAATCCACCATCCTCCTCTCAGGAAGCTGGAAGGGAGCTAAGGGATGTTTGTAACATCAGGCACCCCCACTGCCCCGTTATACTGGTGCCACTGTATGGAGCTGCTTCTCTCCAGCACTAAAGAAGTCTTATCATCATAATACAATACAAATGGAAATGCAAATTAAAATGTACAAAACTTAAAAATAAAAAACACATCAAACCTTTGTAGAAGAAAATATGAGGCACATGCGTTCACCGAAGGGATTGGCTCGTAGTTCTGGCAGAGTAAGTAGCTTGTCCATAGGAAGTTTGGCATTACGATTGTGGCCAACTTTTTCCAATGCCAAGTTCTTGAAACGTTTGTGAGCACTGTGGAGAATAGAAATTTTTTTTCTAAGACTATCAACAAGGCAACAGTGCAGCACATTCTGGATACAAAGAATATAAGACAATGCATCACTCAATACATTACCACACCTCTTTCAAAGACAACCACATTCAGCTTTTTCTCTACTTTCAATCAATTAAGACACCCACAAGAAAGACAGCTTATCTTTCTCATCAGCTATTGCCAGCATTCTGCAAGGTCTGGGGGAACTATCTCAGCCCGAACATGGCTGAGGCTGTATTCATTATCCATCTGCCTGCCTAGGTCAAAGGGAAATACATGTAAATGCATACATTCATCATTAAACCCACAGAAATATTGGTTCCATTTCAAAAGCAATCAACCTACATAAAAATGTGCTTCAAACTGCACTGGAAGAGAGACCAGTAAGTTGACTGCTCAGTTAAAAAGGGGTTCCAATACTTCTCATATGCATCTTCATACATGCTTCATCTATGTTTCTGTCCTTTATCATCACTTCGGCTTCCTTTGCTTCTATCCTTTGATATGTTAGACATTAACATATTCTGCCATTTATCAGCTTGTCTTTCCACAAACTCCTATCCTCAGTCAATTACACCTACCCTTCTCATCATCCTTATCATAACCTTTCTATGTGACCACAATTTAAATTCTGTACTCTCTTCTACCATTATTTCAATGGACTTCCTTACTCCACACTTCTCACAAATCTCTGTATTTCTTATGCTGTCCAATTTATGCATACACAGTATACAAATTCCCTGCCAGTCTCATTTCTACTGCTATAACTCACATCATTTCAGTCTCACACTCATACATAAATAAGGGCATTAATCATTCTGCAGCATCTGCAAGCTCAAATAAAAGTTTGTGGAGTCCAAATTTCATACATCTATGTCAATTTTGTACTAATAATTCATGACCCAGAAAAAATCAATACTGCAGTTTAGGGCATACTGTAATGCATACTCACTATAATATCTCCTTCTTTGTAAAGTATGTCAGCTCCTGTAAAAGAAATGGCCTGATTTTACAACTGGGCATACAGTACTGCACTATGCTTTAATATATCACTGCATGCAAATTATATATGTCAACACCTTACTCTTGTTTTCGCACATCACATGGAATTGACAGGTCTACAGCATCTTCCAAGTACTTCGATCATAGAAAAGGAAGTACAGTATCTCCAAAATTCAAGAACTCAGTATACCCTCCCATGACACAGGAATAGTAAATGCTGCTTGCACCAAAAGTGAGCAGTTCATATGTCATATTCCTTTTACAATGTACAGGCATTATGTGGGCAAGCATGCTGTCTCCCAAGAACTAAGCAAGACCCTGAATTCTTCATTTAGAAATGTATGGGCAACTGCATGAATAGAAAGGCTGAGTCATGCAAAACCAGCAACAATAATAATACAGACAACAACAACCACATTAATAATAATAATAATAGCTAATAATAATAATAATAATAATGCTAACAATTTATAATAATAATAAAAAAGATTTTTTTTAGGCCGAAAACCCACTTTTCACTCTTACCAAGCATTATTATACAGTACGGATATAATAATCATGACTTACAATTATAATTTTAGCTTTCCATGCAATTTCTTGTAAAAGTGCCTATGGTATTTAAAATTTGCAACACCCTTCTTCAGATATCATTCCAGTATTTCTGTTTCCTCTTCCTGCTCTTTATGAGTAATGATGGTCTCAAGGTCTCAACTGATCTCTACAGACCCAAAGCAGCTGTTAATTTTGATTTTCATCATCCTTATGGGGGGAGGAGGCAAACACCTCACTCATCCTCCAACTCCACCTACAGAGGTCATTTTGTGCAACTCTCCAGGCAGTGATTATTCCTCTAACAATCTCTCATCATGAATGATCAACCTGTTCCAGTCATGAGTTCCATGGCTTTCCCCTTGACCTCTTCCACCCGGGGTTAACTCTCAGAAATCACCCTGCATGCAGAATCAGTTTCAGGAAAACAGGGCATGTGCCCAGATAACTGGAGTTGGCACTGCTGTGTTTGGTGAGTACTATAATAACAGGTCTCTCACGTAGCAGTTGCTAAATTACATATCCAGATGTACCAGTGATATCTCATAATCCTGCGAAGGCACATGGTCTCAAAGAAGTCCTATGCCACTTCAGGTCACTGTTCAGTGTTCATGCATCACAACTATAGAGTAAGACAGGAAGCACCAGTGCCATGAAGATGTGATTTTTGTCCTACATAAATAATGACAATGTCAAATAACCAAGCTGAGTCAATTCATAGCCCTATAGGCCAGACTGCAGCAACAAGAAATCTCACCATCTGACCTACCATTGTTACTTATCACTCTACCAAGATGTGTGAAGACCCATCAGAAAAAACAGAAATTGAGAAATGGTTGGGTAAAAAAAAAAAAAAAAAAAAAAAAAAAAAATCCTCCTATGGGTTTCATTCTACTCGTTTGCTCTTCAAACTACCATGCTAATTTTGATCATACATTTTCCCTCTTCTTAAGCCCTCTCTGCTTTCGGAGGGTCAAATTAAAGATGGGACAAAGTACGGTATCTTTCCTCACAGTATTCTTCAATCACTGATTTTAAATAATCTAATGGATACGGGAAATGAATTAAAGGTAATTCTTTACCACACGAGCACAGCGATTCCACCTACCTGTACATTACAACACGCACAATCTCAAGTAATTCTGGTAATTATGCAACAACGACAGATCACTGTTGAACTGTGACTGCAAGAAATGATTGGAAAAAAATATATATATACTGTACTGTATACCTATTTTGGGATATTTAAGGAAATGGCCAGGTCTCCTGTAGCAGTGTTTACCAATGATCTCTCCAACTGGTTGCATTGTTTACCAACCATCGCTCCAACTGGAAGCACCAATATAGCCCGTGTCAAACGTAAGGGAAACTTAACGATTTAAACAAACCTAACCTTACCTAACCTATCTTGCATTTGACAGTCAGCTTTCAAATGTAAAAATGCACACTAGGAACATAAAACATGGTCAACTACTACTAGATGTCAGAAGAATATTTTAGCATTCTGAATCATCGTTTATAGCTTGCTGTGGCAAATTTATAAAAATGCCCAGCAGCTGTGGTAATCCAGAAAAAATAAGTACGATAACCTGTGACTCATTTCAATAGAAACTACAGAAAGTTCGGGCCCGTTTGGTAAATAATGAAAAAAATAAAATTGGATCAAAAACAACATTACCGTGGTTGGCTTAGGCTAGGAATTAACACATGCATCAAATGTGGAAAAACAGCGCACTATACCGCAATACTAACATAAAAAACACCATTATATACCTGGTATTCCTCCAGTTCGTGCTCACTAAATTGGCTATTGCCCTGACCCATGCTGAAAACCCTTATACAGCACTCCTTAACCAAGTGTTGGTATTAAGCACACCCTTATCAAACAACGATCATCAGTGTGACTGATACTGAACGTCAAAACAATAATACGGCTGCCGTAGGGTTGCGTCCTCTTCTTCCTCTTCTTTATTGAGCTTAGCCTAGGTCCTCGAGTTTAAACTGGCAGTAACTTTTTTTAAAACTTATTTTCATTATTATTCCCACTCTTCCCAGTCTCCGTCTAATTTTCTTATTTTCCACTACTTCATGTTAATCAAGGAAATTAAATGAAGTGGGTAGAGTATCTCACTGGACCTTGGTATTAATCGACTTCGTTGCACCTTTTGACGTTATTCTTGCCTGAACTTCTTATTCTTGTCTCGGTTTCCAGATTCTGATTGACTGACAATATTTACTGTTGTAAATGTATACAGAATACTTATACAACAAAAGCAGGTGGGGGGTCTTGGTCTCAGCACACGAACTTCTTCAGCAAAGTTATATAGTCTATCTATCTATCTATTGCCAGACGCCATAATCCCGTAAGGGGTGGCCATTTGACTTTGAGTTATTTGTTTTACTGGGAGGGGCACTAACCCTCCACCAACTCACTTGTTGGTACGTAGGGAGCACGCATGGTTTGGTTAGATGGTTACCACCCAGCGTTGTAAACGGTTTCTTGGCTTACAGGAAACCATTTGTTTTGTCACTCAGGAAAGATGGGAAAAAGAGGAAGAGAGGAGGGCAGGCACTGAACAAGAATGATAAAGGCTAAGGAAGAAGTAGGCAGCACTACATCAAGTGAGTGGATGATGGTCGCCATCACCTACCAGTCAGTGGTTATAAATTCGTGGGTGTAGCCATGGAAATTTACCTCCAAATATCTTACTGCTGTATTATCTTTCTCAGTGGCTCGTCCCTGAAGTATAATCACACTTTTTACTCCGTAATATTCATAGTTGTTTCATTTTCGTTGTCTTTTCCTCCAAAACGACTGTAATACCTCACTCCTTATCATTTATCATTACATCATCCACTCGATGTAGCACTGCCTTCAGGTGACTACGCTGAGTGAAAAGCCAAATGGTTTCTTGTAAACCAGGAAATCATTTACTACGCTGGGTGGTAACCATATAACTAAATGAGGCCTGATGGGTTAAGGCACTTCAGTCCGTAAGAGCTTAAATCCGATTGCTGATTAGGGCTTATTGCTGACGTGCTGCCACTCAGGGACAGGTGAGGCTGGTCACTCTCGCCAATGTCAGTGAAATACCTGCCGTGGCAACCTAGGGCACCACAACACCCCCAGGAGGCAACTATGGAGGGGTTTGTAGGGCGTGCGCACAGTCCATGCGATATGAGCATACGTCCCATATGGCCGCACGCCTCTATTCCACGGAGAGTGCCCGGCACAAACATCTCAGTCCGGGCACAATACCCTCTAGTCAAGCAAGCCCTCACCAGGATCGGGGTGGAGCTGAAAACCCAGCTCCTGGCAGCATCCCAGTGACAACCTGTAGCTGCACATATCAAGAGATGGCCTGTAGCCGCTCAAATACAGTGACGGCCTGTAGCCGCACAATACAGCGACGGCCTGTAGCCGCGCCCATAGAGAAACGGGCTGTAGCCACTCCAAGTGCTACCTACCCCCCCTGCAGAACCAGTGACGGCCTGCAGCCGCACTTGGGGAGAGAACGGTACACCCCCTCTCCTTCTGCAGTAGCCTCGAGGAGCATGACACCGGTGATGGCCTGTAGCCGCACCAGTAGTCAGGAGACGGCCAGTAGCCGCTCGTCGCATACACATCGCTCCTCATACGGACCATCAGCTATGGCCTGTAGCCGCACCCGTGGACAAGTGACGGCCAGCAGCCGCACTCCATCCACCGTCCCGTCAGGAAGTCCTGACATACTGCTCACACATTCTTCCTCCTACCCTTAAATAAGTCTTCTTTTCCTCATGCAAGTCCTTACCATTCCTTAGTATTTTTACATTCTTATGTTCATATACCTACAATAATTACTGAAAAAAAAAAAAAAAAAAAAAAAAAAAAAAAACTTGGAAAATCACTTCAAATCACTGCATGCAGAGTCTACAGTTTCCCAAAAATAAATACTAAAGGATATGGATGCAGAAATTTTACACTGTTAATCATTTATTCCTCAGAATGAGTTGAAGTGTCAGGTGTCAGATACTGAGGAAGTTGATCTGCAGCACATCTGAACCCTAGATTACCTGCTGAGCTGTCAGGTGTGTTCTGGCTCCGAGCAGCACATCTGTACCTGTTCAAAGAAAAATGGATTCTAAAAGACAAATAAACAATGTACCACATAAAAAAATATGCGTTGTTGTTGTTCTTGTGATCGTGGCCCCGGGTTCATCTGAACATGAACCTAGGATGAAGGTGCCCTTCTGCAATCCATCCTCCTCCTCTCAGGTAACAGGAAGGGATTTGAGGGTCATTTGTACTGTCACCACTGCATGAAAGTATCCCTCTCCAGAACAATACCTGCACATCCATCCATCCATCATCCAATCTTACGTTGTCCCATTAGAAGTGCAGAAGCCCGGGCCTAGGCAAGTTGGTTCTGACATTTAAGATGGGAGTGACCAGCCTCACTCATCCCTGAGTGGCATTAAGTGAGCAATAAACCCCAACCACCCCATGGATATATACCTTCACTGGCTCAATCCAACTGGAGCACTGTAATTACCCACTAAACCAAAGGGCGCCATAATTTGGTTATATGGTTACCACCCAGCACAGTAAATGGTTTCCTGGTGTACAGGAAACCATTTGGCTTGTCATTCAGTGTAGAGTCACCCACAGACAGAAGGAAGAGAAAAGAATGAAGGAAAGAAAGACAGAAGAGTGACTGTAAAGACACCCTTAGGCAGAAGACACATACATACTGTACATATTTAAAAATGATGCCATTCTTCTTGCTATCGAATCTCCATACTAGCATTGCCCATAGGACAGCTGTTGTTTTCTAACGATGGGAACTAAACCATGTGCCTAAAACAGCTGATTACTTCCTAACAGTTGCTGGAAACGTAGGGGAAAGAAAAGAAAAAAAAGAAAACGAAAGGAAATTTGAGATGTGTAATAAGAGTTGTAATGATGTGTGAGTCTCAGCTTGGACTCTTGATTTCATATGCAGTCATTCACAAGCAGTATCACCAAGTGACTGTACTTTGGTTGAATGTTCCCTAAGAGTAATGACTGTGTGGCAAGTTATCAAGCCTGTGCAAAAACCAGCTATATACTTCCCAACAGTTGCTAGAAATTGCTGGACAAAGAGGTTTGTGATGTGTAGTGGTAGGTGGGGGTACTCACCATCCACTCACTCAATGCAGCGCTGCTCTCACGTGACTAACCTTTCCTCTCTTACTTCTTTCTTTCCTACCATCCTCTTCAGTCTTTCTTTCATTCTTTCCTCTTCCTTATGCCTATGGATGACTTTACACTCCCTCTTCTGTCTTTTTTTCCTTCATTATTTCCTCTTCCTTCTGTCCATAGGTGACTCTACACTGAGTGACAAGCCAAATGGTTTCCTGTACACCAGAAGACCATTTAGTATGCTGGGTAGTAACCATATAACCAGATTATGGTTCAGGCATTCCAATCGGAGTGAGCCTGTGCAGGTTTCCATATCCATGGGGTGGCTGAGGTTTATTGCTAATGTAACGCCACTCAGGGATGAGTGAGGCTGGTCACTCTCGTCAGAACCAACTTGCCTAGCCCTGGGCTCCTACGCTCCTCGTGGGGCAACACAGGATTAGATGATAATGACAAAATAAGATTTATAACATTAAAGTCTCAGCTTGAACTCTATGCAGTTATTCACCATGCGACTGTACTTGTAGCTGAATGTTCCCTTCCTAGAGTGATGATTGTGTTGTTAGATACCAAGTTTATAACTATATTTCACTCTCATGGTAGCACCTCCCTGGGTCAATGGTAGCCCTCCATCTACTGTACTATCTTTAGATGCAGATAATACTAGAATAATCGAGCTGACTGGATGAATGTTGTGAGAAGAAGTGCATGATAAGGGATTTGGCACCCCTTTTCAAGGTGACAGCGTTCGGACTGATTCAATTGGATATGTTTACGTGAAGCTACAGAATATGGTGAAAGTTTTTTGGTGTATGAGATAGAGTCAGGATTCTGGGGGCTTGAATGATGAGTGAATGGAAGTGTGGCCCATTGGACTAGGCAAACTTGGACAGTCTTGTTATTGCTACTCCTCATCCTGCCCTAGGGTGGGAAAGGAGGTCCAGATGATGATGACACTGTTGTTGCTGTGGGCCAAAGCTCATCAAAATGTGAACCTGGTGGGCTGAAGGCAGAAGCTGCCCTTCTCCCACAATTCACCATCATCCTTTTGAGGGATAGTTTTTAAAACATTTCCATAATTTCAACTACTACACAACTCTCTATATTAGATAAAATACTGCATACTGTACAATAACTATTTATGCAACATGAAATTACCTGTAACAGTACTGCTTGGTGCACATGTATGATCCTCCCTTCTTCACTTTGTCCTCCCCAGATGGTGGTCCAACCTGTAAGATTTTGCACAAAACAAAAGAAATAAAGAATACTAATGAATACTTGATGGGATACTGGACAGGTGAATGGACAAAAGACGGATCACAAACTGTGTGGAAATTATTTCCACTTGAAAGTTTCTCCTAGACTACTTAAATGCATCAAAGAACTGGTCAGTATAAATATCTGGCTGCTTAGAATGCCTGATGAAATAGAGAAGGGGGGATTTTTCTATTATATCATATGAGTTGTTGTTGTTGTTAAATACACACCTAATTATCTGGAGCTAATTTCATAATCAGATTGGTTACAGCCATCCATCCAATCCATCATCCAATCCTACACTGTCTCATGAGGAGCGTAGGAGCTCTGGGCTAGGCAGTTGGTCCTGACATTCAAGGTGAGAGTGACCATCCTCACTCATGCCTGAGTGGTATTACATGAGCAATCAACCCCAACCATCCCTTGGATATAAACCCTCAATGGCTCAATCTGATTGGAGAGCAATAATTACCCACTAAACCACCAGGCACCAAAATTTGGTTATATGGTTACCACCCATCGTAGTAAATGGTTTCCTGGTGTACAGGAAACCATTTGGCTTGTCACTCAGTGTAGAGTCACCCACAGGCAGAAGGAAGAGGAAAGAATGAAGGAAAGAAAGACAGAAGAGGGAGTGTAAAATCACCCGTAGACAGAAGGACAAGGAAAGAATGAAGGAAAGAAAGACAGAAGAGGGTGGAAGGAAAGAAGGATGGAGGAGAGGAAAGGGCAGACACCCGACAGCAGCACTACATTGAGTGATTGGTTACTTTTGTACATAAATATGCATTGAAAATCTTGGGATGTGACATTACCATTATGAAAATTATACCATGTAATACCTTCTGTAAGTGTATTACAATAATAAGGATTGCAGAAGAAAATTACTAGATGCTGTTGTTACTTAATCCTGGTTTGCCTGGATGAGCAGGTCTGTTGACCACAGGTAAGCAACTGTGTCTGTGGGGTTGTCCCACAGGTTTCTTACATGATTGACGCTATGCCTGCATCTCAGTGTGGCATATGCTTTGCCATGTTCCATTTAATGTGTTATGCTGTGTGGGTCTATTCTACATGCAGGGTATGTGTCACATTACATACCACCCAACCCGAATCTAAGCTTGTAGCTGTGGATGGCTGGGTGGTGTCCTGATCTAAGCATACCTTGGTGAACCTGATCACTTTTGTTTAAAGATACCTCTGATGGGTGAGTGTTCAGAAGGGGGAGGGCTTGTACTGTAGTGTTCTGACTGAGATGTTGTACAGCCCTGTGTGTGAAGTTATTGTCTGTTTCTTCAATGCTAGTGTACTGAACTAATGTCTGGGGATAGGATGCTGTCAAAGAGGGTCTAGAAATGTTTGTTGGTGAATGTTTTGTGTGTCTAGTTATGTTGTACTGCTCGTTATGTAGTCATGTAATGACACAGGTATTGCGTGTTGTCACTGGCTGTTGCACAGAACTGTGTGCCTCTCATATCAAGATATTCTCTGACAGGGAGGGCATTGGTTTCCAAGTGTATGTGAATTGTGGGACTGGTTTCAGTGCAGCCAATGACAGGCACAGGGTACTGTTCTTTGTGGTCTGCATGGTGTTACAGTGGGTGTTAGATAGGATGGAGGCCCATGTTGCGGGGACCATGGGACATTGCTTGTCTAATATATTGCTCGTGAAGTAGAGAAAGCATTCCACCTCCACCCCCCGAAAGTTCATCCATGTAAGTGCCCTGAATGCATTAAGTCTAAGAGTGCACTGCCTCTTGATGTCTTGTATGTGGTCCTTGCAAATCAGTCCAATGTATGATGTCACTCCATGGATCTTAATGAAAGGGATGTGTGGTGAGGGGACACTTAAGTATGATATTAAGGGAGTACCTGTAATTGTGCTTGCTGCTGGTGATGACCATAGTGGTGTCTTTGGCTGAAGTGACTGTTGGCCTGTTGTTCTCAACCCATGCCTGAACTGTACTGAGACAATCTTAGTGCAGTGTACAGGCTGTGTTTGTGATGTGGTATGAGGTTGTTATATTAATGTCATCTGCATAAGGGTCAATGTATGTGGGCAGTTGGGATGTCATGCAGGTATAGGCTGAAAAGTATGGGTGAAAGAAAGGAGCTCTGTGGAACTCCACAAGGAGTTTTAAGTTCGTGATTTGTCCGTAGCATGACATGTGCTTGTCTACTAGATAAGCAGTCGGCAAGCCAGTATTTTCCATTGTTCTCCATGTTTGTGTTGTAGATTTTTGTATTTAATTTGTGCTGGGGATAGCATCAAAGGTTTTACTACTGTCCACTGCTGTATACAGAGTCACCTGTGAGTACAGTTGAACTGTTAAGAATACTGCATAGAAATTTATACCTACGGGATTGATATGGGTACCGGGAGAATGAGCGACTTTCCACCAGTCAGCAGTCCACTCCCACACATTGCCCACCATATTGTGAAGGCCATAGCCATTGGGTGGGAAAGCTGTTATGGGACTCCTGCCAGCCCATCCATCTTCTCCTGTGTCCACGGTTGGAAACTCTCCTTGCCAAGTGTTTGCTCTGCAAATTTATTATATCATAATTTGGTGAAGCACAAGATTTTCAAAGCATTTGCATACTGGAACTTAACAGAAAACTGTATTTTCTGGTCCCTTCTCAACTGCTACTATATTGTACTGTACTGTACTCTAGTGGGCTAGTTTCATGAACTTAGTTCAAATCAACATAAGAGAAATCCTAAGCTAAAGTTAGGGTTCTAGATGTTTAAACAATTAGCAATACCTTAATCCCTCAAGCACAGATCCTGACATAAAAAGCTGCATCATCATCACAGAGAGAAAAAGAAAAAGAAAAAATGAAGCATTCTGCAAGACCAAAAAGCCATATTCCACTGACAGCATAAGTTCTGGAGTTATCAAATGAAGCAGCACTGGGCCATTTACCACACAACACAGTCATCAGCAATGCTGGTGAGAGGAGTCATCCCACATTCAAGAGTGCATGGGTGGATTTGTTATTATCTTCCTCCAATGACATTTCATGAGGCCTAATGACCATCCCCTGATGCCATTAATGACTTGTAGAAAGCTGATTTTTCACTTGTCGTTCCCTTCTTTTGGAATCGTTTCTGATGGAGAGAGAGCAATGGCACCCAGGATACTGAGAAGCTGGACAGAGACAGTGTGGGCATATGTCTGATAACCCAGCTATGGCAGGGAGGGATACTGATGTAGTGTACAGAATTTCCTTAAGCAACGTTGGGTCTGGTTAGTACTTGGATGGGTGACCGCCTGGGAACACCAGATGCTGTTGGCATCCCTACGTGTCAAGTGGGGTTGGTGGAGGATTAGTGCCCCTCCCTGTAAAACAATTAACTCTAAGCCCTTGGCCACCCCGTCTGGGATACATGGCGTCTGGCAATGAATGAATGAAATGAACTTCTGCCATCTTTAATGGGTGAGTTAATTTTGCTGTTTAATGCTCTTGGAAATGTCCGCAGTAAGTCTTGGTATTACAGTGTCCCAAAAATGAATGTTACGTTAAGAAACAGGGTACAAAACTGGCCAAGTCAAAGGCTCTGGTATGAATTACCCTTTCAGAATATAA
This sequence comes from Coenobita brevimanus, assembly GCF_032717465.1. Lineage (NCBI taxonomy): Eukaryota > Metazoa > Arthropoda > Malacostraca > Decapoda > Coenobitidae > Coenobita > Coenobita brevimanus. The sequence goes on along the minus strand of NC_137028.1, from coordinate 8,673,715 downwards.
ACTATGCTTAGAGTTAGGTTACGCTATTCACATCAGTTATTTTTGGTACATTTAATGAATGAAGATAAAAATCTCGCTGTATAACAGCAGCACTAAAAGACCCCACTCCTTAGTTCTATGCTGAATAGGCACATAACTGAAGAGGGCTATGGTGGCTGCAAACTTCTTGGTGTCTCAAGATGGGAAGATCTCCTCTGGATTGGCTTCCACAAAAAGTATCATATTTCCAGCAACATATCTAAGACCACTGAGGACACCTGCTTGTTGGTCTGTGAGTTAAAAAAGAATGCCCATTCTTTTTTTTTAATTGGTGAGTTGTAGGTACTGTAAGATGGCAAAGATACAGTGATGAACCTTCTCATCAAGGAGGTGCATCCTGCTACTGAAGTTCAACAACCACATCCTGCTCCCTTCCACTTTCATATGAATAGTCTCTTTCCCATTGGTACCACATGCTTATTTATTAGAGGTACAGTAGAAGTCCGATTTTTCGGCATCTATGGGACCAGGCAAGTGCCGAAATGTCAAAATTGCCGAATTATTGAAAACCCTACCCACTCAGTACCTTATATGTTTCGGTGAACACTATCATCATTACTCATATCATTACAAATGTGTTTGGAGAGAGTACTGTATACTGTTTGATACTGTACAATACTGTAATGAATACAGTACTATACTGTACATGAATATGAAAAATAAAGAAATTAGTGAACATACTGTATATAAATGTAATGGTACAGTAGGCCTACAAGTTCACATGCACTTACCTAAACTTATAGTAGGTTCCTTATTTACATATGTACAATAGAAAGGGTTGATTGGAGTCTGCTACTGCTGGAAGAAGTCCCCAGCACACTCGAATAGTAATTTCAGAGGTATTTCGGTACGAAGTTCACAAAGCACACAGAAGAATCAAGAGAAGTCGGCAGCAGCACGGCAACAACTCGGAAGAAAGGCGAAACAGATTCTCTTTCCCATGCTAGACTCACTACATGTTTGTCCTCTCTTTATGCTATAGGAGAAAGAGCTAGCCTCTGAGCTTCATGGCAGTGGTAGACTCGTTCCATCACTTTCACTATCTCACTCACTAAGGTGGGTAAAGGCGGGTAGCTAGCTGGCGAGCCTCATGGAGAATTTCAAGACTGACGAAAAAAATCGGAGAATCTGCCGAACGATCGGAGATTTTCGTAAATGGGACTATTTCTCAAAACTGCCGAAATGTCAGATTTGCCAGGGAATTGGATGCCGAAATATTGGACTTTTACTGTAATACAGTATACTGGAATTTCTAGGAGACTGTGCAGGTCATCCACCCAATCTTAGGTAAAACTACTACAGATGTTTCTTTCCCCAAAAAACAGATCCCAAACTCACCCAAGTCTTGAGTACAGTACAGTACCATTATTTTTAATGCACTGTACCAATTTTTTAAAGTATCAACCTAGTCAAATGGAACTAGTATATTCCACTTCTAACATTATGAAATTTGGATTAAGAAACTTGAAGGTTACCACATACTAACTGAACTATCGAAGACATTTTGAAACTTGGATTACAGTATAAAACTATACGTCTAACACATCCTGACTGAACTATGGGCAAAGGGGGAACAATATCACCTAGCCACCACTGACTGCAGGTGAGTCAGTAAAATATTTAGTCCATACTGGCTGGCTAAACTCCCTTTAGCAACAATTTCTAACTCAGACACACTAGCTACAGATTAAAGAATAAGAAGGTACCAAGGGCTATGCTTTTATATGCCATCCAAAAATATATGAAAATACTAAATAAGGGGAAAAAAAAAAAATCATGCTAGTTAAGCACTGTAACTAAGCTCTGATGCATTAGCCACAATGAGCTGCCTAACAGTGACTAGGTACTTTTGACAAAATACATCTGGGGACTAATATGTGTCCAAATACATGGATTACGAGCAATAACTATGGCTAATACCGAGAAATAAGTATAATGGCTCCAACAGAAATCACACGATCTCAAGAAAGGTTATGCCCATAATCCCATGGCCAAAAAAAAGGTGTGGTAATTTTACTAATTATTAATTAACTGTGGTAGGTGGGGGCACTCGCTATCCACTCACTTAACATACAGTAGTGCTGCTCTCGGATGGCTGCCCTTTTCTTTCTTCCTTCTTTTCTTCCTTCCTCTTATGTCCTTCTTTCTTTCCTCTTCCTTGTGTTTATGGGTGACTCTACACTGAGTGACAAGCCAATAGTTTCCTGTACACCAGGAAACCATTTACTATGCTGGGTGGTAACCATATAACTAGATCATGGCGCCTGGTGGTTTGGTGGGTAACTAAGGCGCTCCAATTGAGCTAAGCCAGTGCAGGTTTATATCCAAGGGGTGGTTGGGGTTTATTGCTCGTGTAATGCCACTCAGGGATGAGTGAGGCTGGTCACCCTCATCTTAAATGTCAGGACCAACTTGCCAAGGCTGGGCTCATACACTCTCCTCATGGGGCGACACAGGATTAGACTAAATGTATGTAATTTTACTAATACATTGGAAACAGTATAAATGAAATAACCATCCATCCATCCATCATCCAGTCCTACGTTGCCCCATGAGGAGCGTAGGAGCCCAGGGCTAGGCAGTTGGTCCCGACATTTAAGATGAGAGTGACCAGCCTCACTCATCCCTGAGTGGATTACATGAGCAATCAACCCCAACCATCCCTTGGATATAAACCTTCACCGGCTCAATCCGATTGGAGTGCAATAATTACCCACTAAACCACCAGGCGCCAAAATTTGGTTATATTGTTACCACCCAGCGTAGTAAATGGTTTCTTGGTGTTCAGGAAACCATTTGGCTTGTCACTCAGTGTAGAGTCACCCACAGGCAGATGGAAGAGGAAAGAATGAAGGAAAGAAAGACAGAAGAGGGAGTGTAAAGTCACCCGTAGGCAGAAGGACATGGAAAGAATGAAGGAAAGAAAGACAGAAGAGGATGGAAAGAAAGAAGGATGGAGGAGAGGAAAGGGCAGACACCCAACAGCAGCACTACATCAAGTGAGTGGATGGTGAGCGCCCCCACCCACCACTAAAATGAAACAACAAGTCGACCTATTAGCAACAAGGCAGTGCTGATGACATGCTACATGCTGCCCTTGCTCTACGCACACACAATGCCAAGAGCCGCCATTATATATATATACTGTACGTATATATATATATATATATATATATATATATATATATATACTGTATATATATATATGCAGTAATCCCTCCACTATCCGTTGTAATAGAGCCAAATGCATGTCTGGAAAGTGGTCCCGTCTGGAAAGTGGGCCTCTGACTGCTGGACTGGTACTTAAGGACCCTAACCCAGCCTAACTTTGAAAGCCACCTAAATAACTCCCAACTGGACATGCATCACACTTATTTAAACCTATTTAAGACCCTATTCACACCAGTAATGGACATAAAGCATGAAATAAATGAAAAGGAACCATAGAATGAGGAATTAGAAGTGAGTATGGAAAATACTTAGGCCTAGCAACATACAGGGTACGGTACAACCAGCACTTCTGTGGCCACCTCCTCTAACTCTCTAAGGCTCTGGTAGTTGTGAAAATGCTCTTGAAGCACATACAGTAATCAAGTGTTGTGCTACATTTAATTCTTTGCACTGTAAGTTATAATTGTTTAACACTGCACAGTCTTCTTATTTCAACCACGTCAGTTTCAACCACCACCTTGCACTCCACACTCACTCCACACTTAATCTTTTGCACTCAAAATTCTAATTTCTTAACACTGCACAACACTGTAAATTCCCATGTGGTCTAGTGGCGAGGTATTGTGGTTTATTCACTGTTTATTCATAAAAAACAAGCACGTGCGGCATCGACTACGATGGACGTCTTCCCTGAACGAAGGTTAGGCAGTAACTGGGGACAGGGATGCCAAATCTGAACTCGGCCACATTATCAAACTCCTCAATTTTCATTTTCAAATTTGTAAAGCTAGCATTTATTCTTCATTAATTATATACACAAGTGGAAATACATGTAATCACTCTCCTTATAATTAACAGCATGTTGGTTATTTTCACGCTCTGTTGGCTAGCAGACTAATCAGAAAGAGGAGACAATCCATCATCTCCATCCTGTGTATCCTCATACATGTGAAAAATCCGTTTGGTAATGAATTATTCTGATTCATTATATACCAAACGAATTTTTCATTACCAAATTGGCCCACATTTGGTAATTAAAAATATCAAATGGCAACCCTAACAGGGGAGGGGGGAGGAAGGAAGGAGTAAAGGGGCCTATAGTAGGACTCGCGTAAATTTGCGGCTTTGGTGTGGCCTGCACCTGTGTACAATGGTGCCACGTTTCCCCAACTTGCGATGTGAAACGGAAGCTATTTATGTACAAGGCATCACAAATACGATAAATTCAGATGAATAAAACTTACACTTGTGTATTTTGATGGATGAATCAACAGTAATCTTATTATGCATAAAATATTTATACAGTAACACAGAAACATGGCATACATATTGTACAGTGTTGCTAAAAGAAATTGTAGTCACTTTTAATGGTTTTTAGCGTAGTTTTAGGGTGGGTAATAATATCACAGTTATAGATATAAGATAATGAGCCTGAAAAAAGAAGAAATATGCCAATGTCCAAAGTAAAAGAAATAATTCATATAATTCTTGTGAGTGGCAACACTGACACACCCAGTCTGGCCTAAGGTAAAGTATGTACCTCCATAGACCCAAGCAAAGCTTGTACAGGTGTTGCTAGGGAAAAATGCTCACATTTACTGGCTTTTACCGTAATTTTAAGGGCGAGGAATAATCACATTTATAATCATAAGCTAATATGTAGGACAAAATAGTAGGCATATGCCAATACCGAAGTAAAAAAAAAAAACAATATTCACTCACGAGCGGCAACACTTCCACACCCAGAGAAAGAGAATGAATGAATGAAAATCAATCATGGTACTGCAATAACGGGTCATCTGTAGCCGTATACAAAAAATGATAAATATCACTAAATATATCTATCTCTATCTATCTATCTATAGCCCGACGCCCTAATCCCGCAAAGGGTGGCCGCAGACAAAACGCCTCCAAGTCACTCTGTCACCCACCATTTGACTCCCCTCCCCCCAACTCACCCCCCCCTCCCTCATATACCTCTCAACTCCATCCCTCCACCTCATCCTCGGTCTACCCCTCCCTCTCCCTCCCTCCACCTCACCTACATACACCCTCTTAGTCAGTCTTTCATTCTCCATCCTCTCCACATGTCCAAACCACCTCAGTGTATTTCTCCTAATCTTTTCAACCACATCCACATCTACCCCACAACGTTCCTTCACTTCTTCATTCGTCAACCTGTCCCTCCATGTCACTCCACATGCTCCTCTCAAGTAACTCATTTCCACTGCTCTCACTCTTGACTTGTTCCCCTCTTGCAAGGTCCACGCCTCGCTTCCATACGTCAGGGTAGGGATCACAATACCATCATGCAGTGACTTCTTAACTTCCATACTCACCTCCCTATTTCTCATCACTGCTTTCAGTGTGCCAACAACCTTCCTTCCCTGCTGTACCCTTTCACGTACTTCATCCCCCAAAGTTCCATCCTTACTCATCACACTACCCAAGTACTTGAATGCACTCACATTCTCCATATCCTCACCATCCAACCTCACTGCACACTCTGTGACTTCATTCCTCTCAAACACCATAACTTTACTTTTGTTTACATTAACTTTCAGCTTCCTCCTCCTACACACTGTCCCAAATTCATTCACCAAACCTTGCAACTCCCATTCATCTTCACTCAACAATACTGTATCATCAGCAAACAGCAACACCGGAAGCTTCCAAATCTCACCCTCATTCATTAAGGCCACCCCCACATCCACTGCCCTACCTTGTACCTCCTTTACGACCCCATCCATATATATATTAAACAGCCAAGGAGACATTACACACCCCTGTTTCAGTCCCACATTGAGATCAAAGAACTCACTCAGCTCACCATCCACTCGCACCGTAGCCCTAGCTCCCTCGTACATACTCTTCACAGCACTCAACAATTTCCCCTCCACTCCATATATTCTTAATACCTTCCACATACCTTTCCTATCTATTCTGTCATAAGCTTTCTCCAAGTCCATGAAGGCAGCGTACACTTTCCTTCCCTTCTCTAGATACTTCTCCACTAAACATCTTAGAACAAATATCTGATCTACACACCCTTTTCCCTTCCTAAATCCCCCTTGTTCTTCTCCAACTAGCTCCTCTGTCATATGCCTAACCCTATCAATGAGTATTCTACCATATATTTTACCAGTCACACTAAGAAGGCAAATACCCCTATGGTTACCACATACTTCTCTCTCCCCTTTTCCTTTGTACAGAGGAACAATTATACCTGATTTCCAGTCCTCTGGAACCCTTCCCTCTTCCCAAGCCAATCTACACAACTTCCATATCCACTCCACAACAATCTCACCCCCATACCTAAGCATTTCACCACACACTCCATCAATATAACAAAACCAAATTAACAAATGAAAGCACAATTATAAATAACTTATAAAAGAATCAAAAGTACTCAGGGTGGCTCATATCTCCCGCCAGCAGAGAGAGAGAGAGAGAGAGAGATAACGGTATAGAAAACGTGGCAACACTGTACACAGGTGCGGGCCACACCACAAGTGCAAATTTACGCGAGTCCTACTATAGGTGTAAGCAGCTGTTCGGCCCCACACGGCAATTTCAAATCACGGGAGGGGAAAAAAATCAGATTTGGGGGGGATTTTTTTCTTTTCTTTGGCATTTTTGGGTTCTGAAGGTCCAGGCCCACAATGTCCGGTAAGTGGGGTGTCCGGATAGTATAGGAATTACTGTATATATATATACTGTACTGTATATACAGTATATATATACAGTAATCCCTCCACTTTCCAATGTAATAGAGCCAAAAGCATGTCCGGAAAGTGGTCCCGTCCGGAAAGTGGGCCCCTTGTACTTATGGACCCTAACCTACCTTGACTCAGAAAAACACCTATACAACTCCCTACTGGACATGCATAGCACCTATTTAAGACCCAAATCACACCAATAAGGGACATAAATGACTGAAATAAATGCAAAAGAACCAAAGAATGAGGTTTTAGAGGTGAGTTTATACAATATTAAACATTCTGAGTACTTACAACAAGTCCCTGGCTCCTGGACTGGTACTTAAGGACCCTAACCCAGCCTAACTTTGAAAGCCACCTAAATAACTCCCTACCGGACATGCATAGCACATATTTAAACCTATTTAAGACCCTATTCATACCAATAATGGACATAAAGCATGAAATAAATGAAAAGGAACCAAAGAATGAGGATTCACAAGTGGCTGTACCTCACCCAGGATACTTACAGCACGTCTGTAGCTGCCTTCTCTGTCTTTGGCAGTTGTGAAAATGCTCTTGAAGCACGTACAGTAATCCAGTGTTGTGCTGCACTTACAGTAATTCTTTGCACTGTGAGTTATAATTGTTTAACATTGTTAATTGCACCATACCAGTTTCAACCCCCGAGAAATAGGCCCTGCAGCCTTTGCCCAGAGTCGGACACACACACACACACACACACACACACACACACACACACACACACACACACACACACACACACACAAAAACGCCAGTTTCTACCGACAGTGTGCACTTCACAGTTAATCCTTTGCACTCTAAATTCTAAATTCTTAACACTGTGCAACACTGTAAATTCCCGTGTGGTCTAGTGGCGAGGTATAGCAGTTTATTAACAAAAAACGAGCACATGTGGCTTCCATTACGATAAGCATCTGCTCTTAATCGGAGTTAAACTGTGACTGTTGATAATGGGGTACCAGAGTTGCCAGATTGCAACGGCCACATTATCAAACTTCTCAATTTTCATTACCAAATTTAACTTTTCATTACCAAAATCATAAAGCTAGCATTTATTCTTCACTAATTATATATACAAGTAGAAATTCATCTAATCACTCTCCTTATAATTTACAGCCTGTTGATTATTTTCACGCTATATTGGCTAGCAGGTTAATCAGAGAGAGCAAACAATACACCATCTCCATCTTGTGTATCCTCACACATGTGAAAAATACGTTTGGTATTGCATTATTCTGATTCATTACCAAATGAACTTTTCATTACCAAATTGGCCCACATTTGGTAATGAAAAATACCAAATGGCAACCCTGACAGGGGAGGGGGAAGGGGGGAGGAAGGAATGAGTGAAGGGTCCATGGTGTAACAGCTGTTCAGCACCGCGTGGCAATTTCAAATTACGGGTGGGGAAAAATTTGGATTTGTTTGTTTGTTTGTTTTTTTCTTTTTTTGGCTATTTTTGGGTTCCAAAGGTCCAGGCCCACAATGTCTGGTAAGTGGGGTGTCCGGAAAGTGGGCGTCCGGAAAGTACAGGGATTACTGTATATATACTGTATATAACTGAAACTGGTAAAAAATAATCTAGATACCAGTATTTATAAAGAGGACAACAAAGCTCAATAAGAGACCAGGGTTGAGGAAATGCACAAAAGCAGAAAAAAAAAAAAAATGAAAGTATGAAGGAGGATGACTATATAAAAGACAGTCACTAGATAAAGTGATTCAACATAAATTCCCTGAAGCCAAGCAAACGAAGACACAGAATGATGTCAATAGTCACTCATTTTAAAACAGCAGATGGGACATCAATGACCTTGGAGGATGGTCTTCATGCTTTGTGAGGCATTATCAATAGAGACAAGAAGCAATGCATTTACTCCTCTGCTCTAAGACTTTCCTTCCATTACTATTTCTAACACGTGGGTGGTGTCAAAGTGGCCTGAAAACTCTTCCTATATTCTTTCCAAATGGAGAGGGCACAGTGAATAAAAATCAACAATATTTTTCGTCAGAGACAATAGTTAGCACAGTGACATGAACACATACTGAAGTATGGGTGTACCTGTTCCAATTTTCCAGCCAATACCTATTACACTATCAACAGTGACATGAAAACAGATACTGAAGTATGGGTGTACCTGTTCCAATTTTCTGGCCAATCCCTATTACACTATCAACAGGGTAAGTGTCTGTAGATTCAAATTTTGGTGGGATACTATGGTACAGCATCCCTCTATTTCATCAAACATAATTTGACTGATGCAATATCAACTGGTTCAAGATACAATAATATAAAGTATATGCTATCAAAGACAGCAACAGGCTCACAGCTTCATTCTTCTAGCCATGATGAATAAAGACTTCAATAAATGTGCACACTTAGCCTGACAACAAGAATTCAGGTGGTAGGTAGTGGCAACCATCATCCACTCACTCTATGTAATGCTGCCTACTTCCTCCTCCCCCTTTATTATTATATCTTTTAAGTCTTCCCTCCCCTCTTCTTAATTCTCCATTACTTTCCCATCACATTTGACTACTCTTCTTTCCACTTCCAGCAGCTCTACACTGAGTGATAAGCCTAACGATTTCCTGTAACGCAAGAAAACATTTACAGCATTGGGAGGTATCTATATAACAAAATTATGCGGTGAAGTGGAGCATAGTATGGTGCCCCTGTTAACTGGATGGACAGACTCAAACGTGGCATCCATTCAAGAACCAAATGTCACACATTTCTCTGCACATGGCTATGGCAAGTGCTGTCAGCCACAAGGGAACATCGGTTCACAGCATGGGACAGTCCGGAAGTGGTGACTGCTTCCCTGCAACTGATGGGTCTGCTTGGCAGACAGACTTGGGGTTAATCAACAACAACAACATAGATTCTAAGGGATGATGATTTGAGGGTGGCAGTAGCCTAGGTGGAAAAGAGTAGCAAACAGAACACCAGTTAACTCCACATACACTCCATCTCTCTGCATTTTCCTCTATCTGTCTGCCTCATATGATACAAGTGATGGAGAGGCTGGGGATGGCAGGGGAGGTGGATTAGGGGACAGTGAAAGTTGTGGAAAACCCTTTAGCTTGAAAATAACTACTCTGCATTATATTTGGGCTAACATTGGGCAATTTTACTATGTTCAAAGCAAGGCACGGGCACCAAAAATGTTAAAACTACCACAATTAATGATCTGGATGTGAATAACGACATTTGCACAATATTCCTGCTTACGCGTGATCATTTTATTTAAATCACAAGAACTCCCCACAGCTAAAGAGTTAAGAAATCATCATCATCATCTGGACCTCTTTTCCCACTCTAGGGCAAGGTGAGGAGTAGCAACATCCAGGCAGCCCAAATTTGCCCAATCTAATGGCCACGCTTCCATTCACTCACCATTCAAGCCCACAGAATCCTGACTCTATTTGATGGCAAGAAAGATGGGTAATAATGAGAGGGAAGATGGTATACAGGAGGTTTGGGAAGAGAGAAGAATGGATGTTTGGGCTCTGTGAGGGGTAGGGGTTATTGCACTGCTGCTAATCATCTGTTAGGTCAGGCTGAGTAAGCTGAGGGGAAAGTTTGGGGAGGTTGGGAGGGGTTATACAATGCAATGTGCATGGCCTCATGATGATTTATTTGTAGTCAGTTGGAAGCACTTAAACTCAAGAACAAAAACAGAAATAAAATTTAGCATTCTAAGAAACATGTTGCAGATCCTCTCCCCATACAGTATCTTGGAAATCATATTACAGTTTATGGTTCAGCAAAAACTAAAAAATGGTACTGCTGCTTGTACTATACATATGCTTTTCTAACAATACAGATGCACTTGAACATCTAAATATAGTAGGCAAATGGGTATTCACTGCTAAGTATACCTAAGCAAAAAACAATGTAAAAGATACAGCACAGTACAGTAAAATACCTGTGCTTATTATCTGGTGTAAACTTATTTCCCCAGGGATATAGGCGATCTTCTTTACCTGCCCGACATGCACGTTCCCATTCAGCCTCAGTCGGTAACCTCTTTCCCATCCACTTGCAAAATGCTACAGCATCATTCCACGACACGTGAACAACTGGATGGTTCATTCGATCTGGTAATTATCAGGTCTTTGTAAGGCTAAAAATTAATTTTTAACTTGAACTATGAGACATACACAGACATTTGCACGGAAAAAAAAAAATAAAAATTACTCCTCCCCACAACAACCAGCATCATTTGCTGAAGGTAAGGGAGACTCATCTCCAGCCTATGGCTGCCTATACACATCGGGACATCTTACGTAAGACAAATAAATATAACCTGGTACGAAACAAAGTAAAATGTCATAGACATCTCTCGACTGGGGGGGTCAAACTTTGACCATAATAATGAGCCTCAGACAAAAATTGTCTGGTGCATGTTCTGCACCATGGGGTGCGCACAAATACATCAGCGTTTTCATTTTGGAAGGCTCCAACATGCTTGCATACGTCGGCCTTGGTCACCTAATGGCAGCACTTCATGCTGCTCGATCTCAGGCAGCTTCCCTGTTTAATCCATTAACCCTGAGGCCACACTCAATGACCTCATCTCAGGTCTTTTTCGGTCTACCTCTCACTACCCTATCCCCAACATTAACACTTCTCACTTTTTGCACCCAATTATCATCCCCCATCCTCTCCACATGCCCAAACCATCTCAATCTACCTCTCCTCATCACAAAACCAATACACTCCAGTCCCATCCTACCACCATAAACCTAGCCCTCCCTGGCCTTGCACTCAAGGATGCACTGCACATAAGCATTACATGGATACTATTAAATATTAAAGTGTTACTGTACTCTGTTGTAGTTTCAGTTTGATGAAATATCATGCATCATTAGTCTCCAGAATTTATCTTACTAAAGAAAGAAGGGTACATACCTGAAATATGTGAGTCTGGTCCCTCAGGATGTCTCCAATCAGCTCCTTTGACTGGGACCCACCAAGGAGCTGCAGCTACTGCATTCTGTAAAGTTGATCTGACATCCTCAGACACCTCACCATCCAGCACAAAAGAGTCACCAAAGTTCTCCGCCTAAGTATTATTATTAGAATTAGAAAAACAAGAAAGGACAAATTTCTATTGCTGATACTTTAAGTCTATCTATCTATCTATTGCCAGACGCCTCAATCCCATTTGGGGTGGCCACAAACAAATCGCCTCCACGTTGCCCTGTCTCCCGCCATTTCACTGCCCTGCTCCCAACTCACCCCCCCTCCCTCATATACCTCTCCACTCCATTCCTCCATCTCATCCTCGGCCTCCCCCCTCCCTCTCCACCTCACTCACATACACTCTCCTCGTCAGTCTCTCCCCTTTCTAAGACTGGAATATGACAAAACTTTACCAGAATCAGCCCACCAGACCAAAGTACCCAAACCAGTTTTACTGGTCATTAGTTGAAGTCTTCCTCCTTTTCCATTTTACTTCCATCTAGGAATCTTACAAAATTAATGTATTATGGCGGAAGCAGGATGATGATGATGATGATGATGATGATGTAAACTACCTTCAAGTACTGTATTTACAATGCCTGGAATATATAAACAACCACTTTTATTACCCACCTCAGTTACATACCCTGTTGCATTAACAAAGTGTTCAAACTCTGCATTGCTGACTTCAAACACATCCAGGTAGAAAGAATTAATTTCTACCCATCTTGCTGGGTGCTCTCCATCTGCAGTAAAAACAGGATTGTTTGTCCCCATTATAAACTTTCCCTCTGGAATCTTTATCATCTGAAAGGTGCGGGATACATCTCCGTCTTTGTTAGCTTTCTCGCTATACTTCCAGCTTGGGTGTTCTTCAATTTTCTCCTCCAGCTCTTCATCAGTGCTCTGACTGGAGGTGTCAGAATTAGAGGGAGACTTCCTACTGGTTGCTCCACACCCACATTTTCCTCCATCATCTTCCTCATTCCCACTGGTACTGGAAATACATTTGTCACTTCTGTCACAACCAACTGAGGCTAAGATTCCAATAACTACCAGCCATAACTGGATCTTCAGTATCATTCTGAAAGCTGTAGGAACCTGGAAAGGAATATATTCATGTGAATCATTATGTACACTGATTCCACCACCAATTACATTTATGAAAACTGCCAATAACAGAACTTTATAAATCTGGGCATCCTATGCTGTAGCTTTGAAAACTATGAGTCCTGCTGTGTATTTTGTGGACTAGGTCCCAAGTTGAATGAACCATGTCAATGAATCAGCTGCAGTTCCTCCAGCAGTAAATTTATAGGTACTGTACATGCTCATTTCACATGAGACTTTCACAAAATCTGGCTATGAGGGAAAGGGAAGAAATGAGAGAGAAAAGAAGAAAGGAGAAGGCCTGTAAAATACAGTATGATGCACAGGGGAGTAAAGTAGGGATAGTACCATAAGGAGAGAGGACAACTTACACAAGACACATACAATTGTAATGTCTTACAAATGAAAAGGCCAGTCACAGGGAAGCCAAGTAAAGGGCTGAACAGTTGAACAGCATTTGGTACATGCTTAGATTTGGAAAGGATCTAATCTGCCTGGTGCCACCCTCTACTGCTTAAGGAATAATTCAGAACAAATAAGGCTCTCCAAGTGCCATATGCTGTCTGTCCACCAACACTTATTGTAACAAAACACATACTACCAGTAGTACCTGTTCTGTGCAAATGAACTCTTATTACCTCTCAAGTGTCACTTCTATCTATATATCCACAATCAAACACCTTAATCTCTGAGTAAGTGGACAAAAACAAATTGCTCCTATGTCACCCTATCCTCAGCTGCCCTTAAACTACCTTCATTCATGTATCTGTACGTCTCTACCTTATCCCTCCATTTTATCCTTGGTCTTGGTCTCCCCCTCCTCTCTTCTCTCCCTTATCTCACTCACATACACCTCTCTTCTCCATTCTCTCCACATGGCCAAAACATCTCAGGGTACTTTCCTTTACACTTTCCACCTCATCCACATCAACATTTCTCACCTGAATGTAAAGATTATTCTAAATATCAGCAAGGATAGGCTCAAAGAATCAAAATTTAGATCCAAAGGATGCTAAGGTTAGAATCAAAGAATGCAAGGATTAAGTTTGAAAGAAGCTAGGGTTAAGATCAAAGGATACAAACAGTTGAGGACAAAGCATTTGGTTTTCTTGGAAAGGGATGGTATATAGGTATGGTTTTCAGTATACAGTATAATACCATGAAAGTTTTTTTTTTTTCTTTTTTTTAAATGCTGCCAAGGCAATGTACAAAGTCATGTTGTTCTTCACAGCATCATAGTGCTGCTACTGCATTCTTTGTTAGCCATAAAACTGTGTAGCTTGTTACATCAGGTTTAGGAGAGGTTGAGTTAATTAGTTTATAATCAAAACTTAACTAACCTAAAGAAATGAGACTGTCATTGGCTAGCGGAGATCAAACTACTCTTGTGTGAAAAAGAACACAGCATCTTACATAACCTGAACCAAACACTCTTATCCCCATCATAATACACCATTATTTTACAAGAATATGAAAAAAAGGGAAACTGAAATAAAATGACTTTCCCCACCATCAGTAACGTCTTCCAAGTAAGGTAAGTGCACAAAATAATCACATCCATGCCATGCAAAAAGCTGTAAAACTGGACCTATGTTGCAGATTTTATTTTTTCACTTCTTATACTGCTTATACCATTTTACATGGTTTGGATACCAGCATACTATATTTTTATTACTGTACTATAATTTTTAAGATAAACTACCATAACACATGAGGTAAATTTTCAAAATTACACTCATATAATGGCCACTGAAATTAATATGTCCACCTGTTACTCTATGCACTTCTAAGCACATTCTCTTCTAAAAATATTGAGATGACTCTCCCTTCATGCCAATGGACCCTTGTACAGTGGAGTTTCTTTTATCCAAAATTCTTTTAACTGTAATATTCCATTAACCGTAAGTTTTACTAAAACGTTCTCATTTCAATTAACCGCAAAAATCTGAAATCTATCCGAAAATTCAAACACGGCGGGCTTGTTTCATGCCACTAGCGTTAGTTTACGGTTGCTCCGCTATATTTTTTTATGGTCACTAGAGCTAGCGTTGGTTGCACCAGCCCCTATCCACCACCTCGGAAGATTTGGATGATAAGGGAGATTACGTGGATGATGTGAAAATGACTGAATAAGGAATCAGAAAATATGTTAAGACTTTATTTGTTCGAACTGCATACAGTGAATTACGTAATTGTTTTGGTGAAGATTTATTTAAGTTTATTTGAGTGAAGATTTATTTAACTTGACAGTTTCTATTACAGTTACAAAAGTGCAGTTACATACATAGTTACTACAGCGTATTAAGTGTTTTGGTGATAGCTGAGTGGCTTTTGGGGTGCTGGTGGTGGTAATAGGCTAGACATCACCAGAAATGGGTGATGGGTGAGTACAATACTGTTCCCTTGTATCCTACATAATACTGTATTACAGAATCCTTTATCCTAAAAAATCGATTAAACAAAACTGAAAGTCCCATGATTTTCGGATAAAAGAGACTCCACTGTATGTGGCTTGTGTTACGAGCATAATGCTGTACGGTAGTGAGACCTTGGCAGTAAAGGATGAGGATACAGTGGAATCTCCTAACTCGCAGCCTTACGTTTTTTTTTTTTAATGCGAGGAAGAATGAACCAAAGGCCATGAGCCCGCAGTAACAGTTCCCTCCAAGAGAAAAACAAAATACAATAAAGAGCCAAATTCAAGATCCGATCATTTTGAGATGCCTGGACACACTGAGTTTGAAAGACTGGAGATCATAGGCAGCAGGAAATACAGATAGAGGGAGACAGTTCCAGAGCTGACCTGTTGCATAAATGAAAGACTGGGAGTAACGGTTAACTCTTGCATTAGAGAGTTGGACAGAAAAGGGATGAGAGTTTGCTGCCAGACGGGTGCTACGCGCCCGTCGTAGAGGTGGAGGAATGCAAGCAGACAGTTCAGAGGAGCAGTGACCATTAAAGTAGCAATAGAAAAGAGATAAAGATGCAACAGTGTGGCGAAGAGACAGAGGTTGAGGGGAGTCAGTAAGAGGAGGAGAGTTAATGAGACGAAAAGCCTTTGACTCCACCCTATTGAGAAGAGCTGTATGTGGGGAGCCTCCCCACACATGAGAGTTGTACTCCACACAGGGGCGGATAAAACCCCTGTATAGAGTCAACAATTGTGCAGGGGTAAAGAAAGAGCAGAGTCGGCAGCACACCCAATCTCTTGGAAGCAGATTTTACAAGAGATGTAATATGACCTTTCCAAGATAAGTCCCGAGTAAATGAAACCCCAAGCATGTTCAAGGATGATGCAGGATTAAGCTGAATATTATTAAACATTAAAGGGTATACCTGTGGAAGATTTTGTCGGGTTGATAGGTGTAAGAACTGAGTCTTAGATGCATTAAAGACAACCATATTATTTTTACCCCAGTCAGAGATACGAGCCAAGTCAGACATTAGGTGTGCCATAGCCTCATCCCTTGTTTCTTGAAGTAACTGTTGAGATGGGCGTTGCGGGAACCGAATGGAAAGGTGAAGGGTGGAGTCATCAGCGTATGAGTGGATAGGGTTAGCTGTACAGCTTAGAAGATCATTGATGAATAAAAGGAAGAGAGTTGGTGATAGGACAGAGCCCTGAGGAACACCACTGTTGATAGATCTAGGAGAAGAACGATGGCCGTCTACAACAGCGGCTATAGAACAACCAGAAAGGAAGCTAGCGATGAAGGCACAGATAGAATTATAGAAACCGTAGGAGGGCAGTTTGGAAATTAAAGATTTATGCCAGACT
Source organism: Coenobita brevimanus (assembly GCF_032717465.1). Lineage (NCBI taxonomy): Eukaryota > Metazoa > Arthropoda > Malacostraca > Decapoda > Coenobitidae > Coenobita > Coenobita brevimanus. The sequence goes on along the minus strand of NC_137028.1, from coordinate 8,656,902 downwards.
CGATCGAAAGCCTTTGAGATGTCAAGTGCAATGGCAAAGCTTTCGCCAAAGTCCCGAAAGGAGGATGACCAGGAGTCTGAAAGGTAGGTGAGAAGATCGCCAGTGGAGCGTCCCTGATGGAACCCATACTGACGATCGGAAAGAAGGTTGTGATAGGAAAGATGCCTTAAAATTTTTCTATTAAGAATTGACTCGAAAACTTTTGAAATACAGGACGTTAAAGCAATTGGACGATAGTTGGAGGGTTGGGAGTGGTCACCCTTCTTTGGGACTGGCTGAATGAGAGCAAACTTCCAGCAAGAAGGAAAGGTACAAGTTGACAGACAAAGAATCGATGACTTGTGATGACATGGGTGTGTACTACGCACATGCCACGATTTGAGAATTCCGCAAGTTAAAAATAACTAATCATATGGGGAAAATTACTAATGGGTCTGTCATATCAGAAAGGTTACCCCTCTTACCCCGAAACCTACATCAAACTGGTGATCAGCGAACACTAACAACCTGGAAAAGAAATTAGCAAAACATATTTAATCGGTATGAGCAATATTATAAGATTCTCACATAAGTCTGACTGACGACACTGCCTGAATGGACAAGGGAGGGGGGAGGAGTTCCAAGGCTTAAGGTGGACTAGCTATGGCATCTCAGCATGACGCGAATGTGCCGCTGCCTCTGTGCCGCCTCCTCCTCATCAACCTCCCTCAGGGACCCCTCAAAGTCCAGTGTGGAGACAATGGAAGCAGTGTGGTCATCACACTCAGCTACCCCCATGTCATCACAAGTCATCGATTCTTTGAGATTAATTCTTCACCAAACGGGCAAGGCCTTTCCATATTTTCTATAGACATAAGTTTTTCACAGGTTATTTGTTATTACTCCTGGATTACCACAGCTACTGGGCATTTTTACCTGCAGCAATAGCCACCATGTCAATGAGTGGCCAGCATTCTTCTTCTTTTGTTTCTGACAGATTTGTTTAAAGGAGGCCTTTAGAGACAAAAGTGGTGACATATAAGGTAATTTGACATGGAGAATCCAAATTTGCCATCAGCTGACACCTACGGTGGCACTATCTAGTGACTACTTTAGTAAAACTGCTTAATTTAAGCCTACTGATACACAAAAGAGCCTCATCCTAGGTCCCAGAATATTTCTGTTCATGTTATATAATTTATAAATGAGGATTTAGAATGACTGATACATTAATGCTTCCAGTCACAGCAGTATGGTAAACAACACAGCCAGTTGGAGAGATTATCGGCAAACATTGCTGTGGGTGACCTGCCCACTTCCTTAAATACCGTACCCCAAAAGTTTTTTTTTTTTTTTTTTTTCAACCACTCCTTGCAGTCACAATTCTGCAGTTAACTATCAGCACTGCATAAGTACCAAAATTACTTAAGTTGAGATGGTGAGTTTGATATAACATTGGTGGAATCGTTGTGCCCGCTTGGTGAAGAATTACCTCGTTGAGTCTGCAACGGTGGGCAACTTTGACTTTCTTCTCGCTACCATCAATCCTCCTTGTTAAATGCAACTTTTGGATTTAACGCTGGCTTCTTCTTCCCCTTCCATGTAGAAGTTGTTGGCTTAGAAGGGTTACGATTGACCATAGTAACATTGGGTAGGCAGAGGCAGCATGGGAAGAAGAAAAAAAAAAAAAAAAAAAAAAAATCCTCTCGTAAACCACACCAGAACCACATGCTAACGATGGATTGGAGCCAATGCACTGAGCTGGATGCCTGGGCGTCAAGCATAAATGTCATTCATACTTGGCAAGGGAGGGATGTGCTGTGATTGGCTTATTGTAAGTGCTATGTTTGAATTTGATTGGTTTAGCAACTGCCATGCTTGACTATGATTGGTTTACGCCCGGTTAGTAACATGGACTTCAGGAAGTGGTGTCGTGTATTACATGAGGCATCAGAAAAGCATCACTTTTGAGACTGCATCTACAAATTTCATGCAATGTCCAAGAATTACTGATGTTGCAAACTGTTGCCATGTATTACAAATCATCTAAATATTGGGTCACACGATTTAGGAGATTCCACTGTATTTGTAGGCTCAAATGTACAGAAATAACAATGATTAAACGGATGTGTAGTGCATCCTGGAATGTGAGACTTAGAGGGGGGGAGGGTTAGGATTATGACTGAAGAGCTGAAAGGAAGGATGAGCCCTGAAATGTGTTGGTTTTGTGATGAGGACGGGTAGACTGAGATAGTTTGGGCAAGATGAGGGGATGGAAGATGACATCTGTATGTGGACAATTAGAGGTGTGAACATCGAGGGTAGGATTGCCAAAGGCAGACCAAAATGACTTGGGTTGACTGTGACCTCAAGGATACAGGAGACTGCCAGAGATAGAGCACGGTGGAAAGTCACCATTTGGTGACTAAGGCCAATGCATGCAAGCAAGTTGGAGCCTTTATTAATGATGCAAAACCACAATGCGTGATATAAGTTACTATATTCAGTATACAGAAATTAAGTCAAATAACTGATACTACAACCAATCAAATTATATACTGTAATACCATGATCAGAGTTAAAAGATGCTTGATCATACATCATTTGGTTATATCACCTGACTGAGCTAATGAGACAGCTGCAAGGTTTCAAAACTTCGTAAGATTACCTCCTGCCCCTAATGTAATAATCCAAAGACCAAACATTTGGGCCTACCATTCCCTATACTGTGTGTGTGTGTGTGTGTGTGTGTGTGTGTGTGTGTGTACATATAACCGTATATATACCGGTGCGTGTGTGTGTGTACATATAACTGTAAATATACCGGTGTGAGTGTGTGTACATATAACCGTATATATACCGGTATGTGTGTGTGTGTGTGTGTGTGTGTTTATATATATATATATATATATATATATATATATATATACACACACACACACACACACACACACACACCAGTGTGTATGTGTGTACGGTATATATATATATATATATATATATATATATATATATATATATATATATACACACACACACAGGCATACCCCAGTTTCACGATCTAATTGGTTAGGTAAAACCACATAGTTAGGGGGGGGTATTGTATATCAGAGTACTTTAAACATGTAATGTGGAGCGTTTACCAGCCTTGGGTTTCCCCCTAAACCAAGCCCAAAACCCACCCAAATGAGCCCAAAAACAAGTTTATAGCCAATCTTTATGGCCTAACAGCTGTCATGGAAGCAAACCTAAGCCTAACACCTGTAAATAAATCACTAAAACCAACACATCTAAAAATTGCCAAATATAAGTCAGGAAAAAATCAAGCTTAGTAAACTGGACCTCAAAGTGACAATTCACCCCACCTATGGCTAAAACACATTAATCGGTCTAAAAACAGTTTATAAATGAACCTAAACAAACAATATTAGTCTAAAATATAATCAAAATCAGTAAAAAAAAAAAATAAAAACCCATCTTTAAACCGGGGTTTGGCCATCGTTAGGCGGGGTATGGTGGTATTTCTACTCATCGTTAAGCCGGGGTATCGTTTCTAGGGATATTGTATATCAAGGTATTACTGTACAGTATATACATACATATATATATATATATATATATATATATATATATATATATATATACTGTACAGTATTTTTATCCTTCGGAGCTTTTTACCAGACACCAGCCTCATGTACCGGTATACAGATTTTAATGAGATATAATCAAGTAACATGCATGTCTGTTGAATATACATAAAGCATAGAGTTACATCCTCATTTTCAATATGTGAGAGATGTAATGAATTACTGTACTCACTTGCAAACATGTGTTAATTCATACTGCAGTATTCTAACCTGTGAAGTACACTATACAGTAATCCCTCATTTATCTGGCTGTGCAGTATCCAGACCTGTTCATTATCCGGATGCTGGACCTTGACTCTATTAAACCATTATCAGAATTTACTTAAAATTATCTGGATGTAAAAGTCCCCGAGAACTTTGGCCAAACAGCCAACATGTTTAAACATTCAGTACCATAGCCCCTGGGCTCAAGCAGTGAACGGGCAGTCTCAGTAGACCGTGACCCATAACCTGAGCTAAAATGTCTGTCTGCCCCTGTATTGAATGGTCAATGTCATGTGCTTGTCCTATCACTCCCAACGAACCTCCAGCACCCGAATAATATGACTGTAACCCACAAACGGTGTCAAAACGTCCATACGCATCCCCACTGAATGTCCAAAGTCGCACGGCCATCAGGCTGTCTTTCCTAACTGCCACTGACACTGTAACACAGGCCCCAGGCCATGAGCACATGTTCAGTGACAGCAGCCGTCCGCATCTCAACCGAACGTCCAAAGTTGCCCGGTCACGGGGAGATATGTTTCCGTATGGCCACCGGGAGTCTAACAGACAGCAAGACACGAGTAAATGTATGGTAAATACAGTCTCGTAACAGAAGGGTGAAAATCCAGCCCACAGCCTTGCTTCTACCCCCTACCAATCCTCCTCCATACCCTCCCGGCTTCCCCCCTCACTCCGTCAGTCCTTACCTTCCTTCTCGTGGATAGCACTGACTCATGAGTTTTTACATTTTTTGCAATTCACTTGAATACTATTGGTCATATCAAAATTCCAGAGTGACCACGAGAAAGCTCATGAAATTCTGCATCTAGCCATGTGCTTAACTCTTGGAAGGTGCTAGTAGAATTTAGCACCTGGATGGTGGGAAGTTATATGAAGGTAAGTTTTACTCCTGAACACTATTCTCACTGCATTTCTGTACAGTACTTTTAATAATTCCTGTGTTTTTATTAGCTTATAGTATAAACACCAGTGAAGATGATGGTATACTATTTATACCAATTTAACCAATTTCCGGTGGCATACTTAACTGTGGAATTTTTTTGTGGCCCAGGAACTGCAATCACTGGTGTCAGATAACTGATTTTCCAACCATCCTGTGGTTTTCTGTAGATGTTTACAGTTTATGCATTGTATTTTTTGGCATTTAGCATTAATATGGATAATCCTATGTGTGTTTTGATGTCTAAATATGGCAGATTGACCTGAAAACTGTGCCAAAATTAAGAGGGATACTGTACATACAGTAGTGTATAGGCAGGGTGTCTCTTGATTTTGTTTTGTTTTGTTTTTTTCTTTTTTCATGGTTTTCTTGGTGTTTAGCATTACTCTGGATATTCCTAAGTGTGTTTTGCTGTCTAAATACGGCAGACTGACTTGAAAACACTGCCAAAATTAAGAGGGGTTTTGTACTTACACAGTAGTATGTAGTGTATACGTAGGGTGATTTTTAGTTTTCAATGTTTTTTTTGTTTTTTTTTCATGGTTTTCTTGATCTTTTGCATTATTTTGGATTTTCCTGCGTGATTTGATGTCTAAATATGGCAGACTGACCTGAAAACAGTGCCAAAATAAGGAGGGGTACTGTACATACAGTAGTGAATAGGTAGGGTGTCTTTTAGTTTTCATTTTGGTTTTCAATGTTTTATTCACATAGCTTTCTAGGTGTTTAGAATTATTTTGGATATTCCTTTGTGTTCTGATGTCTACATATGGCAGATTGACCTGAAAAACAGTGTCAAAATTAGGAGGGGTATTGTACATACAGTAGTGTATAGGTAGGGTGTTTTTTGGTTTTCTATCTATCTACGGTATCTATCTATTGCCAGACGCCTCAATCCCGTTTGGGGTGGCCACAAACAAATCGCCTCCACGTCGCCCTGTCCCCCGCCATTTCACTGCCCCACTCCCAACTCACCCCCCCTCTCCTCTCTCATATACCTCTCCACCCCATTTTTGGTTTTCATTTTTTTTTTTTCCACATTACTTTGGATATTCCTATGTGTGTTTTGATGTTTAAATATGCCTGAATGACTGGAAAACACTGCCAAAATAAGCAAAGTTACTGTACAATTAGGTTAGGTATAGGATGGTGGTTGGGTATAGGTAGGGTCTGGGTACAGTAGGGAGGATATTATTCATTCTCCAGACATTGCCACTACCTGGACATGCCTTTGGCTCTATAACATCAGATAACTGAAGAATTATGGTATATCATTCGTTAGCTTGTCGTGTGAAATGGAAAATCTGACTCTTCAAACTCCACTGTTTAGGACTCGCAATCACAACTTACACATCTTTACTTCAATAAACTGGAATGCAGTTGCCACTATATGTGATTTTCCAGACACAATATACCTCAAGCATGACTTGGTTGAAATTACAGTATTATTTCGGAAACACACCCAGCAAACGTGAAGTGAAAGTCATATGTTCATTATTTAGTTTATGTGATTTAAAAGAATTTTTCTTCTATAAACATGTCACAAATGCACTTTTCAGTAGTAAGTAGATAAGGAGTGGGAGTGGGGGTTGTTCGGCCGGTTACTCCGTCTGTTATCGAATCGACGTCCACACGGTTAAATTGGGTAAGGTTAGCTTAAGTCTGATTAAATTAGGTCTGGTTAGGCTGTCATGTTGGATACAATGAAAGATGGAGATACGAGATCTGGAATCTTCCTCTCTCATATCTCCTTTTTTTTATATACGAAAAAAAGCATTTGCAACAAATGCTTATATAAGAAATTTTTTTTTAGAACTGCTTAAATCCAGCAATGACCATATTTATTTCAGTGTTCACTAGTTGGGCGTACTTCCAAGAATATACCGAAATGACACCATAGTGTGGGCGAAATGACCTGACACCTCCAACCGCGATGGTAACTACGGAGTTCCTACAACAGTAAGTAAAAATTAGTTCATATTTAACCCTACCTAACTTAGCCTTGTAATCTGTTTTGTACCACCGCAACAGTTGTGTCTATGAACTCCAGAGCAAACACAGCACTCTGGATAAGCTATACAAACTGAAGTGCTACAATACCTCTTCGGAACACAGCTGTGCAGCATCAACCAATGTGAAGAAGTATCTGTCGAACAATATCTCTAGCATACAGCAGTGACTGTCACTACCATCCAGTCTGAAAATGCAGCAGCTGCAAAACACTTGTGTAAGTTGTCTGCAGTGTTGCCAACCGTAGGGTAATTACCATAAGCTCTCTCGTGGTGGCGGCGCCCAGCCATCACACACTCACATAACTTTTCTCCTTACGTGTCAAGTGGGGTTGGTGGAGGATTAGTGCCCCTCCTTGTAAAACAATTAACTCTAAGCCCTTGGCCACCCCGTTTGGGATACATGGCGTCTGACAATGAATGAAAAATGAATATAGTTCAGACTCGTTTGTCTGCAGGGCAGTAGGGAAGTTTTGCTAAATCTGAACAAAACGTAGGGTAATAACTAACACTAAAACGAAGAAAAGAAATGATATGGGCCAGAACTACTGAATGCTATTCTTGTAGCAAAATCTAGTATGATAGCAAAGGAAGAAGATTGCAGAAATAAGATAATTAAACCGGAACACTATAATCTACATTTATGTATGCATTCAGAAAAAAAAAAAAAAATCTATCTATTGCCAGACGCCTCAATCCCGTTTGGGGTGGCCACAAACAAATCGCCTCCAAGTCGCCCTGTCCCCCGCCATTTCACTGCCCTGCTCCCAACTCACACCCCCCTCTCTCATATACCTCTCCACCCCATCCCTCCATCTCATCCTCGGCCTCCCCTTTCCTCTTCCCCCCTCCACCTCACTAACCTACACTCTCTTCGTCAGTCTTTCACCCTTCATCCTCTCCACATGGCCAAACCACCTCAGTGTGTTCCTCATAACGCTTCCTATCACATCCACATCCACATCCACACCACAACGCTCCTTTACATCCTCATTCGTCAGCCTGTCTCTCCATGTGACTCCACAGGCTCCTCTTAAATAACTCATTTCCACTGCTCTCACTCTTGACTTGTGTCCTTCCAACAACGTCCAAGCTTCACTTCCATACGTTAGAGTTGGTATCACAATACATTTGTCATGTAGTAACTTTTTCACTTCCATGCTCACTTCCCTGTTTCTTATCACTGCTTTCAAAGAACCACCAACCTTTCTTCCCTGCTGTACCCTTTCAAGCACTTCACCCTCCAAACCTCCATCCTTACTCATCACACTACTCAAGTACTTAAACGTACTCACATTTTCCAATTTCTCACCATCCAACCTCGCTGTACATTCACTGACTTCACCTCTCTCAAAGACCATCACTTTACTCTTCCCTACATTCACCTTTAGATTCCGTTTCTTACACACTCTCCCAAACTCATCCACCAAGCCTTGCAGCTCCCCTTCGTCTTCACTCAACAACACAGTATCATCTGCAAACAACAGTACAGGGAGTTTCCAAACACTATCCTCTCTCACCAGGGCCACTCCAACATCCACTACCCTACCTTGTACCTCTTTTATTGCCCCATCCTTGTACATAGTGAACAACCATGGAGACATGACACATCCCTGTTTCCACCCAACTTTCAAAGAGAAAAATTCACTTAGTTCACCATCCACACGCACTGCAGCCTTCCACCATCGTACATACTCTTCACAGCATTCAACAACTTCTCATCTACTCCATATATTCTTCATACTTTCCACAATCCTTGTCTATCCACCCTGTCATATGCTTTCTCCAAATCCATGAAAGCCGCATACAATTTCTTTCCCTTCTCTAGAAACTTTTCCACTAAAGATCTAAGAATATCTGATCTACACAACCTCTTCTCTTCCTAAAGCCTCCCTGTTCTTCAACTAATTTCTCTGTTCTTTCTCTAACTCTGTCACCAAGTATCCTACCATACACTTTTCCTATTATACTAAGAAGACAAATGCCCCTATGATTACCACACACTTCTTTTTCCCCTTTTCCTTTGTACAAGGGAATAATTATACCTGACTTCCAATCCTCCGGGACTCTACCTTCCTCCCAGGCCAATCTGCACATCTTCCATATCCATTCTACTACTATCCCCCATGCTTCAGCATTTCACCACACACTCCATCAATTCCTGGGGCTTTCCCCGATTTAACTTTCTTCATTGCTTCCACAACTTCTATCCTACTGATTTCTTCCTGTCTTCTCACCTCCCTCCTTCTTCCAGCCATTCCCCAGCCACTTATACTCGCATTACTTCCATCCTCTGTGTTCAACAATTCCTTAAAGTGTTCTCTCCATCTGCTCACTTTTTCTCCCTTCTCCACTAGTAATCTACCATATTTATCTTTCACTCCCCTGCTAACTTCACTTCCACCCTGTCATACTCTTTTCACCTCTTTCCAGAACATTTTCTTACAGTCCCTCCACTTTACACTCAAATTCATTCCAAATTCATTCCAAATTCCTCATCCACTTTCTTCTTACTCCCTCTTACTAATCTTTTCACCTCTCTCTTTCTACATATAACTCTCTCTTCCGCCTCTCAACTTCTTCCACGCCCCTATTTCTCATCCATTCATTGTATGCTTTCTTCTTTTGTGCCACAGCCTGTCTCACCTCTTCAGTCCACCACGCTGTTCCTTGCACCCCCCTCCGTCTTCTCTTCCTTCCACACACCACATCACATGCTGCACATATTTCTTCTGTAAATATCCTACATACACCTTCCACGTCTCCCATCTGCTCCAGTTCATATTTGCCCAATCGTTCCTCCACTTCTCTCTTATACTCTGCCTTTTTCTCATCCTCTTGTAACCTTTCCACTCTCCTTGCAACTACTCCTTCCTCTCGTCTTTCCCTTCTATTCCACCATCTTACTTGAATCCTAATTCTGGCCACCACCAAGTAGTGGTCAGAAAGTCCACTCCCCCAACCTCTATAAGCTCTTGCATCCATTACACATCTTCGCATCCTTTCATCCACACACACATAGTCAATCATTGCCTTCCTTTCATTCAGTTCACCACCCACCCTTCTCATCACTTGCCATGTATACCTGTGGATCATTTTATGCCTGAAGAGGGTATTGGCTATCACCAACCCCCTCCCAGCACAAATGTCCACTAACGCACTCCCATTCTCATCTATCTCAGCAGGCACACCCCACTCACCAACTATTCCATCCACCTTCACATTCCCAACTTTACCATTCATATCACTAATCAAAAACACTCTCTCATTCCTTCCAAACTTTTCCATGCACACTTCCACATTTGTCCCGAACTCTTCTCTCACTCTTCTAGCACGATCTTGCGTTGGCGCATACACACACACAATCGCCCACATTTGTATTCTAACTTTCAACTTTACCCACACAATCCTTGACCCAACTGATCCATACTGTCTTATGCTCTTCTTCCATCTTTTACTCACAACTATACATACTCCTTCCTTTGCCCTCTCATTCTCACCTACTCCTGCACATATACCCCATCCATACTTCCATTCTCTCACACTTTCTCCTCTCCATTTTGTTTCAGTTATTCCACATACATCCACACTCGCACCCTCAAGCACCTGGAGAATCTCTCTCTCTTTCACCTCATCATTCGCTCCTCTTACATTCCATGTACCCATTACCAAGTCCTTTGTCCGGTCCTGGGTCGTAATCGTTTGGTCAGTCCTTGTCCGAGGTTTCTTGTTTGTTTTTTTAGTTAGTTGTTTTCCGGGGAGGGGCACTAACCCTCCGCCAACCCTTTTAGTCGCCTTTTACGACAAGCGGGGATACTGGGGGAGTATTCTTGAAAAAAAACCCTACCCCCAGGGGGTGGCTCGTTCTGTTTTAGGCTGAAAAGGATACATCATCATTCATTCATTGCCAGACGCCATGTATCCCAGACAGGGTGGCCAAGGGCTTAGAGTTAATTGTTTTACAGGGAGGGGCACTAACCCTCCACCAACCCCACTTGACGTAGGGATGCCAACAGCATCTGGTGTTCCCAGGCGGTCACCCATCCAAGTACTAACCAGACCCAACTTTGCTTCTAATAAATCTTTAAGAATGCTTATTTATTTATCGAGAGGGTTGATTTTGATTTAGCTAGGCCCAATATCTACATTGTACTGTATATTCAAATTATTATTTTTGCAGGAAGATTTTATAATTGCAATTAAATTCAAATTATTATTTTTCCAGGAAGATATGGTACAGGCCTAGTCTTGCACTAAACAAGAGAACCCACACTTTTTGTTGTTGCTATACACCGGCATATAAATAAAAACAGTATACCATGTAGCAGAGTAATATTTTCATCCTGAACCGTAAGGTAATGAAGGGAAATCCATGTAGGGTAATTTCAGAATGGACGGAGAGCTATTTGGGGGCTGGCAACACTGCTTCTCTCCTTTCTGCGGTGATAACCACTGAGTGCATCTCATGATAACGCGCATCTCATGATAGGCTCTTCTTTTCCTCTGTCGAGTTTGGACCAGTTTCCCACAGGCCTATGTATCAGCATGAACTCTTACGTTTAATTTCAAACTGATTTTAGCATGCAGAAATCAGCCAAGCTAAGAAACATAGAAGATCAAATGTACAGTGAGCTAAGTCGAGACGTTAATCTGAGCAACAACAATTAATCGATTCTTAAGACATGGTAATCTTACCTGGTGGTGGGGGCCATCACAGATCCTCATTCCAACCAGCAGCTATTATAGACAAGGGAAGTGAGCGGCCCTTGACACGGTGACAGGTACGCCAGTCAAATGAGCAAGAATATAGTTACATGAATAATTACTACAGGCTGATTAAATGTGTCTTCAGGGAGTTTAGCATTAACGGGTCGTGTTAAACATGGAATAGTGACGGGAACTAGTTGCAAGAAGTTGCTAAGAATGATTTTTTTTTTTTTTAGGCATACAATCCGCTGAGGTGACGAGTTATAGGCCCAAATCAGCTCTTGAGATGGAGAGATGGCCCAAATTTAATAGTCATTGTAACTAAATAGTTGATCACCTAGTGCTATGTGTAACTGTCGCTTGAAAGTTTCCACGCTTTTGGCCTCAACTGTTTCTAAAGACAGGGAGGTCCATGTGTGAGCTACCCGACTGGAAAAGAATCTTCTAGGTTCTACCTGGGAACGTTCAATGTAAATCTTGAATATGTGACCCCTTGTGCCAGGTGCAGTTGCTAGGACAAATAAATTTTCAGGTTTGATGCTGGATAATCCACCAAAAATTCTGTGGCAATACAACATATCCTGTCTCAGCAGCCTCCCCAGTCTTTTTTCATAGACGGGATGTTCGAGCTTGGTCCATCTGAGTTGTACAGATTCTAGTAGTTTTAAGTCATTAGCATATTCAGAATGCCAAACGGCAGATGCAAACTCAAGAATGGGACGGATGTCACTGATGAATAAGAAATTCTCCCTTCACGGTTTCTGCCTCCCCCCCCCTCTCTCCCCAATCTCCCACATCATTCCTCATTATTTCTTTCTCTTCTCCCTCCTGCCTCTCTCTTACACCTTCCATAACCTCACATTCTGCTTTATCCTCCACTCTTTTTTCCCCCACCTTGTATCCACCTTACTACTTTTCTCATTACGTCCTCGTTCACCGTACCTCATAATTATTACCTGATATTCTGCACTTAACTCTATCTTTTGTGTCGGTTCATCTCTCTCATTTCCCTCATTATCCCCTATTTTTCCCATGATCTACTCCCCCACTCTTTTCCTCCTCTCACAGTCCCTAATTCCTCCACTCACCGCATTCCTTCTCTCAGCCTCTCACCCATTCTCACCTCTCACCTCCTCGTCTCTCTCTCTCTCTCTCTCTCTCTCTCTCTCTCTCTATCTATCTATCTATCTCTCTCTCCACTTATCCCTGGACGCTATCACTCTTCACCTCATCCTTTTGTCATCTCTTCCTTCCCCCGTTCTTTCCCTTATTCCTTCTCTACTTCCTTTCCTCGCCCTCTCCATCTTCTTCCTCACCTCCTCCTAAAAAAAAGTATGAAGGCAGGGAACAATTACATCATTGGGACTAATTTTCTCCACTAATTTTCTCCCCTTAGTTTCTCCCCACACTTCCTGGCAATACATAGCTCACAATACCACCATTTCCCACCTATCTTGCCTTTCCCCTTTTCCCTCTGTATATTCCTCAACGCCTTCTACGAAAGTCAATCTCCACTTTACCTGTCACTCGTTCTCTTCCCACTCACATCTTCCTCCATCTGTCACTAGCTTCTCCCCCTCCCTCCCCATTAACACTCCATGCACCTTTACTTCCAACTCCACCGTTACTGCTTCCAAGCCATCTCACTTTCCTCACTCCCTCCCTCCATTCCCTCCTCATCACACATTTCATCCACTTAAACACTCAGCATCACCCCATCCCACTTTACACTCCCCTCCACCACTCTGCATATCTACTTGTACTTCCTCTTCGCCCATTCCCACTCACTCCGTCTCCATACATGCTACTCCCAATGATGTAATTGTTCCCTGCCTTCATACTTTTTTCCACTCACGCTGTTAGTCACTCACTCAGGCACCCAGTTGCTACCCCACTCAGTCCCTATATTATTCATTCACTCACTCCCGCATTCATTCACTCTCATTAATTTACTCGCTAATTTCACTCACTCCCCACCCATTCAATCACACATTCGCTCCCCATTCATTCACCACTCACTAACCATTCGGTCACTCACTCCATTTACTCAGTCACTCACACTTCACTAATTTCCCACTCATTCGCCACTTCTCAGTCACTTGATTGGTTATTTACTAATTCAGTCAGCAAGTGGTCCCAAATGACTCCAATCACAGCTGCCCTCGGTTCTCTCCCTATCCTAGCATTGCCTAGTTTCTCTCAGGCTTTCTCTCCCCACTCTAACATTCCGTTGGCTCTCTCCCTGCCCTAGTATGCTCTCATTTCTCTCCTTATTCTAACATTCTCTTGGTTCTATTCCTACCCTAATATTCCTTCACTTCTCCCTCTACTCAACCATTCCTTTGGTTCTCTCCCCACCCCACCATTCTCCCAGTTCTCCCGCTCCCCTAATGTTCACAGTTCTTTGCATACTATACCATTCCACTGGTTCTTTCCCTACCTTAACATTCCACTGGTCCTCTCGTTACCCTAACATTCTGTTGGTTCTCTCCCTACCTTAACATTCTTTTGATTCTTTCCATACCCTAACATTCCCTTGGTTCTCTCCTAAACCTAATATGCCCCATTTCTCTCCCTACTCTAACATTCCCTTGGTTCTCTCCCTACCCTAACATTCCCTTTCCTTGGTTCTCTAAATATCATATACTCAGTTCTCTCTTCGTCCTTGAGTTTCTTTGTTCTCTTGCTATACTAAAGTTTCCTCTCTATCTCTCGGTTCTCCTCCTCCCCTAATATTCCCTCGGTTCTCTCTTTCCCGCAACTGTCTTATTCTCTCCCTCACATTGCTGTCCTTTCCATGGCACAGAGAAGGCAAATACCTCTATATCTCCCACACACTCCTCTTCTTCTTACATGAAGGAACTATTATATCTGTTTTCCAGTCTTCTAGGGCTCTATCATTCTCCCAAGTCAAAATGCTCGTTTTCCAGGTCCATTCGGTCACTCTCTCTCCCTCATATTTCAACGTTTCGCAGTACACTCCATCAATACTTGGTGCTTTATCCATTTTGATTTAATTATTTCAGTGCCTCATGTATGTACTTCTGTCCTATTCGTTCATTCTCGTTTCTTGCCTCTCTTGCTCTCCAAACCATTCACACTAGCACTACTTTGGTTTTCTGCGTTCAACAACTTGCTAAAAATCTCCCTCCATCTGTTCACTTTCTCTTTTTCTCTACAAGTATTCTGATATTTTTTTTTTCCTCATTTACACCTCCTCTATCATTCTCTTACTTTCTCTGTCCTTTCAAAACAGCATCTGACATACCGGTGCCCTGTTCCATCTGAACTCCACAGTCTCTCTCTCTCTCTCTCTCTCTCTCTCTCTCTCTCTCAAGACAAAAATCTCTTTCGACTCTTCACATCCTCATTTCCTTTCTCTCCCACCCAACCTTCTCTTCAACAGCTCGTTTCGCTTTACTCCTCCACGCTCTTCCTTTTAGTCTTTCATACGCGACACTTCTTTTCCTAACCCAACACACCACCTTACATGCCGTACATATTCCTTCTCTAAACACCTTACTCACACCTTCCAGTTTCTCTATCTGCTCCAAGTTATATCTGACCAATCGATTCTCCATTCCCCTTCTGAGCTCCTCACTTTGTTTCCCCCCTCTTTGAGCTTTAATACTTTTTTTGGAACATGTGGGTCTTCCTGTCATCCTCTACATCTGTTTGCTCCTGGATTTTGTACCTTTATCCTATGCAGTCACACACACACACACACACACACACACACACACACACACACACACACACACACACACACACACACACACACACACACACACACACACACACACACACACACACACACACACACACACACACACACACACACACACACACCGCTCGCTGGTGCAGTGGTAACGCTCTCACCTGCCAACTGGTGGACGGGAGTTCGCGCCTCGCTCAGGTTGCGAAAAGTTTCACTGACGAAGTGGGTGGTTACTGTCCCCCTTGAGCAAGGGGACGGGTGTGTGAGTGTGTGAAGGTCACAGCCTTGCCCTTAGATCGGACTATATGAGCTCTCAGCTCCCTTCCGGGAGGGTAAAAGCTGACGATCACGACCATCAAGTGATCCTGACCGACCCGACCCGGTGAATTTACACACACACACACACACACACACACACACACACACACACACACACACACACACACACAATTGATTAACACCTGTTCTTCAATTAGCTCCTCTTCCGTCTTGCTTTCCGCTACACATGTACTGTATATATGTAGATTATACTATGCCTGATAAAGGTATCTGAAATAATGAACTCTCTCCCTGCACAAATTTACAAGACAAAACAATTTTCATCGACTTCCCTGTGTACACCCCGCTGGCCATCACCCTATTTCTTCTGACATTCCTCATTTAACCATTCATAAATCCAGTAAAAAAAAAAAAAAACGCTTTCACTTCGATCGCTTTCTTCACGCATATTCAAATATTAATTTAGAACTAAACGAAAAAAAAAATCAACTATAAAATACCACCCCCATCAAGGCCAAGTACAGTATTATAAATATATGGACCGAGAAAAAAAATATACAGTATGATGAACAAGTAAGAACTTTGGATATTATTACGTAATGCGATTAGAAAGTATAAAGTTAATTCCATAATAACAATACAGTTAGCTTGAGTGCTTTACGCCCTAGTATTTCATATTTTTTCCCTGAATCAATCTTGTGTAAATTATCGATGAATACGTAAGTAAATACACATTCTCGTGCAACACAGAATTTGGCAATCTTGAGTGATGACAAAGCAGCCATTAAATTAACATAATGTAGGAAATTTATGAAACAGTGTTGTCCATTAACTTTATAATCAACTCATCTTCTAAAAGTGGCTGTTACACTGATTTCTTTGCCGTTTCTAGCCAGGTAGTAGAAAGGCCGCCAGTGGCTGTGATGTGCCGGTAATATCTCCCCTGGCATTACCGTCAAAATAACAGAATGGTTGAGTCAGCTGTTGCGGCCTGGACTGGCAGGTGGCTGCTGTAATGAAAGTTACCACATGTATTAATGACAGATTCACCCTTCATAGCCTCGTCATGGGCGGCCTGCACTACAGACCTACAAATAACACTACATCAGCACATGGAAAAAATTTTATAGGTTGTCTAAGACTTTGTACCTTGTTCCATTAAGCCTCTCTTGGTCAGAACAATTCTAGTACTTTATTCCAGCTAACGTCAGACAATACTGCTCCACTGCGAGATTGCGGGAGCCTGAGAGTGTTAATAATATTAATTACCGTTCACGGTCTCATGGTTGAGATACCTCTAGCATCCTATTTAACCTTATGCCAGACAATCTTATTCAACTAGGAGTGAGTCACAACTCTGCTAACACCAGCGCAGCGGCAATGGCGTCCCCGGGGAAAGCGAAAAGGTGGAGTAAACTCGTATTTAAGACGTCTTTGCGGTCGGCGCGTCCACTATAGATGAGTGGGTGTTGCCGCAGCTTTCATGATGAAGAAACTGTGCGTAGGGTGAAGAGAGGATGGCACAGGTGGTGGTTGTTGCGGGAATGATGGACACCAAGTTCATTATTCTACTGCTTAACAAAATGGATTTTTTTTTTTTACTGCATTCCAGGACGACAAGTATATTAGAGTGGTGTTTTTATCTTCATTTATTTATTTAATTTGCTACTATTCTTGTCCTTCAAGGGCAAGCTTCGACTCAATATAAACCTTGACAGCACACATCTCAACCCTCCTACAACGCCCATCTTCTCAAGGTGTACTGGCCCAAAACTGTGCCACCATTCCTGCCCATCCCGCCTACTCCTGTCTGAGGTTGTTAATAAAGGGTTTACATTCGGGGGCTGATTGGGGTTTATTGTTCACATAATACCGTTTAGGGTGGAGCAGCTGGTCGCACCAGCTTTAAATGTCTGAATTACGTAGACTAGCTTTGGGCTCATACGCTCTAGATGAGGCAATAGTGGAATGGATGATATATAGATAGGTTATTGATACACTTCTGTTATAACTGTCTTCCTGGCCCTTTTCCGAAAGACTACTACGGTGCGTGGTAAGTTGGGATTGGATCATATACTCCAGTGACCATCATCATCATCGTCATCAATATGATGATGATGATGATGATGATGATGATGATGATGATGATGATGATGATGATGATGATGATGATTATTATTGTTGTTGTTGTTGTTATCACCTGAAGTTTTATTTTCATCCCTGTCTGTCAGGTTTACTAATTAACTGTAAGGTTATCAACAGCATTTGTATGGCTATTCCAACTAACCCTAAGACAATTACACTGTAAAAGTCTGTCAATGATCAAGCAAGCAGAAGACTGCCATAAGACCAGTGAATAAGTTGATGAGATAAAACATAACTTTTAATCCTTTGACTATAGTCCTTTCATTTAACTTAGATTATCGTCCTTTTGCAGTTTCAAGTCACGTACCTCACTGGTAAAATATAGATAATGCAACGGCTCTACGCCCATTCTATAACACACCTTCAGGACATGTATCATATTCTATACTTTTTTTTTTTTTTTTCTATGAGGCGAAGATGCACTTGACAGGTTGGTGATGATTGGCTGAACGCACCGATGTCCGAATAACATTTACTACCCCAAATTTCCCCCTAAGATATATGCTGTTAATTAATTAATGCTAAAGAGTAAAGAGATTATGAAGTAATGTTGCATTCAGCCAATCATCACCAACCTGTCAAGTGCATCTTCGCCTCGGGAAAAAAAAAAAAAAAAAAAAAAAAAAACAGTATAGTGTTAACCAATTCGTCCAGCTCAGCACTCAAGAGGGAGAGACGACAACTTCAAGCCAAGCCAAAGTAAAACGAGTACAGTGAAGCTTTCCTATGGCTGCATAAAACGTGTAGTCAAATACCTACTGACGACAATATTAATGAGTGTACACTAACCCCCAGTATTATGTGTCTTCTGCTGAATAATATCGTCTGACGGGAGCAAGAGAGGAAATCATACTGTGAAAGGGTTGATGTAGGACTTTGTAACCTGTCAAGAGAAAAAAAAATCGTACTGTGAAAGAGTTGATCGAGAACTTTGTAACCCTTCAAGAATTAAAAAGAAAAATTGTACTGTGAAAGATTTGATGGAGAACTTTAATGCCTGTCAAGAAATTTAAAAAAAAAAAAAAAAAAAACAATGTACTGGGAAAGAGTTGATAGAGGACTTTGTAATCCGTCAAGAATTATGGAAAGAAAAAGGCACGGTACTGTGAATGGATTGATGGAGCGCTTTTTAAACCCTTTGGAGTTAGCCTTTAACCCCCCTCATTGTTAGACAGCAGCAGGAATAATAATAATAATAATACCGGAGTGAACGTCACCGTAGTGAAAGGGTGATTGCAGAGAGAAGGCCCACACACATAAAACAAGGGAAAGCTGTTACCGAATGAGCTGTGTGTGTGTGTGTGTGTGTGTGTGTGTGTGTGTGTGTGTGTGTGTGTGTGTGTGTGTGTGTGTGTGTGTGTGCCATTACAGAAATTGAAGTGCGTACAGAACGTGACAAAAGTTCGCCTAATATTTCATTTTTTCTGTTTCTCTTGCAATACTTCTGAGAAATGCTTGATATGATTCTGTCCATAAAGGATTCTCTTTGATACAATGCGTCAAGGAGGAAAGTGACGGACATGCCCAAAGTGTGATGCAGTCTAAGTGGAACAGATGGCGAACTTTTGATTCTTACTGTATGATCAGCACATTGAACCTGCTGTGGTTAGAGGGGCTGCAAAGAAGAAAAAGAGGGAGGAGGAGGAGGAGGAGGCTTACGATCTTATCATTAATTCTTCAATCCCATGATGTATTTTCATGTTATTCTTCCTATCTCCAGACGATTTTACTCAGCCTTTGAGAGATTTTTCGAACTGGAGGGGTTTGATATAGCCATCAATATCCCTGTCGCTACAAGACATCGCCCCTGCATCTGAATAAAATCGTCTGGTTTCATCATTTCACCTTAACCTGGCCCAGATTTCTTTTTTTCCTTCTTCTTTTTTTTTTTTTACATTTCACGAAGCTTAGTGGCTGATAAAGACAGTACCACAGCTCCTCTGTACATCCCCTCCACAGCACTTCTTCGTGACTAGCCACTTATTCTGGTGATAATCTCTTGTTATCAATCAACATTCATAAGACGCAGAGATGGAAATTTCAGGACAGGCAAAAATAGTAGCAAAAAAAAAATAATAATAATAATGTATTGAACGACCTAAACCTTTTTGCAATTGGGGATTTCTGTCAGCTGATTATAAAAAACCGTCTGACTTTAGGCCTGTATCGTAAGTGGTAGGCCTATATAAGACTTCGTGGCACCTCTTTCAATAACACGCAAGAGGATATTCAGGTGAAAGGTGCAGAACAAATAGCTATGGAAGAGGTGTTACGAATCTCCAAAGCCACTCATAAAACTACTCTTGAGTAGGAATAACAATTATGCAACTAATGGACTAACGATCAGTATTGCAAAAAAATGTTACAGGATGTTTGAAAATTATTACATGGTTGTAGAAAAACATCTGTGCAGTGGATGATGGGAGGTGTGGCACTGTGACAACGTGAGGCGTGACTCTGAAGTGTGTGTGTGTGTGTGTGAAATGTTGCAGTGTGAGATCAGGTAGTGTAAAGTGTTGTTGTGTGAGATGTTGCAGTGTCAGGTGTGGCTCCATGAAGTGTGGTAGTATGAAGTATGGTAGCGTGAGATGTAGTGTGAGATGAAGTATGGCAGTATGCGGTATGGCAATGTGACGTGTGTATGTAAGGTAGTGTGAGATGTGTTAATGTAAGGAATGATGGCGTCTCCTAGATAGTTGTGTTATTTTGACGCTCTGTAGACTATGTGGTTACTGAGGCAGGACAAATTATAGTACTGTACATTCTTACAAATGTTTCATCCTTTGCTTCAGAATAAAAGCAAAACTATAGTAACTTTTTAAAAGGTACATAAAGTCAGAAATATACGAGTATCATAACTGCCTTACTTAACACAGAATACTTACAGAGCAAAAGGCAGAATAGCTGTTCACTGAAGGCAAGAGCTGTTTACTGTAACCTGGGTATGTGCTCTGACACTGTTAACGCGGGATATAATCTTCCATTTAATTTTGGAACAAAAAGAAAATGTTCCTCTAATCATAATGAGACCGACAAACTCACATGAAGCACAAGTGTGGATGTACGAGTAGGCTATATCCCTGTGGTGTGCAGTCGAGAATTTCGAAGGCCCGTATGGTGATGATATGGATGTATGGCCCATTTCACTTTAATGTGCTCTCCTGTTTCTAATTATGGATTCTGCCCAGCCCATATATTGGCAGAAAGTGGACCAATAATGGTGATGATGATAAAGATGATAATTTTTTACAGAATACGCATGGAGACACACAAGATTCCCCTCTCTACGCCAGTTCCAGCCCACCCTCCTCCACCAATTCCACCGCCACATATTCCCCCTAATTCCTCTGACAATTCGTCGAAAAAGGCTGCTGTGGCGTCTTAGAAATCAAGGTGCTGTAGACAGCAGCGAAAGTGAGGGATCACTTTAGCAGACGGCGGTACCTTTCCCTCAGTGGTGGTTGTGATGGGGAGGAAGATGGACCGTCGCCTTCTGCTTTGTCTGGCGCTCGGTAAGTAAAGACAGCCTGACAGACGTATTCTAAGTGGCACTAGAGATTCCGTAACACCTCCCTCCTTTGCAATTTCTTTTGCATATGTAACACATCAAAATTCTCTCGTACGTTCCTGATGCAAGCAAAGGTCAGATTAAAACGATATAAGTAGCATACAAGAACATTTCAAGGTGTAATATGCTAAATGACTCCCAAATGAAGACGAGTCCCCAAATATGACACTTTCATTCATCATTTATTCTTGTTGCGGCAAGAATCTTTTCTTTCTTTCTTTTTTCTTTTTTCTTTTTTTTTTATACTTAGAGTCCAAATAGCGTAGAGGTTTGAGGTTTGTAAATATATATATATATATATATATATATATATATATATATATATATATATATATATATATATATATATATATATATATATATATATATATATATATATATATATATATATATATATATATATATATATATATATATATATATATGCAGCATAACCTCCCTGCTCGAAAAGTGCATAGTAAATACAATAATCTGGATATAGTAAGAATAAAATGTAAAATATAATGTATTATGGGATTAAAAAGGTTAAAATTTAAAGATTTATTACGTGAATAAATTTCTTCTGGAAGTACTAAGGCGGAACATGGCATAGTAAATTCTGATAGGGGTATTCTCATACTACACGTTACTGTACACCATTAATATACTAACCAGGTTTCATTAGCATCTATCTGTCCGTTCAGGTCTAGTACCAAATAATGGCTTCTTCACTTCCATGCTTTTACCTTAAATTGTAGCAGTCAGAGCTCCCCAAAATGGCCTCTCCACATCCAAACAACCACAAATTGCAACAATCAAAACTCCCCTCATATTACTTCTTCACTTCAGTGCTTACACTTCTATTCCGAATTGCTATACATTCAAGCTCTTTCTTTACTTCCACACTTACGCTTCTACCACAAATTGCAGCATGCAAAACTTCCTAATTTCCAAACTAACGCATCTACCAAAAACCGCAGCATTCAAAGCTCGTGTCGTTTTTTAATACTTTTCCTCACCTGGATTCCATTTCATCCATTTTAGGTCACTGCTGAAAAGATTGCCAACTAACCTGCAAACACTTTCATGTGTCATATAATAATCATGCAGTCTGATAACAGTTTAACTCCGTGGCTCCCATGTACCGTTACTTTTTCCCTTATCCTCCTCCTCCCCTTCCATCATCATTACTATCATAAAATCTCGCTTTACCATGAAAGCAGAGTTAATAGGATCCATAAGCAAAAGAGAGAAAAAAGAACAAACAGTTCTTATTCATATGCACGCCATTCAGGTCTTCAAAGTTCTTGACTTCGTTGTACAGGCTATACCTTCCTCATAATAACAGTTTCATTTCACGTATGAGGTAGAACCTTCCGTCAACTGTTAAATGAACAAAAGTGGTGACACGCTGGTATGATGGACGTCAGATTTGTGAAGTGGTAGATATGGGATGTGGTGTTGTGTATTGTAGCGGTTTGCAGATATCATCATCATTAGCATCCTATATTCTGAGTATAAGCTGAGAACTAACTGGTGTACAAAATTTCTAATGCCAACACAAAGCTGGTTACCCCAATTGCTGATTTTTTTCCCCTTAAGGATTACTGTTGAGGGTGACATCTTTGTGTGTGTGTGTGTGTGTGTGTGTGTGTGTGTGTGTGTGTGTGTGTGTGTGTGTGTGTGTGTGTGTGTGTGTGTGTGTGTGTGTGTGTGTGTGTGTGTGTGTGTGTGTGTGTGTCCGACTTTGGGCATAGGTTTCACAGCCTGCTCTCAAGGCCCGGTAGGCCTCGTATATACCATACACCTCTATATGTCACCACTTCGGCGCTAATACCCACCGTCCATATTGAATACATGTTAGGGCTGTCTCATACAGGACTGGTGTATTGGTATTAGAGGGGGTATTTTTACGACATGTCGGCGGGTCTTCTGGTAGATCAGTAAAGTCTGATTTTAGGAAATTCAAGTCCTTAAACTGTTCCCTGCGCCAGCCGGGATATGAACCTGGGTCCGGTAGGACTGCAGGCCACCTCTCTACTGACTGAGTCACCGCCGCCCTCCAAACACTGACCACTTTTTCTGTGTCACCGTAATTCTTAGGAGGCTTTCTGAACTTTAGCATCATCACATCCGTTGGCGGGAGACATCATTGCACAGTATACAATTTTCTTTACTTGATAAATGACAAGACCTGCACTTAAAAACATAAAAAAGGTGCCCCTTCTTGCCTGGTACAGTGGTAACCCTGGCTGTGCGGGAGGTTCGCGAGTACTACTCCTCGCCCAAGGGAGACCCAAGACTATGCATGGCAGGGACGTCTACCTCCCCGAGATGGGACGCCACACATCCCACCCGCATACCGATTAAAATTTACTGCCTTTGGTCCCGCGAGGCTCGGGTCCCAGCCCCTAACATGACACTCTCTGGTTGTAAAATATGAGCAAGCAGTGAAAGGATAAAGTACCAGTTGCTTGTTGATGAAAATGAAGCCTCTCCACATCCTGACCTGTGATTATTTTTATTATTATTTTATATTTTTTTCTGTGAATTATTGAAACATTTGAACCTGTGACTGTGGAGTCACTGCGATTATTAGTGAGAAATAGATTATGAAGATGATGATGGTGGTGGTGGTGGAAGTGTGGCGAGTTTAGAACATACTATTTTTATCTTCTCATTTCTCGACGATGGATATGTGGTGAGCGTGGCATATCACATATCACTGTGTAAGGATGGATATTTTTAACTCGGCCAAGGATGTTATGTTTTTGCCAGCGTTGGTTTGTTTGTCTGTTAGTAGGTTTACTTAAAAACTTATGAACGGATATTGTTGAAACTTTTTGGAGGGGTAGGGTATGGCGCAAGGAGCAAGCCATTAGATTTTGGTGATGATTCGGATCATCATCCGGATCCAGTATTTTTTTATTTGTCCACATAATATCTCCAAAAGTTCTCAATGAATTTCAATGAACTGTGGAAGGGTGGGCCATGGGCCAAGAAAGAATTGTTTAAATTTGGGGGCGGATCTGGATCCGGATCCTGCAATGGCAGAGGTATGCACTCTCTGAGCGCTTATTTTTTTTCTGTGAAATGTTTGGCAAAGGTATAGCAATATTAACACATCAACCTGTTTGCATTTTTCCTTCCGGGTGATGTGAGACACGTACAGTATATCATAACATACCATACTATTTTCTATATTTTCTTCAGGGTGGATGTGTGAAGCAGCGCGAGGATCAGTGTGGGCGTCGTACAGCTGGGGACACCAAGACGACGAACCATTGCCCCTGAGCCGCCCAAGCAATGGCAAGGAACCACAACTCTTGTATGCTGTTTGGGAGACACCTCCTCTACTACTAAAGGAGGGCATCACTTCTGAGGAGGCTGCATGGATACCCGGAAAGGAGCCGCTGGAGGCCATAAAAGAGAGCTACGCATCCGGTTCCAGGGAATTTGATAACAGTTTTGGTCGATCTTTTGATGAATTTTCCACCTCAGTGCTGGAAAACTTGTCGCTAAAATCAAGTCCCCCTCAATATATCGATACCCACACTTCAAAGCCTCCCACTGCTAGGCATCCCAGGCATTACCCAGCACTCATAGACTACACTCCACCTCGTAAGTTCTACCTGACAGGAGTCATTGAAGAGATTAAGCAAACAAGACCACAAACAGCACCGGATGTTAGAAAATATTACTTAGGCAGGGAGGCTGGATCTGACCCTACTCACAGAGCGCCACCCGCGGAAGAACTGAACGAGATACAAGTAAAGAACTCACACAGTGTTACTCTTACACCCACTTCCAGTCCCCAAACTCTGCCTCTCACGATGCAGACAGAAGAAGGTAGCGAGGAAACACGCACATCAAAAAATCACGAAACTGTAAGCACTGTAACGAAGAAACCTCAACACCAGCACAGACCTACACACCACCCTCCCACTAGCTACGGACATCCCCCACCCTATCCACCACTTCCACCTCACTATCCACCCTACCGCCGCCTTCACCGCCCCCACCACTATCCTCACCATAAGTACCACATCTCCCCAGTTCCCCTTAGAAAGTACTTCCTTAAGGCCTCCAACCCTACCCTCTCTTCATCGCTCCCGCCTGCCACCTCTCCTCCGGTCAGCATCACAACCTCTGATCCCAAAGAAGAAAAGACTGTAGCACCTGAACCTAAATCGCTTGAAGTTTATGAAAAGGTAAGACATGATCTGAGCTTTCATTTCTGTGGACATTAGTTAAATTTTATAAGTAAATGAAGTCTGACTTCCATTTGTGTGAACGTTCGCTGAAAATGACGTTTATTCAGAGATAAGACATTTTCCTAGCTTCCGTTTTTTTTTTTTTTTTAAGTTTGTGAAAAGGAAAGACATATTCTGCTGATTTCCATTTGTGTGCAAAATTTATGTTTATGAATATATTACCATTGTTTCCATTTGTTTCTTTTTCGTTGTGTGTGTGTGTGTGTGTGTGTGTGTGTGTGTGTGTGTGTGTGTGTGTGAGTGAGTGGTTTTACGGCTATTAATGTCACCAGAGATAGCTCTACCTTGTGTGACTGTGCTTTTGTATGGATCCGGATCTACGAGTATTTACAGTTTGTCTCCATTGCCCGACATCGCATCCTGTTGGGGGAAGGGAAGAAAAAAAAAATATCCCCCTACTCAGTGCCTACCCCTTCCCCCACGACACATCGCCAGCCCTGTTATATTTTCCTAGTTTATATCTCCACCTTATTTTTGGTCTCCGTCTCACACTTCCTAGTCTGTCTCTTACCATGCATTCGTTCAATACGACTAAGTAACTTCCTATAACGTACGCGCATTGAAATACTTCGTCCTAAGAGCAACAACAACCCTCCGAGCGAGAAAGTATATAAAGTATTAATGTAACTGAAATTTCACGCACAATAGTTTTAACCCTTCTTTGTAAGAGACGCTCTCACGGTTCGTATGACTGCTGTTAAGGTTGGGGAGCACTTAGGCCCTTAAAGGAATATAAACTTGTGCAGTTTGAAGAATGCAGCATATTAGTAATCATAGATTTCAGTTTATTATTGTTATGCTGGTCCGAATTGGGTTTACCTGGGTTCTTCTAAACAGGAAGGAAAACACAAAACACACTTATGGTACACTTTAATAGTATTGGTCCCAGTCGTTCTGGCCGCAAAAAGTTTGGCCGTAACAGCCTTAAGTGTCAAACAGGTTAGGCCATAACGGCCTAAAGTGTCAAACAGGTTAGGTTAGGTTAGAACTTGGAGGCACAGGGGGGGGGGGGTGTTGAAAGTTTCCAAGTCTCCCATGACTGGGCCTTTGGGAACCATGAGGGGTTCGTCGGAGACACTGGCAGTTCTTATGACACTGAGGTGGGGGAGGGGGAACGATTTCCGGGGGGATGAGGCAACTCGTGCTGAAGGGCTGCTCCATTTGCAGGGAGAACAGCAATGGGTGCTGGGCAGGGGCCCCCAGCGGCACACCCAGGCTTGATGGTGGGGCTTGATTTTTTTTTTTTTTTTTAATGGCCTGTGTAACTATGTGCAGGCTGGCCGTGGGGTTGTGGGTCTCGAACCGGAGGCGTTGGTAATGGCAGTTGATAGTGGTCCCCAGTTTTTGTAACAAGGTCAACCCAAGCTAGCCGTCAAAAGTCGTACACCTCGAGTCAAAGACGACAAAGGGGTGGTCAGTGTAGACTGATGGATCTGGGGTGGTTACCTTGAAGGGAGGAGTTTTACTTCTCAGGGCCAGTGGTTCGTCCCCTGTCCCGATCAGGTCGGTGAATGAGGCTTGAAGGTTTTCAAAAATTGCCTGCTTTTCCCCGTAAAACCACATGTATAGGCAGGAACGCGTAGCATCCATGTCCACTACGAGCCTCACAGGGACTCCGTGAAGCCTAATCTACATGTAGATAGGTGTCTTAAACTTGGTGCTAGTTGCCCCTGCCAGGACCAGAGCCACTGGGGGAAGTCCTAAAAATTCCAGCCCAGCTTCAGAGGGCTCAGTTTCATCCACTTCATCATCTACGTAGTTGTTAGCTGACTCCGTGATGACCTCTTCCTCGGGATCCAGTCCTGTTGTCTCCCCGGGTGTCATTGTCTCCCCGGGTGTTGTTGTTGACAACACGATACTCAATGGGATGAGGCTTTTGTGTTGAGGTTCGGCAGTTGGACCGCAGTGCCGAGCTTTAATATGCTCCCGCATATCGTGCAGGGTGCAGGAATCATTGCAGGCCCTGAATTCCTCTGGGTCAATCAGGATATGGCTGTCCTGCCGTGTCTGTTTTCCTTGTGGAGAAGGAGAGACTGGGATAGGATGGGCGGTTTTGCCTCCGCCAGTCCTTTGTCTTCTGGCTTGATTGGACGGGGACACGGCACACAGCCCCAATCTGCTTGTTTTTGCTTGCATGTACCACCAGTAGTTGCTGGACTGTAATGATGTCCTGGTCGATTCCTTGAGTGTCGCGGTTCGTGAAGTGTTCCCGGACGATGCCAGGTAGGATCCGTACGAGGTGCACGAATTTGCGCTGATTCCGTTGTTCCTCTGTTAAAATGGGCATAAGTGGACATGGTGAATTTTCTCAAGTACGCCAGTGTAGCATCTAGATCTCCCTTGAATTTTACATTGTTTAATTGTGAGAATGTTGTAATGGGTGCATAAAAGCCCGCGTTGCCTTGAGCCAAAGCGGGGATCCTCTCTTTGGCTCAGTGGTAAAGTGCGCGCATATGAGGCGCGAGGGCCTGAGTTCAAATCCTGGCCAGACCAGTGGTTAAACTGTTAAGTTTCACTTTCGTTATTACACTGGTTGGCAGCGGTGTGGGATGTGAGGCGGGGCATGGTTGGCAATTTGATGTTGGTCCTTGGTTAGCTGACAGCGTCCCTGATCCAGGAGATGGGCTGTTTTGGTGTGGTCCACAGCCTCCCTATGGTGGCCTCCGATGCTTATGCTACCTTGTGTGTTCGATATTCACCAAATTAATCACCAAGGGAAGAAAAGAAGGATGTAAGGGGGTGTATAAAAGCACGCACTGCTATAGAGGCAAAATGGGGATCCTCTCTATGCCTCAGTGGTGACGTGTGCGCGTATCAAGCGTGAGGGTCCGAGACTAAATCTCGGCTAGACCAGTGATTAATTTGTTAAGTTCCATTTCAGTTAGCACACTGTGACAACCTAATCGAAGGAAGGTTGGACGGCGTCACTGCTCTAGTGAAGTGTGCCTATGTTAAGGTCACACTGATTTTCCTTGCTACCAAGGCAACCAACTTGTATAGATGAGGCAGCAATACCGCGATTTTCTGTACGTCCTCTTCGTAAACCAAGTCCAACATAAGTCTGACCATTTCCAGGTAAGTCGTAATGTCATAGAGTTCTGGGTCATACTTGGGTATGGCGATGTGGGACCTTTGAGCCACCATCGTGACGCCTGTGCTATCATGTACCGTACCTAGTGTGAAAAGAGCTCTGCTTTGCCTTTCCTCCGTATGTACAGTAGAACTGCTGCTAGCTACCATTGTTATGCTGGACCAAACTGGGTTTATCTGGGTTCTTCTAAAGAGGAAAGAATACAGAAAACACACTTATGGTACACTCTAATAGTACAGAGTGGACACAAACTCCTAGTGGCAGGATTACAGGTTTTTTACGACTCTTTCACTCTGACTATAATACTATTACAATAAGGTCTGGAACATGCTGAGACATACAGATAAGGTAACTGAAATGGTCAATCAGGGATATGTGTCTTACTAGGGGACCTGAAGGGACCACTATTCCATGTGTCTCTAGGGACTGCCACCAAGTCTATACACCAGAATAAGGGGGGAGATCCGGGAGGTGAGTTTACATCTGTATGACTGGGTGTCGTTCGATGTGTATTTTAAGGCAAGAGGCCAAAAGGGAGAGACTACTACTCTAGTTCCAAAGGTGGGGAACGAGACATCTAGTTCTTCCTATGGACCTGAAGGGTACAGACGTTAGTGAGTGTTGTTTCCAAAGGTGGCTATCCGAGATGTTTGAAGGGACCTGATGTAATCGGGACAGCAAGGTGGTTTATTGTTGTCGCCGGGATCTTCTTTCCAGGTGTAGGGGGAAGGGGACTGAGGGGACATGTAAGAGGGAACACAAGGGGTGGGATCA
Source organism: Coenobita brevimanus (assembly GCF_032717465.1). Classification (NCBI taxonomy): domain Eukaryota; kingdom Metazoa; phylum Arthropoda; class Malacostraca; order Decapoda; family Coenobitidae; genus Coenobita; species Coenobita brevimanus. The sequence continues at coordinate 8,627,567 of NC_137028.1, read as the reverse complement.
CACTGGGGGTCGTGGTATCTGGCAGCGGCTGGTCTTGGTCAGGAATATGTCGTGGCTTCCAGTGTTGAACTGCGTCAAGCGAGCTCAGCAGTGGAGAAGGGACGTAATGGTTGATCTGGAGGTGAACTGCGTCAAGCCATTTCAGTAGGTGAGGGGGAACGTCGTAGCCACTCTGGAGCCGAACCATGTCAAGCCAGTTCAGTAGCTGAGGAAGGACATCGTGGCCCTTCTGGAAGAACTGCGTTGAGCCAGTTTAATAGGGATGTCACGTAGATCTTGGCTCAGGATACATCGTGGCCATTCAGGAGCAGAACTGCAGCGAGCCAGTTCGGGTGAGATGTCACGTCAAATCAACATCTGGCCAGAGATGCATCAGGCCTTTCCTGGAGTACCACCTTGAGCCAGTGCTCAACTGATGAACACCAGCCGTTTGCAGTTCTTGGGGCCCTGGCTGCTACGGTGGTTGGGTTGCGGCTCGAGGCGAGAGGGGCACCCAGTTGCGGCGTGGGCGTGGTCTCTAGGCCCTTCTTGCTCTGACGCTTGCATGGCAGCTATTTGGTGGTGGAGAGAAGCTGCCTTCCATCCCTGAGACGGTCTTCTGTGCTGGTAGCTGGAGCAGGGACTGAGTTAGGTAGCCTCATCCCGGGCATTTCAACTACTACTACTACTACTACTGCTATTATTATTATTATTATTATTATTGTTGTTGTTGTTGTTGTCGTGTATGTAGGTGCTAAAGTTAGCTTTTCTTTTCAGATTCGTCAGCCGCGCTTGGTTTCAACAGCCTGGGTTTCAACAAGTTTCCTAGGTTAACATAAGGAGTGTTGCTCACCACACATCCATGGTTCTGATAAAATATGCTTCAATCTTCTGACAAATATTTTTTTATGATTCAGGTATATTTATGATACTTTACAATTTCATCTTTACGATCTCTGTTAACCACTTGTGTATGATTTTATTTTATTTTATTTTTTGTGCTTCAACCAGATAATTCTAAGCTTCTCATGAGAACTGCATACTCTCCCCTAAGTATAATCGTCTGGAAATAGCAAGAATAAAACAAACGGCGTCAACGTATGACTGAGGCATGTGTCACTTGCACTAGTAACTGTATTTTGTAAAATACCTGTTAGTATTGTTGTATGATTAAGTTTGTGTATATCTGTACAAATTTTGAACCTTTATGCAACCGAAAGGACTTTTTTTTTTTTTTTTTGTATAATACTTTGAGTTTTGTTAGTCTGTTGTTAATAATTTTGCTTCCTTGCGCTGAATGTTAGCTCCATTTTCGTATGTCTAACATCAATGCCAAAGATTTCTTCTTCTTCTTTTTTTAAAATCTGTTCTTGTTTAAAGCCTAATTAATGAACATATGTAACTGAGAAATATTTTGTACTCGTGGACTGATGTGTACAGCTGTCACCCATGATGGCTGTTTCTGTATAATAGCCTGAATGAAGTGTGTGTGTGTGTGTGTGTGTGTGTGTGTGTGTGTGTGTGTGTGTGTGTGTGTGTGTGTGTGTGTGTTTTAGCAATAAATGTGTTTACTGTCTTGGTATTTCGTTCATGGACAATTCCCCTTCATTCTGTAAATTTCTGTCCATCTATCTATAGCCAGACGCCATAATCTCATAAGGGGTACCCGTTTGTATTTGAGTTCATTGTTCTACGGGGACCCGCGGAGGGGCATTAACCTTTCACCAACCCACTTGTTGACAAGTAGGGGGCACGTATGTGTTGGTTATATGGTTACCACCCAACGTTGTACATGGTTTCCTGGCTTACCGGAAACCATTAGTATTGTCACTTTGTGTAAAGGCACCTGAAAAGGAAAGATGAGGAGTAAAATGCGGCAGAAGATGGGAGAAATAGAGAGGAGGGCCTACACGGAAAAAGAATGATAAGGGTGAAGGAAGAAGGCAACACTATGCCAAATGAGTGGATGATGGTCGCCACCACCAACCACCTTCTCCAACTATGCCTAATATTATTGAAGACCATAATCATTAAGTTTCATCAATGTCTAAGTCCATTCAATATCGTACAGTTTGGAAACAGTTTATAAGTTGCACGCTAGGCCAAATGATTAACGTGTGTCTGCCTCTGTGCAATCGACTCTGAATTACATTCTGGTGTCGTCCATAGCTGGCTTCATTACATTTTATTGGTACTGCTTCTGAATTTGTTTAAAACGAGTCTGAAGAGGTAAGAGTCTATATACATTTAAACTGACAATATCCAGTGTCTTATGTCTGACTGCCCACTGAGGACGCAAACCGTGGGAAAGGTATGACAGTCTCAGCAGATGACGCCACAGGTGCAGAGAAAGGGGTAGAGACCCTATCTATCTATCTATAGCCGAGAAGGACGACACACTCCCAATTTACTCATCCACACTGTAATGCTGTGTTTTTAAGGCGACTTCTCGTCGTAAAAACACGAGCACTGGAACGGGGTCCTTTGGCTAGACCGGATGTAATGCACTAACAAAGGAACAGGGCATAAAAAGAGACAGTACACCGAATCACATCTATTGCTTAAATTCTATCCCTTACAGTGCTACATACACAATATTTGATACACAATAACACAGAGATACAATAATACACTTATAATTGGATCCAATCTATTTTTGCACAGGGCACAGGGCAGTCAGGGATATGGGTTACTGTTATTGAGGAGAGATATCACTTCACTGCGATGGTCAATCGAGAACATTTGTCGTGTCACTGGTGGATAATAATAAACGGGGGAGTTTCACTTGTATTCACTGTGATCGGGAGTCTGTGGGGGATATGATACTATAATAAAGGTAGGGTGCGTGTGGCGACATCCGACACCGTCACCTAGTCGCAGGGGAGCACTTCACTAACCTTTCGGCTCACTCACACACCTACCTTCGACTCCACAGAAAACTCTCCGCTTCCTTTCTGAGAGGGGGAAACTGAACTGTTTAATGTTCAAGCACGACTTACTCCGATATCACTGTTTAACATAACTTTTATTTGTCACTGCCACTGTGCATTGGATCACTGTCACTGTATTAGGGGTCACTGTCACTATCACTGTTCTACCCGTGTTTCTTGGGTAGTTGGGACACTAGTACTTACTGTCAGGGAGGCTCCCTTGTTTAGGGCCTCGACCTGAGGGGCGGCTCCTTCCTAGGGCCGCGCTGGTGGGGTGCAGGGAGGCCTCGTAGTCTGGGGGCCTCGACCTGATCGGGGGCCCTCGGGACTAGGACCGAACAGGCGGAGGATTCGGGCCTGCTTCTTCTTCTGCCGGGGCGTGAGAGAGCCTAGGTCGCCGTCGTCGGGGACCGTGGTGGAAGGCCTGGGCGTCCGGGGTCTGCAGGTGCTCAGGGGGAGAGGCGCCGTCAGGGCTGGGCTGCGGCAGCAACTCCTGCAGGGCTCCAACAGTGCTAAGGAGCGTCCGGGTGTGGGCGGTAACTCCGCAATCGGGCCTTGCCACCACTCTAATGCCTCCGCTTGGCCAAGAAGCCTGGATGGCGACGAAGGGCTCCCCGGAGGGAAAGAGGCTTGAGGGAGACTCACGCTCTTCGTGGTTCCCTGAGTGTGTTCATTGGGCTGAGGTGGGGCTCCACTTCCCCTAGTATGGACTTTGGCTGGTGCCGTGAACTTGTCCGGCTTGCGAGGGACACCAGTAGGGTGATTGGGGTCGCCCTTTCGCCGAGGCAAGCGGCCGTCAGCGTGGTGTTCCTCCCGCAGTAGGGAACAAGCCGGAGTGAGGGGCACGAGGGCCGCACTCTCTCCAATACGGACAGATCCTACCGTCAGGGAATTCTCCACCCTGGTACGTGCCCCAGTCGTAACTGAGTGTCTGCCCGTACGGGAATCGACTAACGGAGAAACGGGATCACCCGTCTGCTCTGGCGAGAGGCCGGCCCCGAGTCGCCGCTTCCGTAATTGGGTAGCGCTACACGTACGGTAGCAAGGTCTCTCTACCCTGGACCGTATTCTGGCCGTAGCCAAAGTACAACTGGAGAGGGATGCACACAGGCAACTCTCTCTCCTCAGCGTGTTAAGGCCGGAGCCTGGGGTCACCTTCCCCTTTACACACTTTGTCAGGCCGTAGCCTGTGTCTATTTCTCTTTTAAGGCCGTAGCCTTGGGCCTCTTCCTGCCCTTGGGCCTCTTCCTGCCCTAGAGGGTGTAGCAAGACCGTCAAGACGGTGTTACTTGGGACTGACCTCTTTTCAGTCCCACCCCTGGTCTGACGGTCACTACCCCGCCCGCACAGTAGTTCAGGTTGTCTGAACGCCTGGGGTTGGGGCACTTGCGAGGAATAGGGGCTCAGGGCCGGGATGTCCCGACGACCCTCTTGCCCGAGGTCACTAGCCTCACCTGTGTGTCCTCCTGGGGTGGTGGTGGGGTGGCGGCTCGGCGGTGGTGTGGGGGGTGGTGAGGTGGGAGGTCCTGTGGCGGTCTCGGCGGGCATTTTACACACACATTTATTCGTATCTTAGCCCTACAGTAACAATATCTTAGAGAAACAACCCACCATAGCCTCTTGCACTTCAGATAAATGGTGCAAATGTAAAACAGGTGAAAAATTTACCTACCATGGAAGTGTGCTCACATAATTGATGCAGAATTCCTTGCACGAATCAGTCACGCCTCAGCCTTTTTTGGACGTCTCAAATCCAGGGCCTTTGAAAACGACAACTTGAGAACTGAGATGAAGGTATCAGTATATACAGCTGTATGTCTCTCCACCCTATTGTACAGTGCTGAATCCTGGACAACCTACCAACGTCACATCAAACAGCTTGAGTCGTTTCACATCCGATGCCTACAGGCATGCTAGGACTCGCGTGGGAAGATAAGTCCCTCACAATTTCTCCAGTGGGCGAAGTAAATCAGCAGAGAAACTATGCTGACTAAAAAGCAGCTGAGATGGGTCAGACACGTGTTCCGAAACCTGAGCATTGTCTTTCCCGCCAATTTTTGTATGGCCAACTCCCTGCAGCACGCCGCAACCAAGTGGGATGGGAGAAGAGAGATAAAGATCATATATGGATAACTCTGATGAAATGCAACATCATACCAAAAGATCTTGAAACTAATGCCTTAGACGAAGAATAATGGCGAGCCCTCTGTAATGAAGGAACCTATCATCTTGAGGAAGCTAGGAACCTGTCCAAAGAAGAGTGTGGACATCGAAAGTACAACGAAAACAGTTCTCCCTGCAAACCCAGACTTAACATGCCGACTGCGTAGCAAAGCTCGTGGCTCCAGGATTGGTCTGCAGTCACACATGTTGGCACCAAAGACAATGAGAAACACATTATCCTTGGGACAGCTCTGCCGCTATCACACGGGAACCCATGGGCACTGTGTGCAGAAGAGAATGGACGTTCAAAATCAGCCTTCCCTATCATACGGAGTGCGTTGATGGCCATCTTTTTTTTTTTTTTTTTAAATCGAGTTAGCCCTACGCGACTCGTGAGGTCACTTGCTGACTCGACAGCAGACGAAGTGTACTGTATATGAACAACAACAATGGATGTGGATCAACTTTTGTAACTGGTACTGTAGTCCTTAGGAAACTTCTTTTTTTTTTTAATAAATAGTATATAAGAAGGAAAAGCAAATGAATAAAAAAAATAAAAATCCGTACACCAGATTACATGTGTCCCCATTCATAAAAAAAATCTGTGACAGTTGGACTTGAACAGCTGTAGTTTGAAGTTTGGTGGGAAACAACTCTGGGGAAGTGAGTTCCAAAGAGATGCAGTTTGTGGAATTAAAGAATTCTGCTAGGCAGAAGTTCTGCAATATGACAGTGTGACAGTCCAGTCATGAGCGCTACCAGATGCCCACGAAGCGCGGGGGAAGACATGGAGAGGTGGCACAATGGATGCAAGTTCGTCTGAGCATTTGCCATAAAAGTATTTGTAAAATAATGCAAGGGAGGCAACATTCCTTCTCACATGTAGGAGAGGTTGTTCATTAGTAATTGTAGGATTATTAATCTAATAGCTTTGTTCTGAATTTTGTCTAATTGTTTTAGTGCAACCTTTCCACATTCATTCCATAAGGGTGAGCATTATTCCAGCTATGAGCGCACATGACTCTAGTAAATTATAGCTAACTGCTCGACACTGAAGAAGGTACATGCTCTGTATAACAATCAAAGCTCCATTGAAGCGGTTTTAGCAAATGATCTGACATGAGAGGTCCAGCTGAGGTGATGAGAGCTGAAATGACTTCAAATTAGTACCTCTTCAGATCACTTCATTCAGCACTCACACACCAGATCATCCCATGCACCACCCACTCACCAGACCATCTCATTCACCATCTACTCATCAGATCAGACCATGCACCACACACTCACCAGACCATCCACTCATTATCCCATCCCATGCACCACCCATTCACCAGATCATCCCATGCACCACCCACTCAGGCCATCCCAAGCACATCCACTCAGACCATCCCAGGCACCACCTACTCACCATCCCATCCCATGCACCACTCACTCACCAGACCATCCCATGCACCACTCACTCACCAGACCATCCCATGCACCACTCACTCACCAGATCATCCTATGCATCACTCACCAGACCATCACATGCACCACTCACTCACCAGACCAGACCATGCACCACTCACTCACCAGACCAGACCATGCACCAATCACTCACCAGACCAGATCATGCACCACCCACTCACCAGATGATCTCATGCACCACCCACTCACCAGACCATCGCAGGCAACACTCATGCACCAGATCACGTAATGCACAATCCACTCAACTAACCATCTCATCCACTACCTACCTGCTAGATAATTTCATGCACTACCCACTCGCTAGGTAATTTCATGCACCAACCACTCATCATACCATCTCATGCGCCATTCACTCATCATACGATCTCATGCACCACCCACTTACTACGCCATTTCATCCACCATCTACTCACCAGACCTTCTCATAGACCATCTACTATAATAATTCTTCCATATGTCTCTCCTACAACACTAAGCAGATTTATATAACATGATAATATCTGCACTCACTTCCATCACCTTTAACACACTCTACAACAGTGGTCCACAACTTTTTGTAGGCTTTGGGCCACATTCACCAATGTTAATACAACGGAGGGCGCCAGAAACAAAAACCAAATTCACACACACACACACACACACACACACACACACAATGTGTGTATATATATATATATATATATATATATATATATATATATATATATATATCTATCTATATCTATATCTATATATATATATATAGTGTGTGTGTGTGTGTGTGTGTGTATATATATATATATATATATATATATATATATATATATATATATATATATATATATATATATATATATATAGTATTGTCAGGAAAAGTAGTACCAACGTTGTGATGTACAGCATGTGTATTAATCCAAACGTACATCACAACGTTGGTACTACTTTTCCTGACAAAACTAAGGTTCCCAAGAGGAAGATCTATTGCGGATATATATATATATATATATATATATATATATATATATATATATATATATATATATATATATATATATATATATATATATATATATATATATATATATATCATCCAATCCTATGCTGCCCCATCAGGAACAGAGGAACCCAGGGTAAAGCAAGTTGGTCCTGACATTTAAGATGAGAGTGACCAGCCTCACTCATCCCTGAGTGGCTTTACGTGAGCAATAAACCCCAACCATCCCATGGATATAAACCTACACAGGCTCAATCCGACTGTAACACTTTAATTACCCACTAAACCACCAGGAGCCATAATTTGGTTATGTGGTTACCAACCAGGGTACTAAATGGTTTCCTGGTGTACAGGAAACCATTTCGCTTTTCACTCAGGGTAGGGTCGCCCATAGGCAGAAGGAAGAAGAAAGAATGAAGGAAAGAAAGACAGAAGAGGGAGTGTAAAGTCACCCGTGGGCAGAAGGAAGTGGAAAGAATGAAGGAGAACGACAGAAGAGGAAAGAGGGACAAAAGGACAGGGCAGACACCCAAAGCAGCACTACATCTAGTGAGTGGATGGTGAGCGCCCCCATTTACCACCTATATATATGTATATATATTGTTATGCTGGAGTCCTGGTCTAGCAGGGTCCTCCTAAACAGGAAGGAACATCAAAGCAGGCCTCAACACACCTTAAGAGTACAGGGTAGACACAGAAACTCCAGACTGCAGGACAAAAGATTTATTATTGCACAAGCCTCTATATATCTAACTTACATCCAATATTGTGAGATTTTTACACAAGAAATGGTCAACTGGGGCAAAGGAGAATTGAGAGGTGTGACATGGAGGGGACATCCCACATATAGCACTGACACCCGTCACAAGGACCTCTTTAGAAAAGGATGGGGCCGGGTTTTGTCTCTATGTCTGCAGGAAGTGTTGGGGAGTAGTGAATTGTTTGAGGTAGGCCCAAGGGGGAGATAGACTACGACTTTGGTTCCAACAAAGTGGAGACCCGATGTCTGTCTGTCTGTCTCTTTCTCTGCCTGGGGATCGAGTAGTGCGATCACCCAGAGTGGGTCTAGCAGTGAAGTCTGATGGGACCCGAGATAGTCGGGCCACCGTGTTTATATTACTAAGCCCAGGATTCCTTTTCCAGGGTAGGGAGGAGCTCTTTACGTGTGTGAGGGGATGTGTGTGTGTGTGGGGGGGGGGACTGACTCCAGCTTCAGTGTCACATTGGAAAGCCTGCCAGACTTCGGGGAGTGTGTGGTCTGGAACTCCTTCTGCGTTGCCATGCCGCCTCTAGCAAGCTCGATTGTGCTGCTTCTATCAACATACTGGAACACTGGACCTCCTTCTGTGTTGCCAAGCCGCCTCTAGCAAGCTCGGTTGTGCTGTGTCTGGCAACACATACTTGACCTCTTTCTTGCAACTAATACGTCTGCTTACACTGCTAATCTTTCCTCTCCACTGAGCTCCTCCGATCACAACCTAATTATCTTGACCTGTCCTATTGCCCCGGTACAGCCTGTGGACCTTTCAAAGAAACGTCGACTGTGGCACTTTGGAGCTGCGGACTGGGAGGCCCTCAGGCAATACTTCTTTGATTTTCCCTGAAATGATTATTGCTTCCTTGGCCGGGAGCCATCTGAGTGTGCACTGCGCATTACGGAGGTTATTCTCTTGGGCATGGAAGCATACATTCCCTTCTCATATCCTTTGACTAATGCAAGAAAGCCTTGGTTTAATCACGCTTGTTCTAATGCTGTCCGCAACAAGGAGAGGGCCTATAAAAGGTACCAGAACCAACCCACCCCTGTATCACATCTTGCTTATGTTTCTGCCCGGAATCGTGCTAAATCTGTTCTTCGCTCTGCTAAAAATAATTTCATCCGTACTAAATGATCTCAACTCTCCAACTCGAATTCTTCCCGCTCCTTCTGGTACATTGTCAAAAACCTTTCTAACAACTTTACCTCATTATCCTTCCCTCCTCCATTTCTATTCCGATGGATCTGTAGCTATTTTTTCTACTGATAAAGCAGATCTCTTCGCTCAGACTTTCTCCTCCAATTCCACCTTAGACGATTCCGATGCTGTTCCTCCATCACTTGCCCCCTCTGACTTCCTCATGGCTGACATTCATATTTCTTCAGCTGATGTATTTTCTGCTATCACTGGCCTTAATACTAACGAGGCATTTGGGCCTGATGGAGTCCCTCCTCTTGTCCTCAAGAACTGTGCTTCTGTGCTTACACCCTGCCTAGGTAAACTCTTTCGCCTTTGTCTGCCAACTTGTACCTTTCCTTCTTGCTGGAAGTTTGCTTTCATTCAGCCAGTCCCAAAGAAGGGTGACCATTCCCAACCCTCTAACGATTGTCCAATTGTTTTAACATCCTGTGTCTCAAAAGTTATCGAGTCTATTCTTAACAGAAATACTGTAAAGCATCTTTCCTATCACAACCTTCTTTCTGATCATCAGTATGGGTTCCGTCAGGAACGCTCCACAGGCGATCTTCTCACCTACCTTTCAGACTCCTGGTCATCCTCCTTTTGGGACTTTGGCGAAAGCTTTGCCATCGCACTTGACATCTCAAAGGCTTTCATTCGAGTCTGGCATAAATCCTTAATTTCCAAACTGCCCTCTTACGGTTTCTATCCTTCTATCTGTGCCATCATCTATAGCTTCCTTTCGGGTCGTTCTATAGCCGCTGATGTAGACGGCCATCGTTCTTCTCCTAGATCTATCAACAGTGGTGTTCTTCAGGGCTCTGTCCTATCACCGACTCGCTTCCTATTATTCATCAATGACCTTCTGAGCTGTACATCTAACCCTATCCACTCGTACGCTGATGATTCCACCCTTCTTCTTTCCATTCGGTTCCCGCAACGTCCATCTCAGCAGTTACTTCAACAAACAAGGGATGAGGCTATGGCAAACCTAATGTCTGACTTGGCTCGTACCTCTGACTGGGGTAAAAATAATCTTGTTTTTAATGCATCAAAAACTCAGTTTTTATACCTATCAACCCGACATAATCTTGCACAGGAATACCCACTAATGTTTAATAATAACCAGCTCAACCCTGCATCATCCTTGAACATGCTTGGGGTTTCATTCACTCGGAACTTATCTTGGAAAGATCATACTGCATCTCTTGTAAAATATGCTTCCAAGAGATTAGGTGTGCTAAGCCGACTCCGTACCTTTTTTACTCCTGCACAGTTGTTGACTTTATACACGGGTTTTATTCGCCCCAGTGTAGAGTACAACTCTCATGTTTGGAGAGGCTCCCCACATACAGCTCTTCTCAATAGGGTGGAGTCAAAAGTACAACTCTTATGTTTGGGGAGGCTCCCCACATACAGCTCTTCTCAATAGAGTGGAGTCAAAGGCTTTTCGTCTCAACTCTCCTTCTCTTACTGGCTCCCTTCAACCTCTATCTCTTCACCGCACTGTTGCATCTTTATCTCTTTTCTATCGCTACTTCAATGATCACTGCTCTGAACTGTCTGCTTGCATCCCTCTACCTCTACGACGGGCACGTAGCACCTGTCTAGCAACAAACTCTCATCCCTTTTCTGTTCAACTCTCTAATGCAAAAGTTAACTGTTACTCCTAGTCCTTCATTTATGCAAGTGGTCAACTCTGGAACTGTCTCCCTCTGTCTGTATTTCCTGCTTCCTATGATCTCCAGTCTTTCTAACGCAGTGTGTCCAGGCATCTCGAAATAAACAGATCTTGAATTTGGCTCTCTTTTGTATTGTTTTTGTTTTTTCTTGGAAGGAACGGTTTGTGGCCCCCTTGCTTTTGGTTCCTTCTTTCTTACATAAAAAAAATAAACACTCTGGAACACTGGAACTCAACATTGCCAAGATGCTTCTACCAGGCACTAAACTGACGAGCCCCTGCTGTCGTTGGTACTGGTGGCTCGGGTTGCAATGGTGGCGGTGTGGTGGTTCCAGGCTATAGGGACTTCCGGATGCTGGGCATGCTGGCTCTTTGTGTCCTTCTGGTGCGGACACTCGTATTTCAGCTACCCAGTAGTGGTTTTTGGTTGCAGTTGGAGCTGGGACTGTGGCACACTCTTCTGTCTGAGCTGGAATCCCGGGTATTTTACCACCTCCACTGTCCTTTAAGCCACGTCCTCGTAGCAGGAGGTCGAATACTTGTTCCTGGTTGGTGACAGTGGTCAGCTTGAGATGGTGGCACCTGACTCAGGATCATTCATCGGGTTCTCTGGTAGGGTCTTTGATGAGGATCAAAGAGCTGGGAAGAGGATAACTGGCTAGCAGCCGGGGCAGGTGTTGTGGTTCCTGGATCCTCCTTCATTGCCTGTCTTGTGAGACCCAGAAAGCATAGCGGATGAACACGCTGACCTGGGTCAGCTGCGATTGGAGAAAGGAGATGGCAGCGATGGTAGTGGCTGCAGTTGTGGCAGGGAGACAGATGGTGACCTTTGACCCGAAGGCTGGCTTGTCTTAGGCTGGTGCAGACACAAAAGTACTGCTGCAAGGGGGGGAGGTAGTGGTGTAGTTGGGCGAGTAGGAGTGTGTGTTTGTGAGGGACTTGATTTCAGGGGATTGTGGTGTTGGGTGGGGTGTGGGGTTGGCAGTGAGGGTTAGCGGGGGTGCTGGGGGTGGGGTTACATTGTGTGATGGTAATGTGGGACTATATCTGTTCATGGGTCGTGATTGCTGGCCTGATCTTGTGAATACCGGAATGGGACTACGTCTGTTAAGTAAGCGGGAGAAGGAGGATGTGGAGCTGAAGGCTGAGTTAGAGCTACGAGGGGGGGAGGGCAATGGAATCAGGGAAGGCCATGGGAGTGATGAGGAGGCTGGTGAAGTGCAATTTGGTGTGAGGGAGGAGGGAGAATCCTTTGGTGGAGGCACAGGGTGGGGTGGAGTGATGGTGAGTTGGAACGGGGTGAGGTGGAGCTGCAGGTGTTATGGAAGGGGGGATGGGGGTGGTTGGCGGGGAGTACGGGACGGATGACCTGGTTGTGGTTGGTGTGAATGGGGGGCTGGGGGTTTGGGGAATAGGAAAGCTGGTTGGGGATAAGGTAGAGGAGGAGTGCGAGCCAGGTGGTGATGGGGTAGCAGAGCTAGGTGTTGGAGGGGCAGATGGGGCTGATGGGGAGGCAGACAGCACAGTGGTGGTGGTTCAATATAGAGAGGGACGGGGTGAAAAGTTGAAGGGGGGTGTGTGGAGATCAAGGTCGGTTGGCGATGGGGTTTGGCAACATAGGAGATTTTCGTGTCGCTGGTCTCGGTGTTGGACTGGTTGTTCGAGAGGGATTTTTACCGTCATACATGCCTGTTGTGGTAGGCCCTGGCTTCGCTGTGAAAATCAATGATGACCTGGTAACAATTCGGTACACATGTAATTTCGAAGGGACCTAAGAATTTGGTTTGAAGTTTGTGGTCGAGGGGCAACTGAGCAACCATTACTCATTGGCCTACTTGAGATGGGTTGTCTGGTGAAGTCTCATCTCTTGGCAGTTCCTGGCAAGATTGTATGTAGTGGAGATAGTTCTTGAGGTGTGTGAACGGATCTAGGAGGTGGAGCCGGCAGTTAGTGGTTGTTCCAAGTACCAGAAGCGGATTAGCAGTGGGGGTTCTCCAAAGGTACGCTTGTGGGGCATGATGCCACCTGATCGGTGGAAGGTGTTCATCTCCCACTGTGTGATTTTCACTTGGGAGGGCCAGTCCTCAGTGTCCAGGGAGATTAGCCTGGTCCGGAGTTGATTTGCAAGGCTCTGGTGGTTTCTCTCACAGATGGTGATTCCCTGGGAGTGGTATTGGGAGGAATGAGAAAGGTGGTACCCAAACAGCTGGTACAGTTGTTCCCAAACTTGGCCTGAGAAGTCAAGGGCATTGTCTGAATGGAGGGCCTGTGGTGGGCCGAAGTAGGGGAACACGTCAGTGATGGAAGCCTCAGTGACTGCAGTAACGGAAGGAGACTTAGCAGAGCAGGCGACTAAAAAGTTTGAGTATGTATCAACAAACGTAATTTCAAATCACACTGCTGTCTTAGATTGGAGAGGGCCCATGACATCTACGGTCAGAAGCTGCCAGGGTCAGGTGGCTGTCAGGTGCCCGATGGGTTCCTGGGTATGGGAGATGTCCTTCCCATGGGCACAGGTCCGACAAGCTTCCAATGCTCATTCAGTGACGGCCAAGGGGTGCAGTGTCCAGTAGATGTCTCTGAAGGTTTGAAGCAACTTCTGCTGTCTGAGGTGGATCTCATTTCGTGGTGTAGATGAGACAGGATGTCCTCAACCTTCTTCGGGTCGATGACGATATGGCCAGAAGAAGTATAGAGGTGGTCTCCCACCCTCGCAAACTTGCTGAAGATTTGGTTGGGCATCCACGATGGTTTTTGATTAGTCTCCCACTGTCGCATCAGGGTGTTCTGTGGTGCATGGTGTCCTGTTTTCTGCATCTTGAGGAGCAAGTTAAGAGGAAGCTTCAATAAAGCATAGGCCATTGGTGCAGAGTTTGCCGAGGTGATATGAAATGTCAAAATTGAACTCCTCTAAAGTTTCCCTCCATTCTACTAAGACGGCATCAGCAGTATGGGACCTTCACAACCACTGTAGGGTCTGGTGGTCTGTAATAATGGTGAGTGGGGTACCCAGCAGATACAATCTGAAGTGCTTCAGTGCCCAGATCATGCCGAGGCATTTGCACATCATGGCCGCATAGTTGGCCTCTGATGGGGTCAGGGTCCGGCTGCCACACACTGTGATGTGCTCCTTGCCTTCCCTGACTTGCATGAGGACGGCACCTATCCCGACTATGAAGACATAGGCATACAGCTGGAAGGCCTGTGTATAATCGGGAAATGCGACTATTGGCGCTGAGGTGAGGTGGTGCTTCAGTGCCTCAAAAGCCTCGAGCCTCGGGGCAGTCCATTGGAAGGCCTCCTCCTTTTTCGTCTTGTAGGGGTTTAGTGATGGGGGTAAAATTCCTAACAAATCGCCCGTAGTCGAAAGCAAGGCCACGGAAGGCACGGACTCCTTTGATGTCAGTAGGTGGGGTGATCTCTGCGATGGCTCAGAGCTTGTCGGGATCTGGGGCAAGTCCTTCGCGTGAGATGATGTGGCCAAGGAAAGTGATAGACTCTTGTGTCAGGTTGCATTTGGATGGTATGAGTTTCAGACCCACAATCTGTATCCAGTGCAGCACCTGTCCTAAGCAATCAAGGTGTTCTTTCTAGGTATGTCCAAATGTGATAATGTAATCCACATAAGCTAGGAACGTCTCCCACATAGGCCCTGGCAGGACTGACTCCATTAGGCGGGAGAAGGTGGCTGGCCTGTTACACAGGCCAAAGGGGAGGACGTAGAATTCGTAGAGCTGTCCATCGCTGGTGGAGAACGCGGTTTTGTTACAGTGCTCTGGTTGGATGGGTACCTGCCAGTACCCCGACTGCAGGTTTAAGGTGGAGAACCATCGCGTGCCATACAGAGAGTCCAGGGAATCGTCGATCCGAGGAAGTGGCGTGGCGTCTTTCATGGTTACATCGTTAAGCTGATGGTAATCGATGCAAAACCTCATGGATCCATCTTTCTTTTTTACTAAGACTACAGGGGATGACTACGGGCTGTTGGAGGGTGTCACTATCCCTGCATCGAGTATCTCTTGGACGTGGCGGTCTCCCTAAGAGCTGCACCGGGTTTTTCCGGCATGATGGCTGGCATATGGGGGATCCCGTAGTGTTGATGGAGTTGTGTAAGACCTCAGTCCGGCCCAGATCTCCCAGATGTGAGGCGAAGACCTCCTGGTGGCAGAGGACTAACTGTTCCACGTCTTGTTGGTATTGGAGGGGGGGGGAGGTGAGAGGGAATGTGTGGTAGGGGGATGGAAGTGTCCGTCGCACCCGGAGGTTCTTGGAGGGCACTGAACATCTCCAATTCTCCTGAAACTAACCCTTTGGGGAGAGTGACGGGTTCATCAGAGATGTTTGCAGCTCTGATGGAAATGAAGTGAGGAGGAGGGGGACAATTGTCGGTGAAATTAGGCAGTTAACGGCAAATGGCTGGTCCATCTGAGGAGAGAAAAGCGGGGGTTGCTGGGCCGAGGTACTCAGTGGTACCCAGGCCTGGTGGTGAGGCATGATGGTGTTTTTTTTTTTGGTGACAGTCTGCACCACTGTGTGCAGGCAGGCTGCGTGAGGGTGGGCACTGAATCAGAGCCCCAGGTGCTGGCAGCCAATGGTGGCTCCCAACTTCTGTAATAGGTCCAACCAAAGATCCCATCGTATGCTGTACATTTGGAGTTGAACATGATGAACGGATGGTAAGCGTGCGTGGACAGTTCCAGGGTGGTTCCTATGAGTGGGCAAGTTTTGCCAATCAGGGCCAACAGCTCGTCTGTTGCCCTGACGAGGGCAGTGGACAAGGACCAGAGGGGTTTGACAGCTGCCCAGTTTCTGTGGTAGTACCGTGTGTACAAGCAAGAATGTGCAGCACCAGTGTCCACTAGGAGCCGCATACGGACTCCTTGGAGCTTGATTTTCATGTAGACTGGTGTTTTGAGTTGGTTGCTGGTTGCATCTGCCAGGGCCAGAACTGACACGGGAGAGCCTAAAACTTCCAGCCTGGCTTCTAAGGTCTCCATTTCTTCTATGGGCACCTCCTCATCATCGAGAACGGTTGTTGACTCCATCTCGTCCTCAGGTCCTACTTCCGCGTTCTTGCTGTTGTTGGCTACACGGTGTGGAATGGGGCGGTGGGGTGGGCCCCACTGATTCGACTGGTTACGTCAGGCCTTGATTTGTTCCTGTATATCATGCAGGGTGCAGGATGCACTATAAGCCTTGAACTCCCATGGGTTAATCAAGATCAAGTTGCCTTGCCATGGCTGTTTGTCCAGTAGGGAGGGGGAGATACGAGGACAGAAGGGGCAGTTCACACTCTGCCACTCTTCAATCTTCCAACCCAGTTGAGTAGGGACACAGTGCATGGTCTCAATCTGTTTCTGTCTCCCTGTATGTGCTGTTAACTGCTGTCAGATCGTCATTTTATCCCAATCAAACCCTTGTGTGTCATGAACGGTTAAATATTCCTGGACGGCACTCGGTAGGACACATATAAGGTGAGTTCAAATGTGCTGGTTTCGTTGTTCCTCAGTGAGCTGGGCAAACGCGGACATTGTGAGCTTCTGCAAATCCACTAGGGTAATGTCAAGATCTCCCTTGAACTTCACATCATTCAGTTGTGACAGTGTGATGACCGCCCCAAGGGATGGTTGGATGGAGTCGATGACAATTTTTCTGAACTGTGCCCATGTTAGGATGGAGTTAATTTTCCCGGTTGCCAGGGCTACCAACTTCCATAAGTGGTACAGTAATACTGTACCGAAATCTTCTGCGTGTCTTCCTCAGATACCAAATCCAACACCAGTTTGACCATTTCCATATAAGTTGTAATATCGTACAGCTCAGGGTCGTGTTTGGGAATGGGGATGTGGGACCTTAATGCTGCCATGTTGGCCTCTATGTTACCATGTACCTCGGTGACTGAAACTCTGCATTGTCTTTCCTCCATATTTAGAATCACCGCTAGCCACCAGTGTTATGCTGGAGTCCTTCTGGTGTAGCAGGGTTCTTCTAAACAGGGAGGAACACCAAAGCAGGCCTCAACACACCTTAAGAGTACAGGGTAGACACAGAAACTCCAGATGGCAGGACAAAAGATTTATTATTGCACAAGCCTCTACATACCACCTTTCATCCAATATCATGAGATTTATATACAAGAAATGGTCAACTGAGGTGAAGCAGATTTGGGAGGGAAGTTCTGGAGGGACATCGAGCATATAACACTGACACCTGTCTGGGCAGAAGACACCCATGAGCCAGGCAATTATTTGTACTAAGGCTCTCTCACTACGGGAGGAAATCAAGGTGAGGCAGGATCTTGATGCTAGCGAGACCTTCAAGGTAAGCCATGAGTGGTTTGACTGTTTCAAAAGGCGAGCTAATCTCCACCACATGAAGATGTACAGCGAGGTGGCGAGTGCAGATATGGTGGCGGCAGCAACGTTTCCTGACGAACTGAAATGCATCATCGCAGAGGGTGGCTACAGTGTGAAGCAGGCCTTGAATTTTGACGAGACTGGGCTCTTTTGGAAGAGAATGTCCTCCATAACATATCTTGCAACGAAGGAAAAGTCTACGCCAGGGTTCAAGGCCTCGAAGGACCGGCTTATACTCTTGCTGGGAGGCAACGCCGAAGGCGACCTCAAGTTGAAGCCGCTCCTTGTCTACCACTCCAAGAACCCCAGGGATCTGGTGGGGTATGTTCAAGAGAACCTTGGGATGTTTTGGAAGCCAAACAAGAAGGCCTGGCTGACTTCCAATATCTGTTCGTCATATTTCCACACGTACCTCTCTCGTGTCCTGAAGAGGTATGCCTCGTGGGAGAATTTGGTGAACAGAGATTCTCGTGGTGGTGGACAATGTGCCTAGCCACCCTCCCACAATGAAGGAATGGGCAAGCAACATAGAGGTGGTGTTCCTGCCCCTCAACACAACGTCCTTGTTGCAACCAATGGACCAAGGGCTGATTGTTGCGTTCAAAGCATACTACCTCCGCCACACTATACAGCAGTTGGTGAGGGCGTGTGACAGTGATGATACAACAACAGTGCAGCAGTTCTGGAAGGGTTACAATAAATGCCATGCCCTAGAGAACATAACTGCAGCGTGGCATGAAGTTAGCCAAACCACCACAAATGGTGTGTGGCGGAAGCTGTGGCCAGAGTGCGCAAACTCCTTCACTGGCTTCCCCGAGGGCGTGCAAGCTCCGCCGGTGCAGCATGTGTGGCAGGACATAGTGGAACTGTTGCACGAGACGGGCTTCAGGTAGGTCAATGAGGATGACATGGAGGAGGTTTTCGAAAGCCACAGAGAGAAGCCCAGCAATGAGGAGCTCCTCAATTTGGAGATTCAGCGGTTGCATCAGGAGGCACAGAAGGAGGGGGTCATCCACGAAGTGCGAGCTCTCAATATTACAATTCTGAGGGAGATGCTAACAAAGCTGGACGAAATAATTGCACTGATGTAACACACGACCTTCTCCCAGGAAGAAGCAGGGACACCACGAATCGGCTGGAGGAGGGGATGAAGATGTGCAGGATGATGCTGGAGGAAAAGAAAAGGGCAACCAGGCAGACAACAATCACTGCCTTCTTCAAACCTCACCATGCTACCAAGCCACAAAGAATCTCCCCAGCCCTCGACGAGCAGAGCATCTCCCCAGCCTTCAACCGGCAGAGCATTTCCCCAACCTTCAACCAGCAGAACATCTCCCCCATCATTGACCAGCAGAGAAACACCCAGGGTGCCCTCCCACCAAGGATGTGCTCAGCCCCTAGTGGTGGACCTAACCTCCAGACAATCCCCATCTCCAGTGTCACCTGTGTCTCCACTAAGGCACTCCACCACTCCATTGCTGCCTTCCTCGCCCCACCCTCCATCTCCCTCACCACTTCGGCCACTGTCTCTGTTTCCCTCACCACGACGTGAGCCACCCCATCTGACTCCATCACTACCTTGTCAGTCATAGCAGCGGTCTCCCTCACCACCTCACCAGTCATCGCAGCTATTTCCCTCACCACCTCCTCTGTCACTGCATCGCATTTCATCCCCACCCCCAGAACCATCGCATCACAACTCATCTCCACTGCCTGAGCCATTGCCTTGCATCCCATTGCCACCGCCTGAGCCATTGCATCACACCCCATCGCCACCGCCTGCCTCATTGCACCGCACTCCATCGTCACCCCAGAGCCAGTGCATTAGTCTCCTGCTACGGTCACCCCACCTCACCCCCAAGCCTCCCCTAGTGATGGGGTTTGAGGGCTTTGAGTGGTAGGGAGCATCATATGTCCCCTGGCCTCGGGGTGGATAGCAAGGATGATGACCAGGACCGGACATGGACTTACGAGAAGTAAGTGATGAGAGGTGTCTGATATTTTCTAACCTATTCCTTGTGATTTTCCGGCTTTATTTGTTGGTTTCAGTGAGTTATTTACAGGTGTTAGGTTTAGGTTAGCTTCCTTGACAGCTGTTAGGCCATTTAGATTGATTTTAAACTTGTTTTGGGGCTCATCTGGGTGAGTTTTGGGCTTGGTCTGGGGGGAAATCCAAGGCTGGTAAACGCTCCACATTACTTTACTCGTTAAAAGTGCCCCAATATACGATACCCAGCCTAACAATGGAATTTTACCTAACCAATTACATCGTTAAACCAAAGTATGCCTGTACAGTACTGCAGTGGTACCGTAGTGAAAAACCGTTGATGCAATCCGGACTATTGTCTGATATATGAGAAAAAGTCCGGGTTAGTGGGGGAAAGTTCAGATGTCGCTTTTATCGGACTTTTATTTTTTTTCGGAATGGCTAGGGTCCCAATTAGTCCATTATTGTGAGGTTTTAGTGTATCATAACTCAGTCCAGTAGGAAGTGCCCTGCAAATTGTCACTGCTCTATAACCAATGCCATAACTTATATAATCATCTTCATTGTGTCTTTTCACCAATATTCATCATCTTTAACACATATCACTTTTGTGATATGGAGTAGTTTAAAGACACAAGGAAAATAAATATACAGTGGAGCCCCAAGTTTAGTGACATCATTGTTCACAGTTTCATGGTTAGTGGTGGTCTGCAAATATTCTTAAATACCAGGTTTCGCGCGAAAACTCCTCCATTTGCAGCGAGAAAAACATAAAACCTGCTCAAGTATGAGGAGTTCTGTGGGTCTGCACATGAGCAGTAGATAGAAGAGATGCAGCACAGGATGGATGTGTTGCGTGGAGAGGCGCAGGCAGCAGAGGCAGAGGTGGGTGGAGGTGGCGGAGGTGGTGGGGCACAGTAACCTCACCACCTGCCTCGGAAATTCCTTTCCATTAAACACCTCACTCCATCCTTCCAAGTAAGTTTCCTTGCCTATTATGTACTTTGTATTAATACTAGTTTTTTTTTCAGATGTGACCAGTAAATTTACATTGCATAAATGGGTTTTAGGGGGAGTTGGCATGGGATCCAGAACCAATTAGCCTATTTCCCATAGGATCAATATCCCAACTTAAGCGGTTTCATGGTTTGTGTTACTTATCACAGAACCAGTTAGGCATGAAACGTGTGGCTCCACTGTACTGACGAAAAATTAGATTGAGGGAAGGGCTTGTGGGAGGCAGATTGTAACATATGCCACATTGTGAGCTGATGGACGTTCCCAGTGCTGCCAAAGCTACTGATTTGAGTCCGCCACTGCATATATAGTGATGTTAGCAGATTTGTACACTACATTATGGTACCTTGTACAGGCCATGACTATTCCATTCTACTTCCCAAAATTGGTACCCTGTGGTATCATAAACAAAAAACACAGTACTGTATTATTAAGGCAAGGGTAATTAATATGACCAACAGTAACCGACTGCATCAAGCTAATTGCGTAGCTGTTCAATTGTTCAGAGTATACAAGATCCATCTGAAGACTGCATCCTTCACTGACCCACCCGAAAAGAGAAACATCCTTTCAAAAATTTCACCTGTACTTCTATCACCAACACCTGCTGTTGCTGTTGTTGCCACAAACCCAAGCTCATCTGAATGTGAACCTGACAAACTGCAGGCTGAAGCTGTCAATTATATCAGTGTCACCATGGGAAGGTGTCCCTCATCAGCACCTCATCTACATTATAACAGCACTACTGACACAAACAAACAGAGATGATATATGATTCTGACTATGTTTGTCTATCAGCAATGCATACACACACTGCTATTTTCCCTAGAATATTAGGTTTGTCCTTCCTTGACAGCCAGTGAAAAAAAAAAGCTTAAGAACATATCAAGATGCAGGGGCACAGCCAGAAAGTTCACAAGGGGGAGCAGGGGGGCAGGAGAAAGATGTCTACAGAGTTTTGAAAAGGTGGTGAGAGGTGAGCGAAGCAGGCCTCTATAGCTGGGGGTCTGGGGGGTGCTGTGAGACCCCCAGGAAAATGTTTGAAAATTAGGTACTATAGGGTCTTTCTGATGCCTATGAAATTACAGAAATGACAACGATTAGGTGGATGTGCAGTGCGTCCCTGCGTCCAAGGCCTGGAGGGGCTGGGTTTACA
This sequence comes from Coenobita brevimanus, assembly GCF_032717465.1. Classification (NCBI taxonomy): domain Eukaryota; kingdom Metazoa; phylum Arthropoda; class Malacostraca; order Decapoda; family Coenobitidae; genus Coenobita; species Coenobita brevimanus. Next base: position 8,605,921 of record NC_137028.1, on the reverse strand, counting down.
ATGGAAGAGTTGAGAGGTAGGATGGGACTGGAGTGTATTGGTGTTGTGATGAGGAGAGGTAGATTGAGGTGGTTTGGACATGTGGAGAGGATGGGGGATGATAATTGGGTGAGGAAGATGAGAAGTGTTAATATTGGGGGTGGGGTTATGAGGGGTTGACCGAGAAAGACATGGGACGAGGTCATTAAGTGTGACCTTAGGGTTAAGGGACTGAACAGGGAGGCTGCAATGGATCGTTCAGCGTGGAAAGCCGCCATTAGGTGACCAAGGCCGACACATGCAAGCATGTTGGAGCCTTTAAAAACAAAAACGAACTCATTATAGTGAAAATGGTGAAAAACAGAGCAAGGAAATGATTTTGCCTGAAAAAAGAAGCTTTTTAAATGATCCTTATGGAATAAAGGAACAATAATGCATCTGGGAGTCTCATGTGCATTATCCTCGCCTTTGAGAGCATAATAATCTTAGCTAAGTAAGCTGGAGCCTGGAAATGTCAAAATTAATCTGACAAAAGATAACAAAAACATAATATTGTGTTCTAAAGGAAAGCAATATAAATATAAATATTTCCCAAACCTCTTGGTACCTCAGGACTCAAGTATCATATAAGATATTAAGATGCACTTCCATAGTCCATCCATCATCTATAATTATAAATGTGCCATGCACTGGAATTCCACCTACAGTCAAGTTGCCTAAGGCGTGGCTAATTGGTTCTGGACCAAGCCCATGCCGTAGAAAACCACGCATACACATAATTACACCTACGGGAAAAATGCAATATGGTTCTGGATGTTTGCCCAAAGTCCCACTTTTCACCCCACTTTTCCCTATTTTTCCCCACTTTACACATGCACACAATCAAGCAATCACTCAAAAAAAATGACAACCCACCTTAATCACTTCCTGTGTCAGTCCAAGTCGTCTCCAAGACCAAAACAAACACTATCACACCAATACAGGCAGTGTTACTCACATCCAGTAAATCATTGCAACAACACAATAATCACACTTGCATAACGTTGGCCTGGTGCTACACGATGTATATTGTAGTATGATGCTTGGCTGAGAGGTGACGATAGCAGCAGGGCACACATGAACGAGGGGAAAAGACAGGGCTTTGAACGGGTGGCGGGACTGCGCAACTAAACCAAAACAATGCTCTGCACGCCGAGGCTGCCATCTTGCCTGAGATGAGCGACGGTCGCCTTGCACAGGCCTGGCACTTTGTACGAAACTTTCCGATGGCAATATTGTTATAGTGGGAAATTCATCATAAACTGGATTTTGGGGCGAAACTTTTTTGTTGTTGTTGTAGCGAATTATCGTATACCAGTTCAACGTATAACGAGTAGTGACTGTACTGTATGTACCTGACTCCGACGACGATAGTGCTTAAGTGGAAGGGGTAGGGTTGGAGGTTCAGAGGCAAGAGGCGCATTTCAAACCTTGCCACACCAGCACCATAGGTATAGTTTATGTGTGTGGTTCATTTTTTGGGGTCTGGCATCTTGCTGTGTCATAGAAAACCTTACCATAGAAGAATGTGCTATAGGCAATTTGACTGTGCTTGGTTCAACTAAAAGGGTACGCCTATAAAAAACGCTAAATTACTTAGACTTGTCTGCTGTTTTTAATTGACTGCTCTAAGAAAAAAAAAATTTACTCTTTCTCTCTCTCTCCCTCTCTCCACCTGATTTCTACTTTGATCACAGGTAATAAAAGCTCTAGCACTTATTCGAGCTGATCGTTTTCATACTTTGAAGAGCATATTGCTTAAGAAATCATAGTTCTGGTTAATTTAACTAGAAAGAGACACTGATTAACAATAACATAAGATACTGTCGAACTCAGACAAACAAATGTAGTTTCAGTCATACTGGTACTCTGTAACCATTATATCAACTAAAATGAAAAAAAAAAAAAAAAAAAAAAAAAAAAAAAAAACACCAATTTTAGTTACATATATATGCTCTTGGTAATTTTGCATTACTGTAAATCTGCATTACTGTATATCCATAAAAGGAGATTCACTCTGCTTGCTTTTCTCTTTGAGAACTGATCCAAAATTATGTCTGCATGATGCACACCCACCACAATCCTCTCTCTCTCTCTCTCTCTCTAAGTGGTTTATTTATATATTTACTTCTTTATTTTTAAAGATTTATTATTATTTTTTTAGCCCCATTTGATTTCAAGACCCCCAAGGAGGGGGGGGGGCCACCGCCTCCATGCCCCCCTTCACTACGCCCCTGTTAAGATGTGTCAAGTCTTCTCCTTTACCCCTTATCAGCTGATTTTACTACCATTTAAATATGTGTAGTCACTGTTCTTGTTGTACATACTTAACTTTTGTACAATTCACACAAAATATAATATTCTTTTCAAATAAAAATTTCATAATTACTAATAAATATTTTTACACATGTTGATATTATATTCTGAACTACTTTACACAAAAATGATTGTAGTTTGCATGAAAACTGCACTTCACTTACTGGTCAAGTACTTAGAATGTTTAGGTAGTGACAACGAACTGCTTGCCAAGATCTGTTAATCAATATCTAATTATTCTCATCTCAAAAAAGGTTTCTTTACACCCATATTACTTCAGTATTTCAAAAAGCAAGAACATTTTCACCTCATAAAGGGTTCCTTTCTAGCCATTGTACCTAAGTAAAGTATGTCAGCTGGCCACTGTCTTGTAGCTTCATGAAGTTCTTGGCAGAATCCACAGCTAAGGCATCCAAGAAAATGATGGGCAATGTCCACCTGTAAGGAAATCAAACAATGTAAGTAAAAATATACAGGCAGTATACTATATCTGTATGTCATCTATGTTGAAGTAGTACACTGCTTGGTGAGATAAATACATTTTTCCTTACAAAACACACACACAAACACACACACACACACACACACACACGCACGCATATGGTGGCAGAGTCAACAGAGCACTCAACTTCCAGTCCAAGCTACCTGAGATCAAGCCCAACTCTGACTTCACTACTGGTGTGGGAGGTGAGGTCTCCCTTCAAGCGTAACTCAAGGCGTGCTGTGGTGTAAAACCCACAAGGGTTTGAATCTAAGTAGGGTAAAGATTAGGCAGTCTGTCCCTTTGTACCTATGTCTCACTTCAGCCTGGTTGTGTTAGCACTCCTCAAGAACAGCCAGGGTCAGCCTGTTGACCCCCTTAGGTTAGGATACTAGATTAAGAATTTGTATATATTTATTTAGCCTCTGGCTGCAATGAATAAATAAACTGAAATTATTATTACTGTGGCAGGTGATGGCAACTATCATCTACTCACTTGATGTAATGCTGCCTACTTCTTCCTTCACCTTTATCATCCTTTTTCTGTGTCTGTCTGTTCTCTTCCTATTTCTCCTATCTTTCCTATCACTTTTCATTACTCTTCTTTTCTATTCAGGTGGCTTTACATTGAGCGATAAGCCTAATAGTTTCCTGGAAGCCAGGAAATAATTTACAACACTGGATGGTAAGACCATTGCCAACCCATACATGTTCCCTATGTGTTAACAGGTGGGTTGGTGAAGAGTTAGCACCCCTCCCTGTAAACCAACTAACTCAAAGACAAACAGCCACCCCTTACAGGATTATGGCATCTGGCTATAGAGAGACAGATAGATAGATTATCAGTATCATCATCACCATCATCATCATCATTATTATTATTATTATTATTATCATCATTATTATTATTACATTCACACCCATACCCACACCCACACCCACACCCACACCCACCCACACATACATCCACACCCACCCACCTATACACCCACACCCATACGCACATTTTTATACAGTACAGTTTACCCTTGTCAGACAGCAACTGAACTACTGCCTCAAACTGACAAGAACTATAAGCTAAAAAATAATACTGACAACTGTTACTTTCATGAGGTAGGTGATTATACTATAGTACAGTATATTGTTCTTACTTGAAAATTAGTTGATATTCTACTAAATTTAAATTCAACTTCATTCAGTCTTTCCCAAATCCAAAACAGGAAGGAACACAAGAGACTCTGCCTTGTGCAAATCACATGCATATCTAGCATCCACTCTTTGTCCAGGATTTGCCTTGCAGGTACAGCACAAGCACTGAGTAGGTGAACAGTAAGGTAGTGAAAAGAAGCTTTTTCCTCATCCAGTGTTCAATATAGGAGAGTATATCTGGGGGTTTATCACATTCGACAGGAGTCACCCTTCAAAAAAGGAGGGGGAAGGAGGTTACGCAAGTGAAAACAGCCTTTTACAGCTGGGTGACATGTGGAGGTGTATGGTATATAGGAAGACTGCTGGGAACTGGAAACAGGCTATGAAGCCTATGCCCAGAGCTGGAGGGGGAAAAAAAAAAAAAAAACTCCCCTCTAGTAAATATTTTTCAAACCAGGCCCATATGTGGCCATATGCAGTGGTTAATTGATACCAGGGAACTATTCAAAGATTAAGGATGCAGTATTCCCAGTACATTTTTTTTTTTTTTTCTAGTATCTTTTTTTTGTTTTTTTTACTATATATAGTATGAATGGTATGTGTCATCTTCAAAACTTCCCCTGAATCACAAGTTCTAGAGAAGCCTATTTCTAAATTTTCTTGCAAATGAGATGAAAATCTTCGTTAATAACATAGGTATATTTTAAGAGTCCATAAAAACACACCACAGAATGAAGCTAGGGTGGCTAAAAAAAAAAAAAAAAAAAAAATCATATGATAAGCTTTGGAACAATATTAAGATCATTGCAGGTTCAGTCTGATGAAAATCGTTGATAGTTTGCAAGTGAATTGCTGTCTCCTAACTTTGAAAATAATAAAGGTTATGTTTTAATTAACTTTCTGAATGATCAAATATATGGTGAAAAATATTATATAAATAAACATATATATGTATACAGTATATATATCTACAATACATATATATATATATACATATAAACTGTATATATATACTGTATATATATATATATATATATATATATTTATTTATTTCAAGAATACTCCCCCAGTATCCCTGCTTGTCGTAAAAGGCGACTAAAAGGGTTGGCGGAGGGTTAGTGCCCCTCCCCGGAAAACAACTAACTAAAAAGACGAACAATAAGCCTCGGACAAGGACTGACCAAAAGATGACGACCAAGGACCGGACAAAGGACATGGTAATCGCAACATGGAATGTAAGGGGAGCGATTGATGAGGTGAAAGAGAGAGAGATTGTCCAGGTGCTTGAGGGTGCGAAAGATGATGTATGTGGAGTAACTGAAACTAAATGGGGAGGTGAGAGTGTGAGAGAATGGGAGTATGGATGAGGTATATGTGCAGGAGTAGGTGAGAATGAGTGGGCAAAAGAAGGAGTGTGTATAGTTGTGAGTAAAAGATGGAAGAAGAACATAAGAGAGTATGGATCAGTTGGGTCAAGGATTGTGTGGGTAAGATTGAAAGTTGGAATACAAATGTGGGCGATTGTGTATGTGTAGGCGCCAACGCAAGATCATGCAAGCAGAGTGAGAGAGGAGTTCTGGACAAATGTGGAAGTGTGCATGAAAAAGTTTGGAAGGAATGAGACAGTGTTTTTGATCGGTGATATGAATGGTAAAGTAGGGAATGTGAAGGTGGATGGAATAGTTGGTGAGTGGGGTGTGCATGCTGAGATAGATGAGAATGGCAGTGCGTTAGTGGACATTTGTGCTGGGAGAGCGTTGATGATAGCCAATACCCTCTTCAGGCACAAAATGATCCAAAGGTATACATGGCAGGTGATGAGAAGGGTGGGTGGTGAACTGAATGAAAGGAAGGCAATGACTGATTATGTGTGTGTAGATGAAAGGATGTGAAGATGTGTAATGGATGCAAGAGCTTATAGAGGTTGGGGGAGTGGACCTCCTGACCACTACTTGGTGGTGCCCAGAATCAAGATCCAATTAAGATGGAGAAACAGAAGAAGGGAAGGACGGGAAGGAGTATTTGCAAGGAGAGTGGAAAGATTACAAGAGGATGAGAAAAAGGCAGAATATAAGAGAAAAGTGGAGGAACGATTGGGCAAATATGAATTGGAGCAGACGGGGGACGTGGAACGTGTGTGCAGGATATTCACAGAAGAAATATGTGCAGCATGTGATGTGGTGTGTGGGATGAAGAGAAGACAGAGGGGGGTGCAAGGAACAGTGTGGTGGAATGAAGAGGTGAGACTGGCTGTGGCACAAAAGAAGAAAGCATACAATGAGTGGATGAGATATAGGAGCATGGAAGAAGTTCAGAGGTGGAAGAGAGAGTTATATGGAGAAAGGAAGAGAGAGGTGAAAAGATTAGTAAGAGAGAGTAAGAAGAGAGTGGATGAGGAATTTGGAAGGAATTTGAGTGTAAAGTGGAGGGACTGTAAGAAAATGTTCTGGAAAGAGGTGAAGAGAGTAAGACAGAGTGGAACTGAAGTTAGCAGGGGAGTGAAAGATAAAAATGGTAGATTACTGGTGGAGAAGGGAGTAAAAATGAGCAGATGGAGAGAACACTTCAAGGAATTGCTGAACATAGAGGATGGAAGTAATGCGAGTATAAGTGGCTGGGGAATGGCTGGGAGAATGAGGGAGGTGAGAAGACAGGAAGAAATCAATAGGATAGAAGTTGTGGAAGCAATGAAGAAAGTCATATTGGGGAAAGCCCCAGGAATTGATGGAATGTGTGGTGAAATGCTGAAGCATGGGGGAGAGTTAGTAGTAGAATGGATGTGGAAGATGTGCAGATTGGCCTGGGAGGAAGGTAGAGTCCCGGAGGATTGGAAGTCAGGTATAATTATATCCTTGTACAAAGGAAAAGGGGAAAAAGAAGTGTGTGGTAATCATAGGGGCATTTGTCTTCTTAGTATAATAGGAAAAGTGTATGGTAGGATACTCATTGACAGAGTTAGAGAAAGAACAGAGGAATTAGTTGGAGAAGAACAAGGAGGCTTTAGGAAGGGAAGAGGTTATGTAGATCAGATATTCATTCATAGATCTTTAGTGGAAAAGTTTCTAGAGAAGGGAAAGAAGTTGTATGTGGTTTTCAAGGATTTGGAGAAAACATATGACAGGGTGGATAGACAAGGATTGTGGAAAGTATTAAGAATACAGTATATGGAGTAGATGGGAAGTTGTTGAATGGTGTAAAGAGTATGTATGATGGTGCTAAGGCTGCAGTGCGTGTGGATGGTGAACTGAGTGAATTTTTCTCTTTGAAGGTTGGGTTGAAACAGGGATGTGTCATGTCTCCATGGTTGTTCAATCTGTACATGGATGGGGTAATAAAAGAGTTACAAGATACGGTAGTGGATGTTGGAGTGGCCCTGGTGAGAGAGGGTAGTGTTTGGAAACTCCCTGTACTGTTGTTTGCAGATGATACTGTGTTGTTGAGTGAAGACGAAAGGGAGCTGCAAGGCTTGGTGGATGAGTTTGGAAATGTGTGTAAGAAATGGAATCTAAAGGTGAATGTAGGGAAGAGTAAAGTGATGGTCTTTGAGAGAGGTGAAGTCAGTGAATGTACAGCGAGGTTGGATGGTGAGGAATTGGAAAATGTGAGTACGTTTAAGTACTTGGGTAGTGTGATGAGTAAGGATGGAGGTTTGGAGGGTGAAGTGCTTGAAAGGGTACAACAAGGAAGAAAGGTTGCTGGTTCCTTGAAAGCAGTGATAAGAAACAGGAAAGTGAGCATGGATGTGAAAAGGTTACTACATGACAGTATTATGATACCAACTCTAACGTATGGAAGTGAAGCTTGGACGTTCTTGGAAGGACACAAGTCAAGAGTGAGAGCAGTGGAAATGAGTTATTTAAGAGGTGCATGTGGAGTCACATGGAGAGACATGCTGACAAATGAGGAAGTAAAGGAGTGTTGTGGTGTGGATGTGGATGTGATAGGATGCGTTAGGAGGAATACACTGAGGTGGTTTGGCCATGTGGAGAGGATGGAGGGTGAAAGACTGACGAGGAGAGTGTGAGTGATGTGGAGGGGGGAAGAGGGAGGGGGAGGCTGAGGATGAGATGGAAGGATTGGGTGGAGAGGTATATGAGAGAAGGGGGTGTGAGTTGGGAGCAGGGCAGTGAAATGGCGGGGGACAGGGCGACGTGGAGGCGATTTGTTTGTGGCCACCCCGAACGGGATTGAGGCGTCTGGCAATAGATTGATAGATAGATAGATAGACAGATATATATATATATATATATATATATATATATATATATATATATATATATATATATATATATATATTAGGCCCTCCACATTGGGAGAATCAACTTTCGCGGACTTCAAACATTTCGGATTGCCCCTCTGTGGAGCCAAGATTTCGTTCGCGGCCGCAAAGTGTCACCGTGCAGACGCTCGCGCGTCATTTCGCACCAAAACAGGCCTGCACCAAACCACTGTGCTTCTCTCAGTCTTTGTCCTGCCACTGTCACGGTCATTTCGCTGCCTCTACAGTGCCATGCCAAACCTCCCTTGATTTCGGTATTGCCCCTAATACAGTAATTGTGCTCTCACATATTCAAAGGTAAGAAGTGCATTGCTGTGCTATTTTGTGAGTGAATTAGCTCCCAATTCTGTGGTTTAATTGTGATAACTTTGTCCCACGTGTGTCTGTGTTGTCCCGCAAGCATGGGCCCCAAGCGCCCCGCATCCATTATTGGTTAGCCCACTCCTAAAAGGGCAAAGAAGTGATGAGCCTGGAGGAGAAGGTGAAACTGCTGGAGAAGGGTAGGGAGGGTATGAGCAATGCTGCGGTTGGGAAATTATTGAACGTGAACAAGAACACAGTGTGGTACATAAAGAAAAATGTGGAAAAAATCAGGGCGGCATTGGCATCAACTATGCCACCCTCAGCGAAGCAAGTGTCGCAGGTGAGAGACATTGCGATGTCCAAAATAGAGCACGGACTGTTTGTGTGGATCAATGACCAGAGTAGGAAAGGAAATCCCATAGACAGTATTGCCATTCGGTCAAAGTGGAAGGCATTGTACAACATGATGACCAGTTCACCTCCCAATTCCAACACCCCAAGTACCGGCGCAGACCCTGAACCAGCCGCAACCACCCATCCTGAATTCACAGCCAGCAAAGGTTGGTTCGATAAATTCAAGAGGTGGTTCTCCCTTCACAATCTGAAGGTGACAGGGGAATCTGCATTAGCCAACCATGTGGCAGCAGCAGCATTCCCTGAAGCACTTAAGAAAATAATTGATGAGAATGGATTTAGGGCTGAGCAGGTATGGAATGTTGACAAGAGAGCCTTTATTGGAAGAAAATGCCTGCTAGGACCTTCGTCTCGAAGGAGGAGAAAAGGGCTCCCGGGTTCAAGGCAGCTAAGGACTGGTGCACCTTACTGATGTGTGCAAATTCTGCTGGCCACACGATCAAGCCAGGATTTATTTACAGTATAAATTGGCAAATCCCAGAGCACTGAAGTGACGCAACAGAAACCTCCTACCAGTGTTCTGGATGCACAATAAGAAAGCGTGGACCACCAGCAGCATCTTTCTGGACTGGTTCCACCACTGTCTCCTGATGGAGGTGAGGTCCTCCCGTCAGGAGATGGGCCTTCCTGGCAAATTCCTCTTGCTCCTGGACAACGCTCCAGGCCACCCACAGTCACTTGAGGGTATGTGTGAGGATGTGGAGGTTGTGTTTTTGCCGCCCAACACAACCTCCCTGATACAATCTCTTGACCAGGGTGTAATTGCTGCCTTCAAGGCCTATTACACCTGGTGGTCAATGCAGAGACTCTATGCATCTTTGAATGTGAACCCCGACCTGCGCGTCATGGACTACTGGAAGGGGTTCACCATCACTGACTGCCTCATGGTGGTGCAGGAGAGCCTAAAGGATGTGCACCCTGAGACAGTTAATGACTGTTGGAGGGCTTTGTGGCCGGAGTGCGTCTAAGATTTTGTGGGGTTTGCTTCTCAGGAGCAGGTGAACCAGGCCGTGAGGAAGACAGTGGAGTTGGCAAGGTTTGTAGGTGGTGAAGGGTTAGAGGGTATGGAGGAGGGTGAGGTGGGGGAGCTGATAAACATGATGTGGCCCTCATCGACGAAGAACAGGTGGAGCTTGTGTGGTCAGTGACTGAGAAAGAGGATGTAGAGGAGAATCCTGACAATGTACCGCAGCAGCGAGCCTTCACCCTTGAAAAGCTGGGGGAGGCGATGAGGGCGACCACACAACTGAAGCAACTCTTCTATGATATGGATCCATCGATGGTGAGGGCATTGAAGGTGATGAGTGCCATGGATCAGAGTGTAATACCCTACAAAACACTGTTTGACGACAAGAAGTGGAAGTGGTCGCAGCTGCCTATCACAATGTTCTTCTCAAAGAAAACGTGACCTCTTACTACTGCTGCTGCTGTCTCACACTCATCTTCCTCCACCACACCTGAAGCTGAGAAGCCTGCATCTGTGCCTGAACCTCAACCCATGTTTGACCCTGAACCTGTTCACTCTGACTCTGATGGCACATCATCCTCTCCACCTGCCTCTGAGGACGATATCGATGATCCATCACCACTCGGCGATGACGCTAGCAGTGGAGATGAGGTTGAGTCTACGCACATGTAGACTCCTCATGCCAAGCAGTTACACTCCACATCATCTCATCCAGTCATCCATCATCGGTAATTGCATGGCTAATCATCTTCAACGCCATCGATGTCATGTTCATCATCATCATCATAAGTCATCAGAGTTTGTCCGCCAAAATTTCAGGAACAGTGGTGAGTTAACTCAGAACTGAATGGGTATGGTTTAAGAAGCTGGGGTAAATATGTAGCTGAAGACTTGCCCACACTCATGTGGATGTGCGCGAGACGCACTCACTCGAGGGAGTCTGTGCAAGTCACCAGGTACATATTTATCCTAACTTAGTACAGTATAGCCATACCCAATCAAAACTTTACATGTATTGGTATTAAATATTTTTATACAGTTGGTCTGTTAATATTTGTGATATTTTATGCTGCTTTCAGGTCCCAGATATGGTTTACTAGGTACAATATGTACACGCTTGCTCACAAGTGGTGATCTGCAGCTGTAGAGGCACTTCGGGGGGGGGGCAAACATTCACGGGGGCCTGTGTCCCCTAACCCCCACAAATGTGGAGGGACTACTGTATACTGTGTATATATATATATATATATATATATATATATATATATATATATATATATATATATATATATATATATATACTGTATACTGTGTATATATATATATATATCCATCCATCATCTAATCCTACGATGCCCCATGAGGAGCGTAAGAGCCCGGGACTAGGCAAGTTGGTCCTGGCATTTAAGATGAAAGTGACCAGCCTCACTCATTCCTGAGTGGCATTACCTAAGCAATCAACCCCAACCATCCCTTGGATATAAACCTTCACCGGCTCAATCCGATTGGAGCACCGTTATTACCCACTAAACCACCAGGTGCCAAAATTTGGTTATATGGTTACCACCCAACGTAGTAAATGGTTTCCTGGTGCACAGGAAACCATTTGTCTTGTCACTCAGTGTAGAGTCACCCACAGGCAGAAGGAAGAGGAAAGAATGAAGGAAAGAAAGACAGAAGAGGGAGTGTAAAGTCACCCACAGGCAGAAGAAAGAGGAAAGAATGAAGGACAGAAAGACAGAAGAGGATGGATGGAAAGAAGGATGGAGAAGAGGAAAGGGCAGACACATATACAATTTGGCTCGCAAATTGTATATGTGTATACTGTATATTATATTATGTTAAGCCAAATAAATGTATCAAGTATCAAGTATCTTGAGGCCTTCAACATTTCAGCAGTCAACCTAGACACACCTGCTGCCTTCCCCACCTGCATCCTGCCTATTGCCTCATTCACAGTAGATGTTGTGCTGCCTTATGGTCTCTACACTGAGTGACACACCAAATGTTTCCCTGTAACCCTGGAAACCATTTACTATGTTGGGTGGTAACCATATAAACAAATTGTGGCACTTGGTGATTTAGTGGGTAATTAAGGTGCTCCAATCATATTGAGCCTGTGCAGGTTTACATCCAAGGGGTGGGTGGGGTTTATTGCTCATGTAATGCCACTCAAGAATGAGTGAGGCTAGTCACTCTCATTTTAAATGTAATGACCAACTTGGCTAGCTCCGGGCTCCTACGCTCCTCATGGGGCAACACAGGATTAGATGAATGAATGAATGATGAATATATATGCAGTAAAAGTCCTGTAATAAATGGCAGGGGACCGAGGGTCTTTTGGACTGTTGGTTTTATCGGACTATTAGGAGGGACCTCTGAAAACAACAGAAATACTGTATGCATATACTGTACATGATCAATAAAGAAACATTTAAAATGATATTGGTTATTGTGTTACTCACTGGAAATGCATAGAAGTGTACATGAATAGGCAGGTACATCCAAGGCCATGGGCAAGTCCAAGCCAGAGACTGTAAATTTTTAGATAAAACCCAGAAAAATTCAAAAAGACCAGAAAAATTAGAAAAATTTCACCTTGACAAATTCGGAGTTTGGGGATTTTCAGATTATTGGTGGCCGGATTAGAGGACTTTTATTTATATATATATATATATATATATATATATATATATATATATATATAGCCTAGCCCTGGGTTCCTATGCTTCTCATGGGATGACATAGGATTGGATGATGGATATATATACAGTATATATATATATATATATATATATATATATATATATATATATACTGTATATATATATATATATATATATAATATATAATGTACATACACACACACACACACACACACACACACATATTGTATATACATATACTCTGTACAAATATATATACTGTATACAGTATATATATATATATATATTACACATACACCGTTGGCACCTGGTGGTTTTGTGGGTAATTACGGCGCTCCAATCGGATTGAGACGGTGAAAGTTTATATCCAAGGGGAGGTTGGGGTTTACTGCTCACGTAATGCCACTCAGGGATGAGTGAGGTTAGTCACTCTCATCTTAAATGTCAGAACCAACTTGCCTGGAACTGGGCTTCTACACTCATGGGGCAATGTAGGATTGGATGATGGATGGATATACTGTATATACTATATATATATATATATATATATATATATATATATATATACAGTATATACTCTACACACATTATACCACTGGTAACAATAATGAACACATCTTATTTGAGGGGGTTATTTTATGATCCATGGTGGTTTGTTCTGCAGTGTATATCCATTCATCTCCATTATATTTGAGGCATCAAATCCCTCCGCATTTTGAACACTGTCCTCGACTAGTTAAAGCATGGATTGACTTTTAGCAAGGTTCACATAATAAATCTCTCTCATCATCACGTACATCTCTTCCCTTCTGGGAACACTACTGGAGGATGGTCAGAACCAACACATCAGGGCTACTTTATTCATACCTTCTGTTCTTAATAATTAGTACAGTAATTCTTCTTTTGTCTTTTACTACTGGTGTACTGTTCAACCATCTTCTCTCATATCATACACAATTAGTCCTCCCTTACTTTCAGTCTCATTTTCAAACCCTCCCTTCGGCAGCCCTAATTACATATTTACTTGAACAAGAAAGTAAGGTGTTTCTCTTCATTCATTCCAAAATATCACTAATCCTGCTTATGCCAAATGTTCTGGAAAAGACCATTTGAACAGCCTTCAGTCAAAACCCAAGTTTCATTCCACATAAGGGTGTTGAAGATAGTGTATCAACTTCCATACAGTCTTCATCTTCATTTCCCTACTAACCAATCTGTATTTTAGTATGTCATCAGTTTATGTAAGAGAGGTCATTGGCATTTTCATTTAAGAAGTTAGAATATTTAATTATATCCACTTCCTCAAGCAATTTTCCTGCCAACTGTATTCTACAGTCCATCTACCTTCCTGCCAACTGTATTCTACAGTCCATCTTTAACACCATCACTGTTATTTAGATTCACTCTAAGTATCCATTTTCTTCATTCATATTCACAGTTTCTCAGTTCACTTTATGAATCATTGGAGCTTTCTGCCTTTCACCCAAATCATTAGCATACAGTATATGATACATGGAGCCTCTGTGGTACAGTGGTGTGTGTTTTCGTACACTAAAGAACGAAGGTTTGTGCCCCACCAGGGTAATAAATTTTGGGAGCGTTCTTCAGGCCACATACTGCATTGGTGGACACAAGGGGTGCTGTGGTTGAACCAGTGTCCCATACTATAATGTATGTTTGCACCCAGTTGGCTTGCGCGGGCCGATTACAATTGGTTCACAGACTGCACACACATCCAAAGCCACTCCAACACTATAATTACACTTACAAGCACTTCTCACCCTACATACAATCTCTACTATACAGCCTAAGCCACTTGGTAGAGATACATTGGCTGTATCGTCCCCACTTCAGTTGGGATAGGCGGGTCCTGCAGTGGACACTCAAATCGCTGATGAGATGAGATATGATGTATAATAAAATTTTTGTTACTTTCTAATAATATTTAATGCCAATGCCTGTTATCCTTGTTCTATAACCTCTAATGTCTTGCTACCCTCTGAAAATATCACCCTGATAGGGGATGGCCATGAGAGAACTACCTCCAGGCTACAATTTACATAAAATTTCAAAAAATCCCTTCATACCTTCAATATGAGAGGACTTCCTGCACTGAATAATATCATGTAAAGCTGCTAAAGCAATATAAACAAGATACCTTCATAGTGAAGGGATTAATGCTCTATCTATCTATCTATAGCCGGATGCCATAATCCCACAAAGGATGGCCGTTTGTCTTTGAGTTAGCTGTTTTACGGGGAGGTGCACTAACCCTCTGCCAACCCACTTGTTGACATGTAGGAAACACGTGGGTTGGTAATATGGTTACCACCCAGCACCGTAAATGGTTTGCTGGCTTACATGAAACCATTAGGCTTTTCAGTCAATGTAAAGCCACCTGAAAAGGAAAGAAGAGTAATAAAAAGTGACAAGAAAGATGGGAGAAGTAGGAAGAGAGGCAGGCAGACACAGAAAAAGAATGATACAGGTGAAGGAAGAAGTAGGCAGCACTATATCAAGTGAGTGGATGATGGCCACCACCGCCTACCACAGAGGTGTGTGGTAGACAGGAAGGCTGCTGTGTAATCACTATCTCTTATTATGTATGATAGACATTTGACAGGATCAAGTGAATGGATGATTGTCACCACCACCTACTACTAAGAGGTGTGTGGCAGACATGAGGGTGGTTGTGCCATTATGTATGGTAAATGCATCTAACAATGTCATGACATTTGATAGGAATAAGCGAATAGGTGACTGTCATCAACACCTACCACTACGAGGGATGTGGCAGATATGAGGGTTGCTGTACAACCACTACCATTATGTATGGTAAATACATCTAACAATGTCATGACATTTGACCGGATTAAGTGAATGGATGACTGTCACCAACACCTACCACTAACAGGTGTGTGGCAGACATGAGGGTGGTTGTGCAATCG
Source organism: Coenobita brevimanus (assembly GCF_032717465.1). NCBI lineage: Eukaryota > Metazoa > Arthropoda > Malacostraca > Decapoda > Coenobitidae > Coenobita > Coenobita brevimanus. Next base: position 8,590,380 of record NC_137028.1, on the reverse strand, counting down.
CTGCCATTATGCATCAGTATGGTAAATGCATCTAACAATGTCATGACATCTGATAGGATTAAGCGAATAGGTGACTGTCACCAACACCTGCCACTACAAGGCACGTAGCAGATATGAGGGTTGCTGTGCAACCACTACCATTATGTATGGTAAATACATCTAACAATGTCATGACATCTGACAGGATTAAGTGACTGGATGACTGTCACCAACACCTACCACGAACAGGTGTGTAGTAGACAAGAGGGTTGCTGTGCAATCACTATCATTATGTATGGTAAATGCATCTAACAACATCGTGACATCTGATAGGATTGGGGTCAATTGCACTGTATTTTAAAGACATCTCAAGCATCCATGATATTTATTTTCATAATACAATTATGATTACCTTAATATGAAACATACTGTACAATGGTGATATATGTAAGAGAAATACCAAACATTGCACTTTATTGTGTTGACATGGGTGCCATAATACTAAGGAGCCTTAGTAAAATATTGCAACACATAACCATTTTGAGAGCTCTGGAAGCCCTAAAGCAAGGTAGACTACTACAGTCTTCATACAGTAAAAATAAATGTTACTTATACACATTCTCATACTTACAAAGATCATAGACTAAAAATATATACTCAGTATACTGTATAATTTTCTTATGGGAAGGGAGGAATATTCAGTATTACCCCACCATCTATCTGGCCATAACCATATAAGAGAAAAGCACAATTTATCTAACTATAAGTGACACCAAGAGAATACTGTATTGTAATATCATGGTACATACCCTCAAAATGGCATATCAACACAAGGGAAAGGTCAAACACTGGAAACCATACCTGATGGCTTCTCCAAGCTCATTAAGCCTTTGAAGATGATACTGATACATAATCAGAATTATAAATGTATTACTGGATTAACTAAAATTATAACTAATGCTTAACTACATGCAACCAGACAATCAAAACACATCACAAAACAAAAATTAAAGTCTATCTACTACTACTACCAGACAACATAATCCCGTAAGGGGTCATGCTATAAAAAAGTCTAAATCAAGGCAAAGACTTGCATCATGTGTCTCAAAGTTATTATTTTAAATAATCTATAAGCTATATATATTGGCAGGGATAAAGATAATACTTTATCCTAAATATGTAAATATAAAAAATAATGATTTCTTCCATCTATGATAAAAGACAGAGTAAATAATACTTTATTCTAAATACAGTACAGAATTAAATATAAAAATGACTGAGTTTCTTTATCTTTTGTAAAACACAAAGAATACTGTATTTAGAATGAGCATGCCATAATACTTTATTCTAAATGATTAATTACAAAAATTACTGATTTCCTCTATCTTTAGTAAAGGACAGAGAATACTGTTTTTAGAATGAGCATGCCATTTTACTTTTACCACAGTATGGAGAAACCATGACCAATGTGATTCAAAGTATACACTCCCACCAGGCTACCTATCCACTTACCTACAATATACCACTGAGTCTGACCCCTAAATTTCCAATAATTATATCCATTCACACTCATCTTAAATGTCAGGACCAACTTGCTTAGCCCTGGGCTCCTACGTTCCTCACGTGGAATGTAGGATTGGATGATGGATGGATCCATCCATCATCCAATCCTATGTTGCCCCATGAGAAGCATAGTAGCCCAGGGCTAAGCAAGTTGGTCCTGACATTTAAGATGAGAGTGACCAGCCTCACTCATCCCTGAGTGGCATTACGTGAGCAATAACCCCAACCACCCCTTGGATATAAACCATCACCGGCTCAATCCGACTGGAGTGCCATAATTACCCACTAAACCACCAGGCGCCATCATCTGGTTGCTGTATATGGTTACCACCACCATCATCATCATCATCATCATCATCATCATCATCCAGACCTCCTTTCCCACCCACGGGAAAGGTGAGGAGTAGCAATATCCAGACAGCCCAAATTTGCCCAGTCCAATGGGCCATGCTTCCTTTCACTCATCATCCATGCCATCAGAATCCTGGCTCTCTCAGATATGCCGAAAACATTCACCACGTTCTGTAGCTTCACATAAATGTAACCGATTGAGACAATCCCGAGGCTGCCAAGTTAAAAGGGGTGCCAAATCTCTGATCATGCACTTCTCACAACATTCATCCAGCCAGCTCAATCTCGTCAGTTCCCTAGCCTCACCGACTTCCAAACCCCTCCTCACACACTCATCCACCATATCTCTCCATCTTCTTGGCCTACCTCGCCTCCTCCATCCTTCAAATTCGCTCAGATATACCTTTTTCACCACTTTATTGTTATCTATTCTCTCCACATGACCATACCATCTCAGTACACTCTTCAGATCTGGTGTCCACCGACTTCCTCACTCCACATCTTTCACGAATCACATTATTCGGATCCTATCCACCCTCTGTACTCCACATACATTCCTCAGCAGTCCCGTCTCCACTGCTCTCACTCTTGACTTTTCATTTTCATGCCACATCATAGTCTCACATCCATATGTTAAAGCTGGCACTAACACTCCCTCAAGTAAGCCTCATGCAGCTGCACCACCAAGTGTAGTAAATGGTTTCCTGGTGTACAGGAAACCATTTGGCTTGTCACACAGTGTTGAGTCACCCATAGGAAGAAAGAGGAAAGAATGAAGAAAAGGAAGACAGAAGAGGAAGGAAGGAAGTGCGGAAAGGGCAGACACCTAAAGCAGCACTACACTGAGCGAGTGGATGGTGAGTGCCCCCACCTACCAGGCATTTGGGTTGGTACCAGTAGAATTTTCTGAACAGATGAAAATCCTTGCAATAGAAGATTCAAAGATTATTCCAAGTAACTCTTTTTTTGCTATTGGTAGACCTGAAAATTACATTTAAGTTAGCATTTGATGGCATTATTCAATTAAGAGAAATCTGCCACAGAATAACGGTAAAGTACACTAAAACTTCTTCCCTTCCCAGGCACAAAATTCAAGCAAATAAACTCAATATTATGTATTCATCACCAGCAACCTAACCGCCTGGGGGGGGAGGGAAAAAAAAAAAAAAAAAAAAAAAAGCACCTTCAAAACTCATTTCCCCACTTTCACATGGATAGGATATCAAAAGCAAGGTTCTTTTATCTAACTGGGGACATGATCTAAATGAAACTAACCCTTTCAATCTAGTACATACTTTCATACTAACCATGCTACATTCAGATTACATTATTCAATTTTTAGGAGAGACTTCCAGACAATGAATGAAATAGTGAAGGCTGTATGTAACCTTTCAGTTCAAAAAGTCTATCCATGAAATGAACCACAACATCAGGAGGTACCAGAAACAAAATACGTGTTATGCCATCAAAGAGAATTGGTTAACAGCTCAAAGTATGATCTTTGTCCCTCTCTGGGTCATAGGAGGTATTACGCTGCTTGTAACACAAGTGACGGGTGGTAAAGTTGCCGCATTTTTTAACTACGGCAACATAAAAATTGTGGAAGAGGGGGTGGAAGAAGCTTTCATGTCAATAGGTAAGAAAATCTGATGTGAGCTGAGAGTGCTGTAAGTGAGAATGACCAGAATCTTGGTTCCAGCCCTGTTGTCACAGATTTTAAAAATCACACACACACACACACACACACACACACACATATACATATACAGTATTTACTGTATAATTATATATATATATATATATATATATATATATATACAGTATATCCATACATCATCTTATCCTACGTTGCCCCATGAGGAGCGTAGGAGCCCGGGGCTAGGCATTGGTCATGACATTTAAGATGAGAGTGACCAACCTCACTCATCCCTGAGTGGCATCACGTGAGCAATAAACCCCAACCATCCCTTGGATATAAACCTTCACCGGCTCAATCCGATTGGAACACAATAATTACCCACTAAACCACCAAGCGCCAAAATTTGGTTATATGGTTACCACCCAGCATAGTAAATGCTTTCCTGGTGTTTAGGAAACCATTTGGCTTGTCACTCAGTGTAGAGTCACCCACAGGCAGAAGGAAAAGAATGAAGGAAGGAAAGACAGAAGAGGGAGTGTAGAGTCACCTGTAGGCAGAAGGACAAGGAAAGAATGAAGGAAAGAAAGACAGAAGAGGATGGAAAGAAGGAAGGATGGAGGAGGGGAAAGGGCAGACACCTGACAGCAGCACTACGTCGAGTGGATGGTAAGGCCCCCCACCTACCACTAATATATATATATATATATATATATATATATATATATATATATATCCATCATCCACTCCTACATTGCCCCATCAGCAGCGTACAAGCCCGGGGCTAGGCAGATGGTCCCGACATTTAAGATGAGAGTGACTAGTCTCACTCATCCCTGAGTGGCATTACATGAGGAATCAACCCCAACCACCCCTTGAATATAAACCTTCACTGGCTCAATCCAATCGGAGTGCAATAATTACCCACTAAACCACAAGGTGCCAAAATTTTGTTATATACTTACCACCCAGGTTCGTAAATGGTTTCCTGGTGTACAGGAAACAATTTGGCATGTCACTCAGTGTAGAGTAACCCACAGGCAGAAGGAAGAGGAAAGAATGAAGGAAAGAAAGAGAGAACAGAGACTGTAAAGTTACCTGTAGGCAGAAGGACAAGGAAAGAATGAAGGAAAGAAAGAGAGAAGAGGATGGAAGGAAAGAAAGATGGAGAGGAAAGGGCAGAAACCAGACAGCAGCACTACATTCAGTGAGTGGATGGTGAGTGCCCCCACCTACCACTGTATATATATATATATATATATATATATCCATCCATCCATCATCCAATCCCACGGTGCCCCAGGAGGAGTGTAGGAGCCCGGGGCTAGGCACTTGGTCCTGACATTTAAGATGAGTGAGACCAGCCTCACTCATCCCTGAGTGGCATTACGTGAGCAATCAACCCCAACCATCCCTTGGATATAAACCTTCACCTGCTCAATCCGATTGGAGCACAATAATTACCCACTAAGCCACCAGGCGCCAAAATTTGGTTATATGGTTACCACCCAGCATAGTAAATGGTTTCCTGGTGTACAGGAAACCATTTGGCTTGTCACTTAGTATAGAGTCACCCACGGGCAGAAGGAAGAGGAAAGAATGAAGGAGTGAAAGACAGAAGAGAGAGTGTAAAGTCACCCGCAGGCAGAAAGATGAGGAAAGAATGAAGGAAAGAAAGACAGAAGATGGAAGGAGAGAAGGATGGAGGAGAGGAAAGGGCAGACACCCAAGAGCAGAACTACACTGAGTGAGTGGATGGTGAGTGCCCTGACCTACCACAAATATAAATATAAATATATATATATATATATATATATATATATATATATATATATATATATAAATCAATATATATATATATATATATATATATATATCCATCAATCATTTAAATTTACACTGCCTCATGAGGAGCGTAGGAGCCCGGGGCTAGGCAAGTTGGTCCTGACATTTAAGATGAGAGTGACCAGCCTCACTCATCCCTGAGTGGCTGTATGTGAGCAATAAACCTCAACCACCCCTTGGATATAATCCTTCACCGGCTCAATCCGACTGGAGCTCTGTAATTACCCACTAAACCATCAGGTGCCAAAATTTGGTTATGTGGTTACCACCCAGTGTAGTAAGTGGTTTCCTGTTGTACAGGAAACCATTTGGCTCGTCACTCAGTGTAGAGTCACCTACAGGCAGAAGGAAAAGGAAAGAATGAAGGAAAAGAGGGAGTATAAAGTCACCTGTAGGCAGAAGGACGAGGAAAGAATGAAGGAAAGAAATAGAGAAGAGGATGGAAGGAAAGAAGGATGGAGGAGAGGAAAGGGCAGACACCCGAGAGCAGCACTATATCGAGTGAGTAAATGGTAAGCGCCCCCACCTACCACAAATACATATATATATATATATATATATATATATATATGAAAGTAAGACAAGTATATGCACCAACTTCTCAAAGCCCAGATGAAGAAATATAAATATTCTATGATGACATCTCCCTGATTATGGAAGAAGAAAAGACAAAATATACTATAATCATGGGAGACTTCACAAAAAAGTTGGGAAGTCGAAAAATGGAGAAGCATGTATGGGAAAATTTGGAGTGGGAGCAAGGAATGAAAGAGGAGAAATGCTGGTAAATTTTGCTGAAATGATTAAGATGAGAATAATGAACACATTCTTCCACAAAAGAACAAGGAGAAAGTGGACCTGGAAAAGCCCAAATGGAAAAACAAAGAATGAAATCGACTTCATCATAGCAGATAAGAATAACACGATCACAACTGTCACAGTTATCAACAAAGTAAATATAGGTAGTGATCACAGAATGGTGGGTTGCACAGCCAGATTCAATTTCAGAAGTGAAAGAAAGAGGATGATTAAAGATAAAAAGATATGCCCAATAATAGTAAATGAAAACAAAGCAGCCTTTCAGTTGGAAATAAGGAACAAATTTCAGGCTCTAACTAATACAGTACAACCAAACCTAATACAGTACAACCAAAGCCAAGAAATATTCACAAAAGACACTCGAGCTTATGGAAAAACGAAAGGAAATGAAAGTAAAAACAACGAAAGACGAAACAGAACAAGACAAATTTAATAAACTTATCAACAAAAGAAAAAGAGAAGAAAAAAAGAAAGAGAAACATGGATCAGATCACAGAAACCATCAAAAATGGAAAAAGTCTGAAACATGTCCGAAGTAAAATGGCACTAGGAAAGCAACAGGTGAAACAGGCTGTGGCACAAAAGAAGAAAGCATACAATGAATGGATGAGAAATAGGGGCGTGGAAGAAGTTGTGAGGCGGAAGAGAGAGTTATATGTAGAAAGAAAGAGAGAGGTGAAAAGATTAGTAAGAGAGAGTAAGAAGAGAGTGGATGAGGAATTTGGAAGGAATTTGAGTGTAAAGTGGAGGGACTGTAAGAAAATGTTCTGGAAAGAGGTGAAAAGAGTAAGACAGGGTGGAAGTGAAGTTAGCAGGGGAGTGAAAGATAAAAATGGTAGATTACTAGAGGAGAAGGGAGAAAAAGTGAGCAGATGGAGAGAACACTTCAAGGAATTGTTGAACGCAGAGGATGGAAGTAATGCGAGTATAAGTGGCTGGGGAATGGCTGGGAGAAGGAGGGAGGTGAGAAGACAGGAAGAAATCAGTAGGATAGAAGTGGTGGAATCAATGAAGAAAGTTAAATCGGGGAAAGCCCCAGGAATTGATGGAGTGTGTGGTGAAATGCTGAAGCATGGGGGAGAGATAGTAGTAGAATGGATGTGGAAGATGTGCAGATTGGCCTGGGAGGAAGGTAGAGTCCCAGAGGATTGGAAGTCAGGTATAATTATATCCTTGTACAAAGGAAAAGGGGAAAAAGAAGTGTGTGGTTATCATAGGGGCATTTGTCTTCTTAGTATAATAGGAAAAGTGTATGGTAGGATACTTATTGACAGAGTTAGAGAAAGAACAGAGAAATTAGTTGGAGAAGAACAGGGAGGCTTTAGGAAGGGAAGAGGTTGTGTAGATCAGATATTCATTCTTAGATCTTTAGTGGAAAAGTTTCTAGAGAAGGGAAAGAAGTTGTATGCGGCTTTCATGGATTTGGAGAAAGCATATGACAGGGTGGATAGACAAGGATTGTGGAAAGTGTTAAGAATATATGGAGTAGATGGGAAGTTGTTGAATGCTGTGAAGAGTATGTACGATGGTGAGAAGGCTGCAGTGCGTGTGGATGGTGAACTAAGTGAATTTTTCTCTTTGAAAGTTGGGTTGAAACAGGGATGTGTCATGTCTCCATGGTTGTTCAATCTGTACATGGATGGGGTAATAAAAGAGGTACAAGGTAGGGTAGTGGATGTTGGAGTGGCCCTGGTGAGAGAGGATAGTGTTTGGAAACTCCCTGTACTGTTGTTTGCAGATGATACTGTGTTGTTGAGTGAAGATGAAGGGGAGCTGCAAGGCTTGGTGGATGAGTTTGGGAGAGTGTGTAAGTAACAGAATCTAAAGGTGAATGTAGGGAAGAGTAAAGTGATGGTCTTTGAGAGAGGTGAAGTCAGTGAATGTACAGCGAGGTTGGATGGTGAGAAATTGGAAAATGTGAGTACGTTTAAGTACTTGGGTAGTATGATGAGTAAGGATGGAGGTTTGGAGGGTGAAGTGCTTGAAAGGGTACAGCAGGGAAGAAAGGTTGCTGGTTCTTTGAAAGCAGTGATAAGAAACAGGGAAGTGAGCATGGAAGTGAAAAAGTTACTACATGACAGTATTGTGATACCAACTCTAACGTACGGAAGTGAAGCTTGGACGTTGTTGGAAGGACACAAGTCAAGAGTGAGAGCAGTGGAAATGAGTTATTTAAGAGGAGCCTGTGGAGTCACACGGAGAGACAGGCTGATGAATGAGGATATAAAGAAGCGTTGTGGTGTTGATGTGGATGTGATAGGAAGCGTTATGAGGAACACACTGAGGTGGTTTGGCCATATGGAGAGGATGGACGGTGAAAGACTGACGAAGAGAGTGTATGTGAGTGAGGTGGAGGGGGGAAGAGGGAGGGGGAGGCCGAGGATGAGATGGAGGGATGGGGTGGAGAGGTATATGAGAGAGGGGGGGATGAGTTGGGAGCAGGGAAGTGAAATGGCGAGGGACATGGTGACTTGGAGGCAATTTGTTTGTGGCCACCCCAAACAGGATTGAGGCGTCTGGCAATAGATAGATAGATAGAAAGCAACAAATGACATCACTGAAAGAAAAAAACAGTGAAATCATTAAATGCAGAGATAAGATGAAGAGAGTTGAATAATTTTACAAAGAACTGTATGCATCAAAGACAGTAGTACCAATAGCTAACATTTCAGTTGACACAAGTGAAATACCTGAGGTAACACCAGACGAACTTAAAAATATGAAAAGAGGGAAGGCTCCGGGAGAAGATGGAATTGTAACAGATTTACTGTTGGATGCAGGAGCAGAAGTACAAAATAGGCTTGCTCACTTATTTACCCACTGTATAAAACAGAAACAAATTCCCAAAGCATGGTGTAATGCAATAGTTATTTTACTCACAAAAAAGGGTGACTCAAAAGATCTTAGTAACTATCGACCCATCAGCTTATTTTCAGTCATTTACAAACTCTTCACTACAGTCCTTATGAACAGAATATCAACAATTTTGGAGAAAACCAACCTCGTGAACAGGCAGGATTCCGAAGCGGGTATTCGACCACTGATCATCTACACACAATGAATCAGCTAACTGAGAAAACTACAGAATATCATAAACCACTGTGCTTAGGTTTCGTTGATTACGAAAAGGCTTTTGATTCAGTGGAGCACATAGCAATTATAAATTCACTGCGAGAACATGGAGTGAATGAGAACATTGTAAAACTGCTTGAAAACATATATATAGAGGGAACTGCTACAGTTAAATTACATAAGGACTTGGAAAAAATTAAGATTAAGAAGGGCATGTGTCAGGGAGATACAATTGCACCAAAATTATTTACAGCATGCTTAGAAAGTTTTCTCAGAAAGCTAGACTGTGAAAACAAACGAGTGAACATAGGTGGAGAAAAGCTAAACCATTTAAGATTTGCAGATGACATTGTCCTAATCTCAGAAACAAAGGAGGCATTGCAAGAAATGTTAAATGACCTGAACAGGGAAAGTCTGAAAGTAGGACTGAAGATGAACCGAAGTAGAACTAAAGTAATGTTTAATCCACAAACACCAAAGAGCGCAATCAGAATAAGCGATGAAATTCTTGAAGAAGTTGAGGAGTACAACTACTTGGGGCAAATACTAAAATTAATGAAAGATCATGATAGCAAAATAAAAAGACGCATTACATTTGGATGGAAAGCTTTCGGTAAACATAGAGACATTATGAAAAGTAGCTTGTCAGTTTGTATGAAACAAAAAGTATACCGTATAATGAATGTATAATTCCATCCATGACGTATGGTTGTGAGACCTGGAAACTGACAAAATCAATGGAAAATAAATTAATCCGTTCTCAGAGAGCAATGGAAAGGTCAATGTTGGGAATATCTTTAAGAGACAGGAAAAGATCAACTTGGGTGAGACAGCAGACTAAAGTCAAAGATATTATAGAAGTTATAAAAGAACAGAAATGGAGGAGGACAGGTCATAGGGCAAGAATAAGGGATAACCAATGGAGCAAGAGGCTGACTGACTGGACACCAAGAGATTGTAAGCATAGCAGAAAAAGGCCAGACAGGAGATGGAGAGATGAGATAGAGAAATCTGCAGGGAAAACATGGCAAAGATTGGCTCAGTCAAGGAATTCGTGGAAAAGGTTTGAGGAGGCCTTTGTTCAGCAGTGGGCTAGTTATGGCTGATGATGATGATGATGATGATGATGATGATGATGATATGTATATATATATGTGTGTGTGTGTGTGTGTGTGTGTGTGTGTGTGTATATTTACCTATTTACCTATTTGTAGTATACAGGAATATATATATATATATATATATATATATATATATATATATATATATATATATATATGTGTGTGTGTGTGTGTGTGTGTATATTTACCTATTTACCTATTTGTAGTATACAGGAATTGAGCAATGCTCGTGTTGTCCTGTCTCCATATCCACATTTATCTAGTTTACTTTTACACACATGAATGTTTTTCTCCTGCACCACCTTTTCGTCTAATTCGTTCCAAATACTTATGTATTTACCCAATATACCTAATTGAGATACACACGAAATATGCTATGCTCGTGGGTTCCCATCGCTGTTTCTCAGTAAGTCAAATTTAGCTTTAAACTCATTTAAGTTTTTTGACTGGACTGTGTGTATATATATGGAATATCATCATCACCATCATCATCCAGACATCCTTTCCCACCCAAGGGCAGGGTGAGGAGTAGCAATGTCCAGACAGCCCAAATCTGCCCAATCCGATGGGCCACACTTCCATTCACTCACCATTCTAGCCCCAGGAATCCTGGCTCTATCTGATAAGCCAAAAATATTCACCACATTCTGTAGCTTCACATAAACATATCTGACAAAGTCAATCCGGATGATGTCACATTAAGAAGGGGTGCCAAATCCTTGATCATGCACTTCTCATAATATTCATCTAGCCAGCTCCATTTCTTGTCAATCCCACAGCCTGACTGACTTCCAAACCTCTCTTCCTCACACACTCATCCACCATATCCTTCCACCTTCTCCGCGGCCTACCCCGCCTCCTCCCACCTTCAAATTCGCTCAGATATACCTTTTTCATCGCTCTATTGTTATCCATTCTCTCCACATGACCATATCATCTCAGTACACTCTCTTCAATACAGTATATATATATGTATATATATATATATATATATATATATATACACACACACACACACACACACATACAGTATATGTATATTACGTTCCATTTTGTTTTCTTTTTGAAGGCTCAAACATGCCTGCATGCATTGGCCTTGGTCATCTAATGCCGGCTCTCCATGCTGCTCGATTTTTGGCAGCCTCCCTGTTCAGTCCTTTAACCCTGAGGTCACACTTAATGACCTCGTCCCAGGTCTTTTTTGGTCTACCCATAGCAAACCCACCCCCTATATTAATGCTTCTCACTTTCTGCACCTAATTATCATACCCCATCCTTTCCACATGTCCAAACTACTTCAATCTACCTCTCATCATCACAACACCAATACACTCCAGTCCCATCTTACATCTTAACTCTTCCATCATAAACTTAGCCCCCCCAGGCCTTGCACTCAGGGACGCACTGCACATCCACCTAAACATTGTCATTTCTGTACGCCTGAGCCTGTGAATACCCTCGTCCTTTGCTATCCAGGTCTCACTACCATACAGCATTACATTCCTAACACATGCTGCATACGAAGATCCCTTAGCAAAGAGGGAGAGTCCTCTCAGTGTCAGGGGAGGCAACAGCTCCCTGAACTTCTTCCAACCACTTATCACCCTAGCCACAGAACTAGCTCCAGCCCCACCTCCAGCACATAACATGCCTCCCAAGTAACAAAACTCATCCATACAATCAAGAGACTCACCAGCAAGGTCAATCCTCTCATGCCTGACAATCTCCACCTGATCTCCCCAACCCACCACACACAAAAGCAGCGCTATCTCGCAGTCTACCTCTCATACCACTACATCTCTTATGCACACACTTTCACAGACACTGCACAAGATGCAATTACTTCCAGCGCCCTTGTGGCAAATGAAGAAAGGCCACTCTCCCTCGTCTTTGACAGTACCACCACCAACCCTAGCTATCATCACTTTTGTTTTACCTGCATTTACTCTTAAGCCCTTGTGCCCCATACCATCTCTCCACTTCCTAAATCTTTCCACTGCCTCCCTTTCATTCTCTGCTATCAACACCAAATCATCAGCATACAACACCTCCCATGGGAGTCCATTTATGAAGTCACGTGACAGGGCTTCAAATACCATGATAAACAACATGGGACTCAAAACTGACCCCTGATGCATGCCAACATTCATGGAAAAGTCATCACTCAAATCTCAATTCACTCTTACCTGGGTGTGGGCACCCACATGCACAGGTATAACCACCCTAACCAGCCAATCCTCCATCCCAAGCTATAACATTGTCCACTTCACCACCTTTCTAGAGACTCTGTCAAAGGCCTTCTCCAAATCAACAAAAACACAGTACAGTTTCCTTTTCTTTCCTATATATTTTTCCTGAAGCTGTTGAATAATGAATATGGCACCAGTGGTCCCCCTGCCTGGCATAAACCCGAACTGCACCTCATCAATATTCACTCTTTCTCTAATCATACCTTCTAGAACTCTCTCTATTACCTTCATCATCTGATCTAAAAGCTTTATACCTCTATAATTTCTTCTTTCCAAGGCATTACACGCAAAATGTCAGTCAAGCGTAAATACAACTAACATCCATTCCTTTCATCCATAAATAAGTAAAATGAACTAATATATAGGTCCCACTACCATTTCATGCTTGAATAAAATCAACAAAATTCTATTGTAACAGTTTCTTAACCATTATATTGCAAATTAATTACCCAGCACCTTATATTTACATATGTGGATTTCTCTTCATCACATTGTTGTTTATGATTTTTTTTTATAAATTGACATTGTTGTGGCTCCAAGTTTGTCTTGTCCACTATCCTCCATTCGAAGGATTGGGAGAAAGCTAAGGGATTATATATAACCAGGCAGTGAAGCTGTCTAGTTAAACTGGTGCCACTGTGGGAAGGTATCCCTCTCCATGGCTCAAGTAAGGTTAAAATACATATGTGCATCAGCAACATTTTCAACTTGTCAGCATTAATCTTCATCAAACACAGTATGATACACTAATTGCAAAGACTATTCTTGATAGCTTAATTAGTGTGTCTACAAAACCAAATATGCTACAACTTTCTTCATATGACATCGAAGCATTTTTGTTGTCAAAAGATAACCAGTAAAAATCTTAAAAATAATAATACTGTATATATAAAAATACAATCTTTCCTTTCCTGATGCAAAAGGGTCATTGAAGCAGAAGGTTATGCTACTAATTACATAAATTTAAGGCAAAGGGGAACACCTTTTTGCTCTTGAGTGGCATTATGTAAGCAAAACACACTAAACACTCCTCAAATGTATACTCTCACATGCCGTATTTACCTGGTTTGCCCTCTGGACTAACAGGCAACTATTTTCTATTTGTCAATTATGTGGTTACCATCCAATGTAGTAAATGGTTTCTGAAACTCACTCAGTGTCGAGTCACTACTTCTAGTAAGTACTGTACTGATAAAAATTATTTCACTTAGTTTCTGCAAAATTTTATACCATTTCCCATTAAGATGGATGACTGATTTTTTTTAAATGATACATACTGTTATGATGATTATAACAGAATGATGTTACAGTCATACTGTCCAATACTTGGTAAATTATTGATGACAAAAGCTTGTTCTGTAGTTGCTTGGCTGCTAAAGACAGTCCTTTGACTGGTATCTGGTTACTTGGGCATACTGGGTGGGATATTATGGTAGACTGATGTTAAAACTATCCCCCCTTCTTTGTGCATAATGCACAGACTCAATCCAGTCCTCATAAATCACTAAAAAGATTTATTCCACTACAGATGAAACTAAAGCTTCATCATTAAGTTCATATGCAGAAATGAGATACTAATTAAATACCAATTCATTTCTCTCAGCTCTTAGTTTCTGTGACTTTCCTTATAAACTACTTCTACATACACATTATAAGAATGGGAATGGAAATCCTGCCTTGACATGTTGTCCTGAAAGAAATCACTGGGCCATCCCTTCAAGAAAACATGTCAATAGAGCAAATATGGTACAAAGCTTTGGTTCCAGGTAAGTATGACACACCACACTCAACCACTACAAAATATATATATATATATATATATATATATATATATATATATATATATATCATAATTCTTTTTAAAAGACTTCAATACTACAAGCAAAACCTTTAAATTGTGGCCTAAAAGAGTATGCAAGAAATTGAAGCAAAGGTCCCCTCAAATACAAGAACCATGACAAATTATTAACACAAAAGTAGGATGGAATTTACCCTGATTATCTGCGGCAACATGATACTACAGACAGTTATTGCACATCCCCTGATCAACTTTGATATGTAAAATTCCTCTACTGCAAAACAACCTCAAAATGCCTCAGACTTCTGCTCTAGAAATCATAAATTATTTTGCATGAATATGCTCTGCACTAAAATCATAATTTTAAAATTCAGCAATAAAATGCCCTGCACTGGGGGGAGGGGGGAAAAACAACAACAAAATGCCCATGACACATAACACTACAACATGACCAGAGCTCGACCAATAACTGTACCTAAGAAGCCCATGCTAATGAAGCAAGGAAAACAAAGAAAAAAATAATAATTATAACAATTCCACTCCAGAAAGCAACAGTGAATAGTGATTATCAGCAATAAAGAAAAGTATTGTTAGCCATGGATATGTACACATACTGTACTGTATGTAACTTCATGTCTGACTTGACGTTTGTCTTACTGCATTTCACTGAACGTAACATTAAGAACAATTCTTCTGAAAAAATAAACAACGTAACATTAAGAACAGTTCTTCTGAAAAAATAAACAAACAAAAATAAACTGAAAGCAGTTACAAGAAATAGTAAAGTCATCATGGAAGTGAAAAAGGTCACTGCATGACAGCGAATCTTTCCCCCACTATTCGACAGGGAGTGTTCAATAAAAGGTGGTTGAATAACAAACTGGTCAAGTAACGAACCTATTTTTCCCATAAGATGGTTAAGAAATAGGAGTGTTAGGTTCCTGACCACCTCTGTCATTCAAAAAATATTCAATAAAGATGGAAAATATACCAATATTTATCATTTTACACTTTTTATTTATTAAACAGAAGGAATGTTTTTAATCTACTTTATTTCTAAACACACACACACACACACACACATACACACACACACACACACACACATACACACACACACACACACACACACACCAAATTATATATGAAGGTCACACACTTATGTAAACACTCACTCAAAAATCCCTTTAACCCACAATCCCCTTAAAAATTAGTCTCAATCCTCCATTCTTGGCTTGAAGAAACCACTCATCTTTGTCTGCTTTGCCTGTGCCCTCTTCTCCTTCAGAAGCTCCTGGAAGCATTCGATAGCCTTGTTGATACTGTTTTGCACCTGGAAGCTTCTCATTGCATTTGGGTCGTTCTCATAATCACACAGGTCGGTGGCATTACCTAGCATATTTTTGAGGGCCTTCAGTGACAGGTTAGGCAGGGAAGATGCCGACTCCACTTTAGCAGGGAGGTGCGTGGGAGACTGAGCTGCAGAGCACAGGAGACTGAGGCAGCTCAGCCGATCTGTCTGGTGGCTTGCAGTTTGAAAGGTCGAAATGGTGGGGCTAACCATGTCAAACAACGAAAAAGGGTATAGATTTATAAATGTCGAAACAATGAACCCTCGAATGATAATCAGTCGAAAAACAAGGGCTTGGTGTATGGTGAGCCCCACTCTACCGTAAGGAAGTGAAGCTTGGACATTGTTGGAAGGACACACATCAAGAGTGAAAGCAGTGAAAATGAGTTATATGAGAGAACCATGTGGAGTTACATGGAGAGACAGAATGACAAATGAGGAAGTAAAGGGGAGCTGTGGTGTGGATGTGATAGAAAGCGTTAGGAGAAACACACTGAGGTGGTTCGGCCATGTGGGCTGGATGGAATGTAACAGGTTACCTAGGAGAGTATCTGTGAGTGAGGTGGAGCAGGGGAGATGGAGGGGGAGACTGAGGATGAGATGGAAGGATGGAGTAGAGAGGTATATGAAAGAGATGGGTGTAAGTTGGGAGAAGGACAGTGAAATGGCAAGGGACAGGGCAACACGGAGGCAATTTGTTCGTGGCCACCCCTTATGGGATTGAGACATCTGGTTATAGATATACACAGATAAATAAATAAGTAAAGCTATTACTGTACTGTACATTTTGCAATCATGGACAGAGATGCTGATGGAAAAGGCAGCTTAGAGAGCAGTCTTTAAGCAAGCAAGGCTGAAAAAAACAAGCCTAGAACACTGCCCTTCAGTATACTGTATTTCCATATATATATAACTGCAAGAGGAAACTTTTAACTATGAACATAACATTGTTAATGATATACTTCCTCTATTGTAAGATATGTTACTATGGATAAGCAATTCATTTATATGAATTATTCAGAAGCTGATCCAGGAACATCTTAGAGGTGTTGCGCAAATCATTCTCTGAAGTAATGAGGATCTGACATCCCCTTGCTCTAAGTCAGATGCAATGGTTTGTGTGGGAGAAATAAACATAGTAACCAATAAAAGTTACATTCCATATATGCACAGTACTGGATACTACCTTAGTGTGATAAACCAAGGGTGTCACCTGGCAGTGTGGGCAGCATCCTAAGATTCGCCCATGTGCTTTATTCATATTACACTGATTTTACAATCAATTCTTGATGATTAAAGTTTTTACAAATTTGTACCTCTAAACCCACTGATGTCCAGGGTTCTTTAACTCCTAAAAGACGGGCATCGTAGCGTTTTGACATACAGTAGTGCACCAACTTTCGCTACAGCAGGATTCGCAGAATCCACTTTCACGGCATGCACCAAATATTCCCTAACTTCCACTTTCGCTTGATAAAAATCGATTTTCGCGCACAAATTTTGGGTTTGGGACAATATTTTGAACTTTGAATTTCCTGCACCGCCCGCCCGCAACCCACCGCCATCTTGAATGACGTCATGTCAACACTCTGTCCACTCATTCCCGCCATTGTGTACGAACATGCTAGCTCCATTGTGTTGGATTCTCACGGTTCAATGGCCTCTACTATACCTGGTAGTGTGGGGAAAGGGCCTGGTGGTGTGGGGGGAGAGCCTGGTGGTGTGGGGGGAGGGCCGGGAGGCAGTGGTGGTGATAAAAAGTGGCCAATACGTCTGGCGTGGCTAAATAAGCCCTCCACGCGCCTCGGATACTTACCCCCAACATCCATTAAACACCTCAACCTGGTCTCTGTGGTATGTTTCTCCTCATATAATGTGTACTGTACAGTTTTTATTGTTTGTATCTCACAATGCAATGTACAATAGTGATTTGATGTACTGTATTGCAAGTGAAAATGAAAATCTGATGTTACTTTAGGATAACCGGGAACCAATTAGCCTTTTTGCCATAAAGACAATGCCCCAACTTTCGCTAATTCCACTTTCGTGCATTATTTTTGGACCCAATTAGGCGCGAAAATTGGTGCCCCACTGTATGCTCAGGATGGGCATAATCAGCAGGTGCAATATGGTGGGAGATTTGTCGGGGGAGGAGGCGTGGAGGGGTGTGGGGGTTGTGGGGTGGTGCAGGGATGGGGACTGGGTGCTTGGGGGAGGTGGGGGAGTGGAGGTGGAAGGGTAGGGTGGGGATGATGCGTGGGGGTGGCAAGTGAGGGGTTGGGAGGGGGGTAGAGGGAAAAGGGTGGGGGTGATGGTGGGGGTTGGAGGGGTGGGGTTGTTTGAGGGGTGTGGGGGGTTTGGAGGGTGGGGGTGGTGGTGGGGGGTTGGAGGGGTGGGGTTGTTTTGGGGGTGTGGGGATGAGGGTGGTGGTGGGGGTTGGAGGGGTGGGGTTGTTTAGGGGGTGTGGGGGGTATGAAGGTGGAAGGTGGAGAAGGGTAGGGGGTTGGGGTGGTGGGGATAGGGGGAGGGGAGTAGGAGGTGGAGGATAGAGGGTGGTGGTTGGTAGGGGGATGATGGTGGGTGGTGGGGGTGGTGGGGGGATGGTGGGGAAGAAGTTGGGGGATTGGGAGTTGTGGGGGGCATGGGGGATGGGAGTCAGGGCGGAGAGGGTAGGGGTGGTCAAAGGGTGGGGGTTAGGGGTGATAGGGGGTTAGGGGTGATAGGGGGCTGTAGAGGGTATTGGAGGGACAGTGGGGGAAGTTGGGGGCAGTGGGAGTTTGGGGATGAGTTGGTGGGGGTGGTGGGGGAAGGGCAGGGGTCAGGGTGGTGGGGAGGAGGGCAGGGGTCAGGGTGGTGGGGGGGAGGGCAGGGGTCAGGGTGGTGGGGGGGAGGGCAGGGGTCAGGGTGGTGGGGGGGAGGGCAGGGGTCAGGGTGGTGGGGGGGAGGGCAGGGGTCAGGGTGGAGGGGAGGGTGGGGGTGGGTGATGGATGGTGTGTGGGTGTGGTGGGTGGGATGGGTTTGGGGTGGGTGGGGGTGGGGGGGCATGACTGCATATGTGAACACCCATCTTTTTGGCCCTAATACCCATGGACAGCATATGCAGACACCCATCTTTTATGGGTTAAGAAGGACGGAATTAGGCATTTCCATAAATTACAGACAGAACCCTAAGGTTCCTGGAACAGAAAAATCCCCCCCACACTATAGTAATGAGCTGATTACAGCTGGGGGTTTATTGTCAGTTTATTTTAAAAAAAGGTGGGGAGGGGGAATAAAGAAGATTTGTAAATATAGTGGCCAAGGTCCACCATCATACAAGTAATTTTCAGATTTAAGTATGTTTTCCGTGTGGTACAGGACAGATGGAGTCACCTGACAACACCCTTCAACCTTGCTGCTCTGTGCCAGCCATCTAGTAATACATTCCAGGTTGTATTAATCCAGCTCTGGTCATGCATTGTTACAAAAATATAGTGCACAAAACAAAATGCCACAAAACACATGTTCATATCTAAAGGTCCCCACCGGATGATCTCAGCAGTGTGTCCCGAGAGAATCTCTTTCCGATGGTCTCAGTGTGGAAACCAAGACTGATGAGGGCTTCATGGTCAAGAATTTTTCTCCCATCAAATATGAACGCAGGCTTTTTCATGACTGTGAGCATTTTCTTGTAGTCATATGTCTGCAAAGAACATTCTGATGTTAGATGGAAAACTGTCTTTGGTTATCTTTTTCTAAATACTATAATATACCTGCACTGAATTACTATTACTCCGATATACCTTTTTTACTATAACTTGGCCTAAAATTACCCTCCCTGTGATCTGTAACTACAGATTTACACACACACACACACACACACACAAGCTATGGAAATGATTTACAGCCACAGTTTTGCC
The DNA here is from genome assembly GCF_032717465.1 of Coenobita brevimanus. Classification (NCBI taxonomy): domain Eukaryota; kingdom Metazoa; phylum Arthropoda; class Malacostraca; order Decapoda; family Coenobitidae; genus Coenobita; species Coenobita brevimanus. The sequence goes on along the minus strand of NC_137028.1, from coordinate 8,570,697 downwards.
TCATTCAGCCACCAATTTCCCTGAAATAAGCCACAAAAGAACAAGAATCTGGGTCATGTCAAGGCAAAAAGACTTTAGTACTCATGAGTACTGTATTACAATATGCAATATACAGTGACGCCTCCATTTGCGCAGTAAGGTATCATTGAATTATACCATGTAAATTGAATCATACACATGGTACCACTTAAACTCATGTTTTATGGCTAACTGGTATGGTGAAATCCAAAAGTTTTCCCAATGTCCCCTTTCTGGCCATCATGAAAAATTCTGACCACCTCCTGATCGCACCTAACATTTAATGTGGCAAACACACAAACATACAACCTCCAGGAACATCACTGGGCATAAAATGGGTTAATCAATGTACAAAGTGGTAAATAAGTGGTGATCACTTACCATGACGGGATGGAATGACATGGGAACCCACTAGATCCTGTCCCTACCTCCACAAGTACCCAGTGTAGAACAGGCTGAAGCCACTGCACATTAATTATCAGAGCATTTAAAGCCACACCAAACAACTACGAAATGGCTTTATTGAACTGTTTTTAGAAAACACATATGTCTTGCTGCATTAAATTCCCCCAAACAGTTGCTAATACATCTTTCTGACCAGGTGGGTGTGTGAAAAAGACACAATAAATGAAAAATAAAACGTCAGTGCAGTAGGTCACTCGCTACATATCGGTTACTATGGTAACAGCATGCCTTGAGGCGACTGGTTACCATGTGCAAACAATCCCAAACATAATGATGCTTTATGCATTCAACACACTTCTCAAGTGTCTCAGTAGATAACAGTGATGGAAGTATGCTTTTGATTTAACTGTAATAGTAATTAAGATTAAACTGAAGTGTTGATTGCATTATTCTAGGGTACTCTTGACTAAAAGAACAAAACAATGTAAATGAAAAGATAAGGTTTACAGTGGAAGAAGAAAATGATGGTAAAATACCTTTCTTGGACACTCTAATTACCAGATCCAGTTATCAAGCAAAATTCACTGTTTACAAGAAACCAACCAACAAAGACGGCTTCATTCACTGCTTCAGCACTCATGATAAAAGAACAAAGTCAGGAGAGGTAACTGTATTTTCTCTATGAGCATTTAGGATATGTAGTGTACAGTATCTCCAAAGTGAATTAGACTACATCATATGTGCCTTTCTAAAACCTGGATACCCCAAGCACCTTCTGGTAACACTGAAAGAAAAAGCAAACCAAATAATGGAAAGGGGAAAATCAGATAAAAGACAGGATAAGTACCTAATAGCACAAAACTTGGACATAGTCATGAGTCTTACAAAAGCAATATGCCATACCAACATAAACACAGTCACATCATCAGGTAAGAAAATAACTGATATAAAAATTGCATAGTATACAAGATACCCTGTAGTGGTTGCGAAGCAGCCTACAACGGAGAAACCAGCAGGGGCATAGAAACAAGGTTATAAAGCTGATGTAAGACATCATCGGATAACTAGTGCCCTGGTCAACCACATAGATGAAAATCATCATCTGCCAAAATGGAGTGAAACAGAAATATTAGAGAAAAATCCAACAAAGGCACAAAGAAAAGCTCTGGAGGCACTCTACATATCATCATCATCATCATCATCATCATCATCATCATCATCATCCAAACCTCCTTTCCCACCCAAGGGCAGGGTGATGAGTAGCAAATGTCAAGACAGCACAAACCTGCCCAATCCAAATAGGCCACACTTCCATTCACTCATCATTCAAGCCCCCGGAATCCTGACTCTACTGGATATGCCAAAAACATTCACCACATTCTGCAACTTCGCACACATGTATCCGATTGACTCTACACAACACCAATAAAAATAATAACAACCAAAGAGTAGGTGACGTGGTGTGGTTTCACATAGCAGCGCAGATGATCAGGTCAGAGAGGGAAAGGTAACAGACCAATCAGCGACCTGCAGAGTAAGGATTAACCAAGTGTGTGATCCAGCAACCGGCCATACAAGTCAGACTGACCCAAGAAAAGTTTGTTCCTCTGAAGAAGCCTCTGTGCAAAACTAGTCAGGAATAAACTTCTGTCTCAGACTCGTGTTTCTCTACACCACTCACATACAAGTTATGAGACGTGTTGTACTATCAAGGACTGAAAATGATGGTTGGGAACAATTAATTATGAGAATTTCAAATTTTCAGGCTAAAATACATTAAGAATGCTGGTTCTCTTGCCATGACAAATATGAGAAAAGAGTCATCTGGTTCAAAACTGAGAGTAGCAGAATCAGTGTAAACATTGCTGGCCAGGTTCAAATACGTCACTACGCTGGACTTTGAAATTTGGCACTCGGGAGCCTATGTTTTAGTTGATCTCTGAAAATTTCCTGAGCACATCAATTTTTTTTGCTGCGTATATTGATTATGACTAGGGTTTTTATATCCACACAAATGGTGAATGGTGCATATAGATTCTCATAATGTCATTCAAGTTACTGATGAATTTGCCACACTGTAGGTGAGCTGACTGCACTAAAATTAATAACAATCCACTCACTACAAAAAGACCATAAAACACGGTAACATCAGAAATGAGAAAGGAAGTTAGGATGCTAAAACGGTGTGATGTTACCATTCACCTAGGCATCATCCAATCCTGTGTTGCACCATCAAGAATGTAAGAGCCCGGGACTAGGCTACTTATTCCACATTTTTAAAGAAGCAACCACACTCTCTCTGAGCATTACTACATCTGCAATAAATGATGTTCATAAACTTCAACCAACTGTAAGGCTGAACCCTTAATGGCTGCATCCAGCTGAAGTGTCTTAGCCCACTATATTACCAGACATCAAGTACAGTAGTTAGTTAATATGGTTATTACCCAATGTACTAAGTGGTTCCTCTTAAAAATCTGAAGACAGTCACGTGGGACTGAAAAATTCATCACACCATCCTATAATAAACTCCAACTACTGGCCTGAGATAGGTAAGTTCCATATATGAGACAAAGTAAACACAATAATACAGAAGAGGCCATCAACAGGTGCCCTGTGCAACTGACCATATACAAATTCATTCATCAACCACAACTGATTACTTTGGCTCCAATTATTGCTCCATTTTTATCATTTAAGTGACACCTACTTTCAACTGTCTACACCACACTACATGCACACAAGAGATCACACCTTCTATTTTCATTCCTTCTTAGCAATGGCCGCTGCATTAATATAAGCAAACGAGGTGGTATCTCGGGTTGCCACCACCGGTAGGGTAGGGCTAGTGGTGCAGGATCCTCCTGGTCACTATCAACCGACTGTGCCGGCAGCGCCTGTTGCATATTCAGTTCATGCTTGTCAGTGTAGAAGTGCAGGTGCAGCCTTATTCTTCACCAATATCCATGGTCTCAGTACCAATTTGAATTCAGTTCATTTTTTCCTACAATCTGTATCCCCTCTAGCCTTGTTCCTCACAGAACCCCAAATCTCTCCCTCTATTGAAATATCTCCATTTTGTTTTCCTGGTTGCCATCTCCTCACAAACAAGGGTGGCACCCACTGTTATATCATATATATATAAATTTGCTGTTGACACTGTTTTAAAGATCACTTCAACTAATTTTGATTACTCACTCTATAAACTAAATTATCTAAATACTTACCAAATATATCTGTGTAGTCTATCACTCCCCCAATGCTTCTTCAAAACCCAGCGTATTGGGCTGCACAGCCAAACAGTTGAGTAACCTTAACTTTACCCTCAGCACCGAAATTACTATTTTGGGTGAACAGGGTAGTACTCCCGAGGGGAATGGGAATGCTGGTGATAGGGAGAGCTGGAGCTCCTGTTTCACTAGCTATCTAACCATCCCCCTTTGCTGACCTTTTCAGTGTTACGGTAACATGGAGAGTAGACCAGCATACTCTCCCAAACATTTCCTCTAACTGTCTATGCACTACACCACATGCACTTTACATTTCACACAACGTATCCCACTACGTTAAAGGGGTTGGCGCCAGCAAGGGCATGCGGCCAGAAAACTTTGCCCCCGCTACCTAGTGGCGGACTTCTGGGGGGAGGCGTGGCGGGGGTTCCGCCAGCATAGATCGTGGGTCCAGGGCGAGATGGGGCTCGAGCTTGTACTAGAGGGTACAGGGCATTGCAGTTCCCAGGCTGCAGCTTCCACCCAATAGAGAGGGGCCCGAACCTGGGAGTAGCGCCCCAGGAGGCTGCCCTATCAGTGGGTGTATAATGGCAGGATAGTTACAGTGCCAAGACGCGCTTGGAGGGTGTCCCTGCAGCTGTCCTGGCAGGGTGCCCCGAGGCCACTACCACAGCCACTGGTAAGCTGGTGGGCTAGGGGTCCCAGATCCATTGCCTGGACCTGGGACTGTGCAGTGAGTGGGACCTGTGCTGTGTCTGTCCCCCTTTATTAATACTGAAGATGACAAAACAAAATAAGTTTCAAAGCAAGCCTGAGGACAGTAAATCACCCATGGGGATGAGGGTGGGTTCATGGAATGTGGAAAGTTTGAGGGGAAGAGCAGGGGAAGTCGTTGAGGCATTCAGTACGAGGTGGGTGGATGTGGCGTGTTTGCAGGAAGTCCGGTACAGGAGTGGATCAGCCAGAAAGATTGTTGGGAAGGACTGTTGCTATAAGCTGTTTTGGCAGGGGGGGACAGACGGATATGGAGGAGTTGGTGTGATGGTTGCAGAGAAATGGGTGGAATATGTTATGAATGTTTTGAGAGTAAGCGATAGGATATTGGTAGTGAAAATTCTGTTGGGAAGAAAGATAGCTGCGATTATATTGGCATATGCTCCACAGGCAGGATTGGATGAATCAGAGAAAGATAGATTTTGGGATGATTTAATACATGTGGTGGGTGGTATGCGGGATGATGAGATAGTGATTTTGGGAGGGGACTTAAATGGTCATGTAGGTGAAACAACACAAGGTTATGAAGGAGTACATGGGGGATGTGCGTATGGCCTAAGGAATGCAGAAGGGGAAAGGATACTTGAGTTTGGGGAGGCAACGGACATGATTGTGTGCAACACATATTTTAGGAAAAGAGACAGTAGATTAATTACGTATGAGTCTGGGGGAAATAGCAGTCAGATAGATTATTTTCTGGTTAGGAGGGTCGATAGGAGGTTAGTGAGGGATGTTAAAGTTACAGGAAGTGAGGAGTGTGTGCAGCAGCACAAACTATTGATTTGTGATATGGTGCTTAAAGAACAAGTGATGAAAAAGAGGACTTATGTACCTAGGAGGAAAATATGGAAGCTGAAAAACCAAGTAGTAAGGGATGCCTTCTATAGCCAGTTGAGGAGAGTGATGGCTGAACAGGGAGCTGTAGACAGAGGCGTTAATGAACAGTACAGAGCCCTCAAGAACAATTTCTTGAGGGTTACTGATGTAACATGCAGCTGGACAAGAGGACCACCAAGACATAAAGTAACCTGGTGGTGGGATGAGGGTGTAGAAGCTGCAATTAAGGAGAAAAGAAGGCTTTTCCGGGAATGGAAGAAGGGTGGTACCAAAGAGGAATATTTGGCTGCTAAGCGTAGGGCTAGAAGAGAGGTATACAGGGCAAAGTCTGAGTCACAGAGACAATTACTTGATAACCTAAATCATGGGGAAAGGAAAAATATATTTAGGGTGGCAGGTCAGGTGAAGAGGGATAATCGGGATATCATAGGTGAGCAGTGTGTGAAGAATGATGAAGGAAGGGTAGTGGTGAACAGTGAGGATATTAAAGATGCATGGAGAGAGCATTATAACCGGTTGTTGAATGAGGAGTTTGACTGGGACAGGGAAGGTTTGGAGCCAGCAGATCCAGTGTCTGGCCCTTGGCCTTTGATTGATACTGCTATTGTGAGTGAGGCAATAGGCAGGATGAGGGTGGGGAAGGCAGCAGGTGTGTCTGGGTTGACTGCCGAAATGTTGAAGGCCTCAGGCGATATAGGGGTGAGTTTAGTCACTGACCTGATAAATAGGATTATTTATGAGTGTGTTGTCCCAGATGATTGGCTGAAGAGTGTAAATGTAAATGTGTATAAAGGGAAGGGTGATGCCCTGGAAAGAGGAAATTATAGAGGTATAAAGCTTTTAGATCAGATAATGAAGGTAATGGAGAGAGTTTTAGAAGGTATGATTAGAGAAAGAGTGAATATTGATGAGATGCAGTTTGGGTTTATGCCAGGTAGGGGGACCACTGATGCCATATTCATTGTTCGACAGCTTCAGCAAAAATATATTGGTAGGAGAAGGGATCTTTATTTTGTTTTTGTTGATTTGGAAAAGGCCTTTGACAGAGTCCCTAGAGACGTGGTGAAGTGGGCAATGAGAAAGCTTGGCTTGGAGGAGTGGCTGGTTAGGGTGGTTATGGCCACACCCAGGTGAGAGTGAATGGAGATTTGAGTGATGAGTTTTCTGTGAATGTTGGTGTGCATCAGGGGTCAGTCTTGAGTCCCATGTTGTTTATCATGGTACTTGAAGCCCTTTCACGTGACTTTAGAAATGGACTCCCGTGGGAGTTGTTGTATGCTGATGATTTGGTGTTGACTGCAGAGAATGAAAGGGAGGCGGAGGAAAGGTTTAGGAAGTGAAGAGATGGTATGGGGCAAAAGGGTTTAAGGGTAAATGCAGATAAAACAAAAGTGATAATATCTAGGGTTGGTGGCGGTACTGTCAAAGACGAGGGAGAGTGGCCATGTGCAGTTTGCCACAAGGGCGTGGGAAGTAATTCCATCTTGTGCGGTGTGTGTGATAAATGGGTGCATAAGAGATGTAGTGGTATCAGAGGTAGACTGCGAGATAATGCTGATTTTATGTGTACAGAATGCCGGGGTGAGCAGGTGGAGACTGTTAGACGTGAAAGGATTGAATTTGCTGGTGAATCTCTTGAGTGTGTGGAAGAGTTATGTTATTTGGGAGATATGTTGTGTGCTGGAGGTGGGGCTGGAGCTAGCTCTGTGGCTAGGGTGAGAAGTGGTTGGAAGAAGTTCAGGGAGCTCTTGCCTCTCCTGACATTGAGAGGGCTCTCCCTATGTGCTAAGGGGTCTTTGTATGCAGCATGTGTTAGGAGTGTAATGCTGTATGGCAGTGAGACCTGGGCAGTGAAGGAGGAAGATATTCGCCGGCTCAGATGTACAGAAATGACAATGATTAGGTGGATGTGCAGTGCGTCCCTGCGTCCAAGGCCTGGAGGGGCTGGGTTTACAATGGAAGAGTTGAGAGGTAGGATGGGACTGGAGTGTATTGGTGTTGTGATGAGGAGAGGTAGATTGAGGTGGTTTGGACATGTGGAGAGGATGGGGGATGATAATTGGGTGAGGAGGGTGAGAAGTGTTAATATTGGGGGTGGGGTTATGAGGGGTAGACCGAGAAAGACATGGGATGAGGTCATTAAGTGTGACCTTAGGGTTAAGGGACTGAACAGGGAGGCTGCAATGGATTGTGCAGCGTGGAGAGCCGCCATTAGGTGACCAAGGCCGACACATGCAAGCATGTTGGAGCCTTTAAAAATGAAAACGAATAATGTACAATGGTTATTGCACTATGCCAGGACTGACTATACCGGTCTAGAGTGCTAGCTGTTTGCAGAATTGTTTAATCTCACGCAGTTGGTAAAGGAACTAACCAGAATACCAGATACAGTAATACCTTGATATACGATACCCCTAGATGCTATACTCCAGCTTAACGATGAGGGCCGAAATACCACCATACTCTGCCTAACGATGGACAAACCTCAGTTCAACAAGGGTTTTGTTTTGTTTATACTGATTTTTATGATATTTTAGACTAAACTTTAGGTTGATTTACAAACTATTTTTAGACTTAGATTAATGTGTTTTAGCCATACATGGGGTGAACATTTTCATTCTGGGGTACAGTTTACTAAGCTTGATTTTTTCCAGGCTCATATTTGACAATTATCAGATTTTATTTGTTGGTTTTAGTGAGTTATTTATGGGTGTTAAGCTTAGGTTAGCTTCTTTTACAGCTGTCAGGCCATTTAGATTGGCTTTAAACAAGTTTTGGGGCTCATTTGGGTAGGTTTTGGACTTGGTTGGGGTGAAACCCAAGGCTGAAAAACGCATCCCATTACATGTTAAATCTACCCCGATAAACGATACCCTGCCTAATGATGGGATTTTACTTAACCAACTGCACTGTTAAACCGGGGTATACCTGTAATCCTAATCATAATGCCCATCTCTTGGATCTATTCCTGAAAAATCCAAATCAATACAGGATAGAAGTACAGTAATCCCCGTACTATCCAGATGTCCACTTTCCGGACACCCCACTTACCGGACATTGTGGACCTGGACCTTCGGAACCCAAAAATGGCCAAAAAAAAAAAGAAAAAAAATCCCCCCAGAATCCGAATTTTTTCCCACCCATAATTTGAAATTGTCACACGGTGCCAAACAGCTGTTTACACCATGGCCCTATCACCCCTTCCTTCCTCCCCCTTCCCCCCCTCCCCTGTCAGAGTTGCCATTTGGCATTTTTCATCACCAAATGTGGGCCAATCTGGTAATGAAAAATTCGTTTGGTAATGAATCAAAATAATGCATTACCAAATGGATTTTTCACATGTATGAGGATACGCAGGATGGAGATGGTGGATTGTCTGCTCTCTGTGATTAATCTGCTAGCCTACATAGCATGAAAATAATCAACATGCTGTTAATTATAAGGAGAGTGATTACATGTATTTCCACTTGTATATATAATTAATGAAGAATAAATGCTAGCTTTATGAATTTGGTAAAGAAAAGTTAAATTTGGTAATGAAAATTGAGGAGTTTGGTAATGTGGCCGTTGCGATCTGGCAACTCTGCTTCCCCGTCACCAACATTGTCCAACAGTTACTGCCTAACTTCGATTGCGAGTAGACGCTTATCACAAAGGAAGCCACACGTGCTCGTTCTTTGTGAATAAACTGCAATACTTTGCCACTAGACCACACGGGAATTTCCAGTGTTGTGCAGTGTTACAAAATTAGAATTTAAAGTGCAAAGGATTAACTGTGGAATGCAAATTGGCCTTTGAAACTAGCGTGGAGCAGTTAAGAACAATGTGCAGTGTTAAACAATTATAACTCACAGTGCAATGAATTAAGTGCAGCACAACACTGGATTACTGTATGTGCTTCAAGAGCATTTTCACCACTGCCAAAAGAGCATTTTTCACCACTGGTAATGTGGCCGTTGCGATCTGGCAACTCTGCTTCCCCGTCATTCTTTGGTTCCTTTTCATTGATTTCATGCTTTATGTCCATTACTGGTGTGAATAGCGTCATAAATAGGTGCTATGCATGTCCAGTAGGGAGTTATTTAGGTGGCTTTCAAAGTTAGGCTGGGTTAGGGTCCTTAAGTACCAGTCCAGGAGCCAGGAATCAGATAGGACCACTTTCCAGACATGCCTTTGGCTCTATTAAGTCGGATAGTAGAGGGATTACTGTACTGTCATCACTTGGATCCTCCGACCACAATCTCATCAAAGCCTCATTAGTCAGCTCCCCCAAACCTGCCCGTTCTGAACATGTCAGGCTGACCTGATGGCACTTTGAGAGAGTAAAGTGGAATGGATTTAGAAATAATCTTGTAGACATTTCATAACAGTCTTTCTTTCCTAGTGATATCAATTCTACCCAGACCCACACTGATGACTTAATACTAGCTGGTATGGATTTATTCACACCAGGTCAACAGTTCCCTAAAAGATCAAACTCTCCTAAATGGTTTGATAGCATTTGTGCCAGAGCAACAGCCCAAAAGTCATCAGCATAAAACTCTTACTTAAAATAAAAAACATCTGTATCACTCTGTCAATTTACGATTGCTAGAAACCATACAAAAGCAGTAATAAATCTTGCTAAATCAAACTTTCTTAAAACCTGGCATCAAAACTACTTAACAGTCCTAATGACAATAGAATATTCTGGTCAACTCTCAATTCTTCCAATAATAACTTTAACAAGTCATCACCCATTCCCCCAATAAAATCTTCATACGGTAACATTACAAATGACCCAATGGTATGGCAAATATCCTTGCCAGTACATTTGCCAGAAATTCTACCTTTGAGGATGTCAGCCAGAACGTCCCAGTCCTAGAACTTGACTCTCCCGAAATTGTTCCACTTAAAATACAGACTAGATACGTAAAATCCATCCTAGACAATTTACCAACCAACAAAGCTTTTGGCCCAGATGGAATTCCTTCAACTGTTTTGAAAAAGTGCTCCCCAGAACTTGTCTCTGTTCTAGCTAAATTAATCAGACTATGAATATGTACTTCTTCATTCCCTGATTCATGGAAAAAGTCCAATATCCACCCAATTCCAAAGAAAGGAAGCTCCTCTGACCCCTCTCATTACAGACCAATAGCTATCATGTCTTCTCTTGGTAAGGTATTTGAAACTAAAATTAATATGCACATAGTTAAACATCTTGAATCCAACAAAGTTGAAAGTTGGAATACAAATGTGGGCGATTGTGTGTGTGTGTGCGCCAATGCAAGATCGTGCTAGCAGAGTGAGAGAAGAGTTCTGGACAAATGTAGAATTGTGCATGGAAAAGTTTGGAAGGAATGAGAGAGTGTTTTTGATTGGTGATATGAATGGTAAAGTTGGGAATGTGAAGGTGGATGGAATAGTTGGTGAGTGGGGTGTGCCTGCTGAGATGGATGAGAATGGGAGTGCGTTAGTGGACATTTGTGCTGGGAGGGGGTTGGTGATAGCCAATACCCTCTTCAGGCATAAAATGATCCACAGGTATACATGGCGAGTGATGAGAAGGGTGGGTGGTGAACTGAATGAAAGGAAGGCAATGATTGATTATGTGTGTGTGGATGAAAGGATGCGAAGATGTGTAATGGATGCAAGAGTTTATAGTGGTTGGGGGAGTGGACTTTCTGACCACTACTTGGTGGTGGCCAGAATTAGAATTCAAGTAAGATGGAGGAATAGAAGAAGGGAAAGACGAGAGGAAGGAGTAGTTGCAAGGAGAGTGGAAAGGTTACAAGAGGATGAGAAAAAGGCAGAGTATAAGAGAGAAGTGGAGGAACTATTGGGCAAATATGAATTGGAGCAGATGGGAGACGTGGAAGGTGTGTGTAGGATATTTACAGAAGAAATATGTGCAGCATGTGATGTGGTGTGAGGAAGGAAGAGAAGACGGAGGGGGGTGCAAGGAACAGCGTGGTGGACTGAAGAGGTGAAACAAGCTGTGGCACAAAAGAAGAAAGCATACAATGAATGGATGAGAAATAGAGGCGTGGAAGAAGTTGAGAGGCGGAAGAGAGAGTTATATGTAGAAAGAAAGAGAGAGGTGAAAAGATTAGTAAGAAGAGAGTGGATGAGGAATTTGGAAGGAATTTGAGTGTAAAGTGGAGGGACTGTAAGAAAATGTTCTGGAAAGAGGTGAAAAGAGTAAGACAGGGTGGAAGTGAAGTTAGCAGGGGAGTGAAAGATAAAAATGGTAGATTACTAGTGGAGAAGGGAGAAAAAGTGAGCAGATGGAGAGAACATTTTAAGGAATTGTTGAACATAAAGGATGGAATTAATGCGAGTATAAGTGGCTGGGGAATGGCTGGGAGAAGGAGGGAGGTGAGAAGACAGGAAGAAATCAGTAGGATAGAAGTGGTGGAATCATGAAGAAAGTTAAATCGGGGAAAGCCCCAGGAATTGATGGAGTGTGTGGTGAAATGCTGAAGCATGGGGGAGAGATAGTAGTAGAATGGATGTGGAAGATGTGCAGATTGGCCTGGGAGGAAGGTAGAGTCCCGAAGGATTGGAAGTCAGGTATAATTATTCCCTTGTACAATGGAAAAGGGGAAAAAGAAGTGTGTGGTAATCATAGAGGCATTTGTCTTCTTAGTATAATAGGAAAAGTGTATGGTAGGATACTTATTGACAGAGTTAGAGAAAGATCAGAGAAATTAGTTGGAGAAGAACAGGGAGGCTTTAGGAAGGGAAGAGGTTGTGTAGATCACATATTCATTCTTAGATCTTTAGTGGAAAAGTTTCTAGAGAAGGGAAAGAAGTTGTATGCGGCTTTCATGGATTTGGAGAAAGCATATGACAGGGTGGATAGACAAGGACTGTGGAAAGTGTTAAGAATATATGGAGTAGATGGGAAGTTGTTGAATGCTGTGAAGAGTATGTACGATGGTGCGAAGGCTGCAGTGCGTATGGATGGTGAACTAAGTGAATTTTTCTCTTTGAAAGTTGGGTTGAAACAGGGATGTGTCATGTCTCCATGGTTGTTCAATCTGTACATGGATGGGGTAATAAAAGAGGTACAAGGTAGGGTGGTGGATGTTGGAGTGGCCCTGGTGGGAGGGGGTGGTGTTTGGAAGCTCCCTGTGCTGTTGTTTGCAGATGATACTGTGTTGTTGAGTGAAGACAAAGGGGAGCTGCAAGGCTTGGTGGATGAGTTTGGGAAAGTGTGTAAGAAACGGAATCTAAAGGTGAATGTAGGGAAGAGTAAAGTGATGGTCTTTGAGAGAGGTGAAGTCAGTGAATGTACAGCGAGGTTGGATGGTGAGGAATTGGAAAATGTGAGTACATTTAAGTACTTGGGTAGTGTGATGAGTAAGGAAGGAGGTTTGGAGGGTGAAGTGCTTGAAAGGGTACAGCTGGGAAGAAAGGTTGCTGGTTCTTTGAAAGCAGTGATAAGAAACAGGGAAGTGAGCATGGAAGTGAAAAAGTTACTACATGACAGTATTGTGATACCAACTATAACGTATGGAAGTGAAGCTTGGACGTTGTTGGAAGGACACAAGTCAAGAGTGAGAGCAGTGGATATGAGTTATTTAAGAGAAGCCTGTGGAGTCACATGGAGAGACAGGCTGACGAATGAGGATATAAAGAAGCGTTGTGGTGTTGATGTGGATGTGTTAGGAAGCATTATAAGGAACACACTGAGAAGGTTTGGCCATGTGGAGAGGATGGAGGGTGAAAGACTGACAAAGAAAGTGTATGTGAGTGAGGTGGAGGGGGGAAGAGGGAGGGGAAGGCCGAGGATGAGATGGAGGGATGGGGTGGAGAGGTATATGAGAGAGGGGGGTGTGAGTTGGGAGCAGGGCAGTGAAATGGCAGGGGACAGGGTGACTCGGAGGCGATTTGTTTGTGGCCACCCCAAACGGGATTGAGGCGTCTGGCAATAGACAGATAGATAGACATTTTGGTTTTCACCACAAAAGATCCACCACTGATATACTCAGTCTCTTGACTCATACCATCCATCAATCAATTGACCAACATGGAGATACTCATGCAGCAGCCCTTGATATTTCTAAAGCCTTTGACAGAGTGTGGCACTATTCCCTGCTATCCAAACTCCCTTGTTATGGACAAACGTCTTTTGTTCCTCGGCTTTCCCCATATCTCAGCGACACAAAAATAGTAAAGGTAAATGATGTATATTCCAATTTCCACTCAATTAATGCCGGCGTGCCACAAGGATCAGTTTTGGTGCCAACCCTATTCCTAGTTCATATTAATGATCTCTTATTTGTCACCCACAATCCCATCCATTCATATGCAGATGACTCAACACTTCAGGGTTCATTCACACTGAAACAACCATTCACAAAATTCAGTACAGTATCTCTAACTCTCAACTCAGTGCAGCCATCTCTATAAATCAAGACTTATCTAAGATCACTGAATAGGGACAAAATGACCTTGTCTCATTTAATGCTTGTAAACCAAATATATACAATTAACTAACAGACAGATATTGCCAGATTTGTATATTACCTTCAATGCTACTAATATTCCCATCCCCAAAAGTATTAAAATTCTCAGTGTTTCACTTAACAATGCCCTCAGCTGGAATTCTCATGTCAGATCACTTGCTAAAACTGCCTCAAAGAAACTTGGATTATTGTACAAAGTCCATAACTTCTTCATCGACGAGCAGTTAGCTATACACATAATTTTTAAGTCATGTGCACTCTCCGCTAGAATACTGCTCACCCTTGTGGAAAGGATGTGGAAAGACTGCACTAAAAGCAACCAGACAAAATTCAGAACAAAGCTGTTGGAATTATTAATAAACCTGCTATTACAAATAAACTAACTCCCCTACAAATAAAAAGGAATGTTGCCTTCCATGCATTATTTTATATACTTTTATGGCAAATGCTCAGACGAAATTGCGCCCATTGTGCCATCTCTCCATGCCTTCCTTCGTGCTACACAGGCATCTGGTAGCGCTCGTGACTGGAATGTCACACAGCCAAATAGCAGAATTTCTGCCTATCAGAATTTTATTTCCCAAACTGCATCTCTCAGGAACACGCTTCCCCAGTGTTGTCTCCCCCCCAAACTTCAACCTACAGCCATTCAAGTCCAACAGATTTTTTATGAATGGGGGATGCCAGTAATCTGGTGTATGGATTATTTTTTAATTCATTTGTTTTTCCTTTCTGTAAAAAAAAAAAAAAAAAAAAAAAAAAAAAAAAAAAAACTTATGGGGCAAAAACTACTCACCTTAAACTCATCCCACTCTGTTAAGACAACAATAGCATGTGCATTTCTAACTGCTTCATATGGGTCATCATAGATATTGATCAACTTCTGAACACGCTCTGGCTCACTGGTTGCTCTTGCATTTGTCAAATCATCTTCAATTTGTTTAGCCTCCACCTGCAAAAACCATACAGCATTTGGTAGTTTAAAAAATATGCACTGTACTCTACTCAAAGGTAGTTCACACAAAGGCAGATGGATGCCTCGTTCCACAACCCCTACCCTTTCAGGCTAATAGCACCATAATAATCAACTGGTAAAAATTCCCAGGATTGGTGGTATCCGTTTGGTTTCTGATGGCTCCAACATGCTTGCATGCATCAGCCTTGGTCACCTAATGGCGGCTCTCCATGCTGCTCGATCTATGGCGCCTCCCTGTTCAGTCCCTTAACCCTAAGGTCACACTTAATGACCTCGTCCCACGTCCTTCTTGGTCTACACCTCGCAACACCACCCCCAATATTAACGCTTCTCACTTTCTGCAACCAATTATCATCCCCCATCCTTTCCACATGCCTAAACCATCTCAATCTACCTCTCATCATCACAACACCACTACACTCTATTCCCATCCTACCTCTCAACTCTTCTATTGTAAACCTAGCCTCCTCAGGGACCGCAGGCAGGGAAGCACTACTGTACACATCCACCTAATCATTGTCATTTCTGTACGTCTGAGTCTGCGAATATCCTCTTCTTTTACTGCCCAGGTCTCACTGCCATACAGCATTACACTCCTAACACATGCTGCATACATAGACCCCTTAACACGTACGAAGAGTCCTCTCAGTGTCAGGAGAGGCAACAGCTCCCTGAACTTCTTCCAACCACTTCTTACCCTAGCCACAGAGCTAGCTCCAGTCTCAACTCTGGCACATAACATGTCTCCCAAATAACAAAACTCTTCTACACACTCAAGAGACTCACCAGCAAGTTCAATCCTTTCACACCTGACAATCTCCACCTGCTCTCCCCAGAACACCACACACATAAAATCAGCACTATCTCACAGTCTACCTCTAATACCACTACCTCTCTTGTGCACCAACTTATCACAAACACTGCACAAGATGGAATTATTTCCTATGCCCTTGTGGCAAATTGCACAAGACCACTCCCCCTTCTTTGACAGTACCACCACCAATCCAAGATATCATCACTTTCGTTTCATCTACATTTACTCTTAAGCCCTTGTGCCCCATACCATCTCTCCACTTCCTAAATCTTTCCACTGCCTCCCTTTCATTCTCTGCAATCAACACCAAATTATCAGCATACAACATCTCCCATGGGAGTCCATTTCTGAAGTCGTGAGAGAGCTTCAAGCACCATGATAAACAACAAGGGACTCAAAACTGACCCCTAATGCACACCAACATTCATGGAAAACTCATCACTCAGATCTCCATTCACTCTTACCTGGGTGTGGGCACCCACATACATGGCCATAACCACCCTAACCAGCCACTCCTCCATCCCAAGCTTTCTCATTGCCCACTTCATCACCTCTTTAGGATGCTGTCAAAGGCCTTCTCCAAATCAACAAAAACAAAGTACAGTTTCCTTTTCTTTCCTACATATTTTTCCTGAAGCTGTCGAACATTGAATATGGCATCAGTGGTCCCCCTGCCTGGCATAAACCCAAACTGCATCTCATCAATATTCACTCTTTCTCTAATCATACCTTCTAGAACTCTCTCCATTACCTTCATTATCTGATCTAAAAGCTTTATACCTCTATAATTTCCTCTTTCCAGAGCATCAACCTTCCCCTTGTACACATTTACAATTATGCTCTTCAGCCAATCATCAAAGACAACACACTCATATAATCATATTTATCAGGTCAGTGACTAACCTCACCACTATATCTCCTGAGGCCTTCAACATTTCAGCAGTCAACCCAGACACACCTGCTGCCTTCCCCACCCGCATCCTGCCTATTGCCTCACTCACAGTAACAGTGTCAATCAAAGACAAAGGGCCAAACACTGTATCTGCTGGTTCCAAACCTTCCCTGTCCCAGTCAAACTCCTCATTCAACAACCGGCTATAATGCTCTCGCCACGCATCTTTAATATCTCCACTGTTCACCACTACCTTCCTTCATCATTCTTCACACACTGCCCACCTATAATATCCCAATTACCCCTCTTCTCCTGATTTGCCACCTTCAATATCATATCCGGCCATCAATTAACTTAAAAAACAACTACAGTATTGCCTGACCTTTACCCACTACATGTGATCACCTCATTAGAAAAAGCTGTAAGTGGAGGGATCTGCACACAAGATAACTGTGCTCTATACACATAAATCACATCCTTGTATAGAATCAATGCTAGTGCAGGCCTGATGAAAGCATGAAGTCAGCCCAGCACACCCATGCTCTTACAGTGTGATTAAAAAGTGACAAAAATAAATAATTAAATAATTAAAACATGAAAACAACACTGGAAATGCTGTAAAGAAGGAATGATCATTTATTGTTATTTTTTTTGCTTTTAATTCCTCAACCCAATCCCTCCCCCCAACCCGGAGCATATGGATCTGGGGCTAGGCTACTTACATATGACATTTAAGGTGAGGGTGACCAGCCTAACTCACTCCTGCATGGCATGATGTGATCGATAAAACCCCAACCAACACTTTGACATAAACTCTTAGGGCCCCACCCATGTAAAGTGCCTTGTCCCACTACACCACCATGCATCATTTAGTTATGAGGTTGCCAAACAATGTGGTAAATGGTTTTCTGGGTTACAGCAAAACTTTTGGCTTGTCACTCAGTGTAGTTAACTACATGCAGCACTATGTCAAGTATATGGATGGTGATTACCCCATCAAGTAAGTGGATGGTAGTCATCTGTCTCCACTCAAATCATACACCAGAGGTAAGCTATGTCTAAACCTTCATGCATTAGTCTTCTAGTGACTTTTCTGCTGAATGTTTAGACAAGATTATACCTCAATGCCACCCTTAGTTTATACTTACCGGTAATTACAACTGTCCTACTATTTATCAAGATGTCACTAGTCAGCAATTTCATATAAAAGTGGTGTGAAAATGCATTAAACATTCAGAAATTAAGAAGTGATAAATGCTATACTCAGAAATAAAGAAATGGCAAATGCTTAATAAAAATTATATTTAAGTCATACATGGGTTGGCTGTGTAGCGAGGGACATATCTACGTACAGCATTGTAATGGCTGGCTTGCATACGGCAAGCAGTAATACTTTATAATGGGTATGCTTAACCTGTAATTTATTTAAATATATAGTATACATACCTTTGGATCATATATATTGAGTCTTGCTCCTTCTTCTAGTAAATGGGAGCACACAAAGATAGCGGGGCTTTCTCGTGTGTCTCCGGTGTTCTTTTTGAAAGCAAAACCAAACACAGCTAATGTTTTATCAGTAACTGTGTTGAAGAGACACCCAACAATTCGCTTGGCAAATCTGTAAAATCGTAATTATGAAAATAACTTCATTTGACTTTCACTGCATAAAGAAGCATAATGTTGTGAATAAATGACTCTCCTACACCCATGGTGGTTCTCCATCCATGCCTCATCCAATCCAGTAATGCCCCATCAGGTGCATAGAGACCTGGGGCTGGGTTACACAAGTTTAGAAATTTAAGGCAAGAGTAACCAGCTGCTTCTCCTTCTGAGTGGCATTCTGTGAGCAATTAACCCTCGTCATGTGTCAAAATCAGACACGTATGGGTTACAACTAGTCGGGCACCTTCACTCCCTACACTATGTATCATCTACACACTGAATGAGTGTTATAAGGCTAATACACAACAGCAGCAGACTGTATGAAGGCCTTGGTTGGTGGAGAAAAAAGAGGGGGGGGGGGAGCCTTTTAAAAGTTTCAGATGTGTGGAAGCAAGGCTGACACTACAAAGTGTCAGAAATAAAATACCAACCAAGTAACACTTGGGAAAAGAACTGTACACTACAATATTACTACTGTATATACTCCAAAAACAATGTTGAAAATTATTCCTAATTAATTTACCTTGTTCGCTGATATTCATTCATGTCCGTGACTTGCTGCCAGTACATTGCAACTTCGGGAAGATTGAGGCACTCGGCAATATATACCAAATTCAACAAATCTTTCTGGAAGCAGCTACCTCCAAATCCTAAAGGAAGTCAATGAAAAACTATCAGTGTGCAAGTAAAACTTTGGTTATACATTCTTAATATCATAATATCAATATATTTACAGCTTCTTGCATACAAAGATGAGCCAATTATTACATATGAAGTCCTAAACCTAACTTCTTTTCCTTCTATCATCATGGCTCTGAACATAAAATGTAAAGGCTATTTCCTGTGATTCAAGATGCCCTTCATGTATCACCAGATGACATGGCAAGCCCTCCATATCACCACTTGGGCACTGACATCAGACTGTTAGTATTCTATGATACGACAGGCCACGGATATCTCAAAATACTCATACCTCATAAAAGTACAGTACTGTACTGTATAATGGTATTTAAAGACATATTCTGTATATGTTCATGGATGTTACAGAGATGCAGTGAAAACTGTACTGACAAATTCAAATCCTCAAATTATACTCCACAGCAGCCAAAATCTGTAACCTTGCACTCCAAAATCCACTGCTTTAACCCGTCACGTCCCGAGCCTTTCCGCACCTATGACATCCCCCAGTCCCGAGCCTTTTTGGAAAATTTTTTTTTCTTATGAAACTTCCGCTTAGGTCGAGAAACTATGGAAAATCTTGAAGAAAGTTGTCTCTGCAGTCTATAAGTGGTCTATACAGGTGCGGTTTCCCCCCGCAGGTATCGTATTCTGTAATGGGCTGGATATGCGTAAACGTTTTCTATGGTAAGGAGTAATGGGACAAACAACACACAACACCTCTACATTTATTGAATTTGTACTAATAAACAATAACAGTAACAATATAATGGATTTCAGACACATATATAGGAAAAATAAGCATTGTACCATCGCGCGAGCATAGCGAGTTAGGTCCGAGTCGTATCATGCTATCTGCTAATTTTCTGTTATGAGTCTACCGATCATTTTTTCTACTTGTATACTTCTGTTTCAATGACAATTTACTAATTACAACTGTTTGTAAGTGATTTCAGATGTTTTCATTCATTTTGATGACATGCAGCATAAGTTTAGCGCACATCAGCTTAGTAAGCGCACTCGCTATGTCTCGTATTTCAACATACCAAATTGTTTTATCACTTTCTAATTATTTTCCCATTTACATAGAACCTTTCCCCCACCACTGTGAAGGTTTTCAATTATTTTCATTCATTACGAGGGCATTTAGCGATATGCTAGCGCCTATTCACGTAGCAACCACGATCTCAAACACTCGTGTTTCATCATCTACTTTATTTATTCACTCCAATTATATTTTCCCACTTACATTACACACGTTTACACCCCTCCAATGCACTGTACATACTTACTGCCATTATTTATTCAAGTGAGCGTGAGAATATCGCCTGAAAATACCCTCGCAAGGAATGTTACGTCATACATAATACTCACACACTTATATACTAATTCACGCACACACTTATATACTAATTATTCACTTTATCACTTGCTGACTTTTATTTTGACTAATACGTGCCTTATTCATTCGACTAGGCGTCAGGAAATCTTATCTTTATAGACAAGCTATGAATATTTGACTTAGGAAATACATCATCATATACAATAATTTGAACTTATATTATACCAGTAAGAATGTCACATAATAGAAAATATATAATAAGGGGCCGTATTTATTGCACTGAGCGACAGAATATCGCATCAAACAACCCTCTCTATGTAAGTTTCAACTTAGGGCAGATTTATATACTTACACCCAATGTTTGCACTTATGTTCTACCCGTAGGCACTTTGTACTAATATTTGGCGATCCACATGACTGATTTTTTCACAGAGCGTCTGTCTGTCGCATTTACATCATAATTTCTGCGTCCTTTCGCAATCACACCATGCTAAAATTGCAGCAACGTGTGGTATTCACTAAAACATGGGTGAATACACAGACCCACGTCACACTGCACGCACTCATAGCGGGTGTCCTTCCTCTGTGTCGTGAGTCGCACCTGGGAATTACTGCACACGTGACACCTGCGCTGGGGCCTAGGTCTGTTGGGCTGGGGCGGGATAGGAGTGGGGAAATGGCGGGCGGATATTCTCTGGGGAGTGTGGGTAATAGGGGCAGTGCGGGGGCGCTGTTGGGGCCTTTCAACCGCATATTTTGCAAAGATTTCTCGTGTGAGCTCCCTCACAAACCCTTCAAAGGTTTCCTGAACTCCTGTGGTCATGGCGTGAAGGTGGTGGCAATTCAGAGCAGTGATATCTAGCAAGTGAAAGAACAGTTTCTTATACCACTTCATCGTGGTCCTGGCACACTCTACCGTCGATATCATGGAGTCTGACTGGTCCACGAGGCGCATGTTTATATTATAGTCCATGACACATTCAGGTTTCCAAACACGACGCCTGCTCTCGCTATGGTAATCAACAGAATCAGTACGGTGCATCAAGGAGCGGTGAACCGTGGACAAGAGGCTTACTTCTCTGTTGTGGTTCCACATTGTTGCAAGGATGTTCTTTGCTTTGAAGAAGACAACCTCACTCCTTGCAAGTTTCCGCCCTACTTTGACCATGTGACGCCGGTTCACCTTTACGGTTCCACATACTCCCGTTTCATGTCTGTGAAGATAACGAGCGAGAAGAGGGCTAGTGTACCAGTTGTCGAGGTAGAGAACGTGACCACGATGAAGGTAGTCTTGTATCATCGTCTTTACCACTGCTCCAGAAAGTCCTATACTTCGATCTTCTATTATGTCTGTCTGTGCACCGGTGTACAAGACTATGTCTTGCACGTATCCAGTCCTACAGTCACACATAACAAAGATCTTGAACCCAAAACGGTGCCTTTTGCTGGGTATATACTGTCTGAATGAAATATTGCCTCTCCACAACACGAGACTCTCGTCTATGACGAGATCTCTATAGGGATAGAATGAGGATCGAAAGGTTTGCCTGAGGTGATCAAAGACCAGCCTAATTCGCCTCATTTTGTCCGTGTTGTTTGTATTTGCAGGGTCATTAGCATCATAAAAATGGAGGCGACTTAGAATTTGTTGAAACCGATTACGGCTCATCACTTGACCAAATATGGGGGTAAACATAACAGGGTCTCTAGTCCAGTAAGCAGGAATTCTATTTTTTCTTATTATACCCATCAAAAGGACAAGGGCAAAAAATAAGAACATTTCTGGAATGGAGGCAGGGTAATCATAAATCATTGAATGCCTACTCCTTGTTCCCAATCTTTCACTTTCTAGCCGCTGGCCGCTTGCAAACAGGTTTGTTTGAAGCACGATCTGATCAACGAAGGCCTCACTGAAAAACAGGTGGAAAAAATCCAACCTGCTTGAATTACAGTGAATACCTGGTGCAATGCAGCCAGATCGCCCCTGCTCAGTGAAGGGGTGAATGAGGGGAGAAAAATCACTCCCATCCTCCCAATCCCACGACACAAATCCCTCGTCCCCATCACCGCCTTCGTCTGGGTGGGGAGGAGATCCTGGTTGGGGAGGTTGGGGAGAAGGAGTACGGAGGGCTTCCCCACTGTCACTCCTCTTCCCTCTGCCTTTACCCTTTCCCTTTCCCTTACCCTTACGGCCTTGAGGAACATTAGGGGGCTGTGAGGATGAAATAGTTTGATATTGGGGAGCATAAGACGTGCTGGGGAGTGGTTCCTCCCCACCTTCCCCCTCCATTACCACACCACGTGCTCTCTCACGCAACCTTGCTCGACCACGTGTTAGGGGATATTGGGGAGCATAAGACGTGCTTTGGAGTGGTTCCTCCCCACCTTCCCCCTCCCTCACAACCCCACGTGATAAGGAACGCACCCGCACTGGCCCACGTGATCCACTCTGCCGCCTCACACTGCGTAGGGAGAGCAATGACTCACCCACCTCACTCTCACTTTCCCTAATCCCAGGAATGTCCATTTCACTCCCCACTCCCTCCACTTCACTTCCTACCGCCCCAAACAGAATGCTTGGCCCATACCTGCTTAGACGACGTGGTGTGCGCTCTGGGCCACGATGTGTAATCACCTCCCGCCCATACCACGTGGCAGCACGTCCCACGTCTCCGTCCTCGTCCTCGTCCTCGTCCTCGACCTCGACCCGGCTTCCAAGGCACGCTGGGGATAGGGATATGACATACCACGTGCCTTCTTTGCCTCCTGCTCCCTCTCTAGCAGCACGGTAAGTCACGTACTGCCGTTTCCTTGGTGACGGAACTTCCTCGTCACTGCTGGTGGTTTCTTCCTCGTCTGGCTGCACATAATCTTTGTCCATCTCCTCGTCATCCAGTGGGGAATCACTGTCGCCGGTAAAGGTGTCCAGGGCGACTTGAATTTCGCTCTCTGAGAGACCTCTCTTAGCCATGTCTGAGCAGGACCGTGGCTACCAGGTGAGTGGACGAGCGGCGGGCTAGCGCGGGTCGCGCGGGGTCGCCGAGTGTCCCCGCCTGGTGGCAGGTAGGGGAAGGTCAGGCGAGGGTACGTACCGCAAATCAAGCGCGAAATTTGAAAATTGTCGAAATTATGCACATTGCAATTGCACGACGTACTGGTACGTCGCCGGGACTGGCAAATGCAAATCGTGGTGACGTACCCATACGTCGTCGGGACGGGGCGGGTTAACCATCTGGTCACTATTACTGCAACACTAATAATACTATTCTCGAGCCTGACATTACTATACTAAATCTCCTCTCCTGAAGTACAATGCTACGAGTACAAGAACTGGCTTGGAAGATCTGAATAAAGAAAGATGCTGGAAAAGCCCCCTGGTCCCAGTAGTTTACCCTGCTCATTCAGACAGGTGTTACAGACATGTAGAGAGGTGTATGGTATGTAGGAGGACTACTGGGCCTTGAGAGCAGGCTGTGAAGCCTATGCCCAGAAGTCGGACACATAAAAAAAAAAAAAAAAAAAAAAAAAACAGTATTGCACAAGATGCTGTCAGGAATCCACAACAACGATGTGGAGAGAAATGCCTTCATTCAATGCACTGATATACCAGGGCAGTTATTTGCCCAGTTATACAGTACCCTCACGTCCTGTACGCGATTGACCAGTACTATTCACATCCAGTATGGTCGGCAAAAAAAAAAAAAAATTATTACTGCAGTACGGATTGGCTGGGCTAATATGGATCAGCTGTGCAAAGTGGGCCAAATCCGATGAGTTCTTCCCTAGTACTGACATGCTGCATCCAGTACTACAACCCGCACGCGTGGGGGAAGATGGCCAACACTGGTGAACGTTTTCCTAGCCCCTAAAGCGCGGGTCGTCGCGTTTGCGACGCTCGCCAAAAAGGACATACCGGCGGATTGTCATGTTTGCGATTCAAGTTAATTTTGAATAAACGCAGGCAAGGATGTTCCAGCTGGTATTGTCTATCAGTACCACCACCCTTTAGCTACAATTAGCATACTTTACCTTTGTACTACTGACCTCCGTTGTTGCCAAATATTGCATTTTTCCCCCTCCCCCCCCCACCACGGCCCGGCCAGCCTGGCTGTGATATATGGCAGCGCTCTGACTGCTCAGAACTGTAAATCTCAGCTCTCCTCTCACAAGTAGTTTATGCTAATAGGAAACGCTTGTTTCCCCAGTTGTCACACTAGCTTTTTTTCGCATGGTTTGCCCCTGTTTAGCGTCAGTTTACCGCAGGCTTTCAAAGTGACATTATGGCGAGTTCTAGCTCTTCCGAGTCAGTGCGAGCAGCCGACAGGAACGAGAATAAAGTGACAGGCGTAAGGCAGAATAAAAAGCGCGCCGCGATGATCTTTTGGGAAGTAATATGATTGAAAATAATGTGGTATACGTGTTTTTAGCTGTGAAAATGGAAATGTTTGTTGAGTGACGGGAAGACCGCCGCCGCGCTGCATGTCGGCCGTAGGGTTCATTGATTTTAGCCTTATTTTCAGTGCTTATTGTACAAATACGGATTCCAAACTACCTGTACGTTGTAGTATAAAGTTTACTGTGACAGAATGAAGCTGTGGTAGAGGGGAAAACGGGTTGCTGGAGGTGTGAAAGTGAAGATTTTGTTACCCAACTTTGTAAGTCTCCACAAGTCCTTGGGTAGTCCACGAAGGCTCAACACCTGTCTCTGGAGAAAGCTGAATGTAAGTACTATCTGCCATACCAAGTATAATGTTCTAGGGTTAATCTCTGATTTTTGGCTAATATTTTCCTACAGGTACTCAGACCGCGATATAATCCCGCCACCGGGGGGAGGGGGGGGGGGTCAGCTGTCCATTGGCCGCGCTTTAGGGGCTAGTACTGGCGTGCCAGTCCAGTATGCCTTCCTCATGACTTGTGATGTGTGCCAGTCAAACTGCAGTATTTGCACTTCCCCCTGATGACAAAGATAACAATGTGTCAGTGTGTGACTATGAGGGATTTATGAGGGAGGTTGAGGCAGAGAGGCCTCCTCAGGATCCTGAAGGCCCTCAGTAGAACCTCCTACACCCTTGGAAACCCCTCTCCCTGCTCCCCCCAGCCCATCACCACTCACCTTAAATGTTGGTAAAATCTTAGTTGTGTCAAAATGTAGTTAAGTTGAATTTGGGGGGGACTTTTTCAACCCATCACCACTCACCTTAAATGTTGGTAAAATCTTAGTTGCGTCAAAATGTAGTTAAGCTGAATTTGAGGGGGACTTTTTCAAGGCTTGTCTGACATTATTCATTTTTCCCATAAGGTCTGTTGTTTGTCCAGCATGGATTTAGTCCAGTACAGTAGTACTGTCTGACAAAAGTACCGTACTGGATGCGAGGGTACTGTATAAGTGTCCCTCAACTCCCTCCCCAGGGCAGCTTTAGCATGCAGTACACCAGATATATATTTTCAGATGAGCCTGGGGCCACAACAACTGCTGCATATATGTTCACAAAAAATGCAACTCTCTAACCTGTAATACATACCATCAACATGTCACTCAAACATGATGATCTGAAAGGCAAGGTGATGAACAGTTACCGGTAGTTAGTAGGGAGCTATGGAAGCAATGTATTCCCAGTCTGGCTATCACATAAGCAACCTTATGGCATTTAATGTCTAAAAAAAGCTTCGTGTTCCATCTTACGACTCAATACAATCTTCCACATGATTATTACCTTCTATTCAACTACACATAACTCAGGTTCTTCATCAGAACTCAGTAACTTTGGTGTCTCTTTTCTTGTGACCCATCACATTACATCTATTATACAAACAGCTTCAGAATTCTGATGAAACAGACCAACCCTATGCATTCTTTTGTCTTATTCAGCAGCTGACTTCTAACATGGTCATTATTCACTTCAGTGTAGAGCACAGGTTGAATGCAATGGGGAGCACACTGCATACATCCCTTCTAAACAGGCTAGAGTCAAAAGTTTTTTTATTTCATGATCTCTCATCATGTTCCTTTCAACCTCTCTCTTTGCTGCAATGTTGCCTTTCTCTGTCTCTCTCTTCTGCTGTTACTGTTCTGGTAATTGTTCACCCCAATATGGTAAGCATGAGCACTTGTACACAGTTTCACCCTTTTTCTGTCCAACTTTCTAATCTAAGTGAACCACTCTACACCTTTTCATGTATGAAACTGGTCAATTCTGAAACTGTCTTGCTCAATCTATCCAAATGGTTAAGGCCTCCAGTCTGTTTGCCACAGTGTGTCTGTGCATCTCAAAATGAACAAATCTTGAATCTGACTTTCTTGTTTCAATTTAATTTCCATGGGATGGGACAAATTCTGCAAGCTCTCAGTCCCACTTTTTTTTTTTTTTTTAATGCCTGACAAACAAAATATCCTACAGACCTCCAGACTTTTGAGTCACAGCCAGCAGATACCAGAGAATAAAAGGAAACAATGGATCACTAAGCCTCAGTTAGGGCCAGACAGTCACCAACATTGGTTGGACACAATAAGTAATGAGAATTACCCCACATCCAATTCCAAATGACATTAAGGGGGCAATGTGAAGTTGTATTCTTGATTGTGAAAAAAAAGTCCATGAGAGGTGTATGACAGAGAAGTTACAGCAAAGTAAAAACGCAACATGATGCTGAAACA
>NC_137028.1:8331461-8538961 GCF_032717465.1 Coenobita brevimanus | reverse complement strand
TGATATTTATTTCAGTGTTGCATTCATTCGGTGATTTTACTTAAGTTACAAATTACTTACCATATATAAGTGGTGGTGATGAGAACTATACTGCACCCTTTCAGTTCAAAAACTTTCTCCTAAACTGAACAAAATCATCTGAAGAAAACTACAATTAAAAAGAAAAAAATGTCACCGGACTGAAGGAGTTAAGGAAAGTGTGTAAACTGTCAATAACTGTACAGTTATTTTCCCCTTACACGTATAATCATAAAAACCTACTATCAAGAAATAAAAACAACTGCTATTTATCTTCATTTCACTAACCAACTGATGCCTGAAGAAACTTGGAACCAATTCGTGAGTCTCTGCCAACAGCAGCTGCTACCTGAGAAACATCTGCTCCAGTGGCCTCACACAAAGCTGAGATGGCATTTATACTTGATACACGCTGGGCAAGAAATGCATTTGACGCCTGAAAAAGAAACGTAACAATCCTGTAATTTACATGTTCTAATACATTCTTTAACATGACTACCCCTTACGGGATTAAGGCGTCTGGCAATAGACAGATAAACAGAACATGACTACACAGTATGATCATCATCCTAGACCATTTTCCCACCAAAAGGTGCCCTAAAGTAGGATCCAGGAATGACAAAAGTGAAAGTACAAAAGTGGAAGTACTATCAACAGCATGCCCAGTGAAATGTCACAAAAAAATCATCTAAGCTTGCAAAATCCTGGTTTCATGTCAAAAACCTTACAAACTTAAACATCTGCATATTTTTTTCTTTTACATACAGTAGATATGCTTCACACAGGTCTGCCAGACAGTCATTCCACTGACTATCAAGTTTATGAAGTGTAATTAAATCCTTCTCACCTGCTCCCCATACATTCATCATCCAACCAATCTGATCTCTTATCAATTCCCTAATGTCCTCAACTTCCATCCTTAACATTCCAACATTCTCATCTACCGTACAATATCAACTGACATTCTTCTTGGTTTATCATGACTTCTCCCATCTTATATCATTCACATGTACCAGTTCTGTCATCTGATCTACATCCATTTTCATATAACTAAATCATCTAATCACTCTCTTTGACCTTATTAACAACAGATCCCCTTTCTCCTCATCTTTCAAGAATCACTGTTCCTTGCCCTCCACACATTCCTCAGTAGTCCCACTTCCTTTACTCTCAGTGTTAACTTTCCACACTCATGGCACAGAACTAAAGCTCCACACTTCCTCACACCTCGCTGTGGAGAGGCATTGCTTGCTGCAAGGGAACATGAGTTTACTGCATAGGAAGGCCCCGCAGGGGCAACTGCTTGCCTGCGGTTGATGGCTCTGCTCAGCCAGACAGATTGAGGATGCTCAACAACAACCAATCTCACATCCATACATTCATGCAATCGTCTCAAAGCCTCCATATTAACACTTCAGTTTCATATCAGGATCACACTGACAACCAGCTTCCTCTCATCTCTGCCACTCTGCTCTCAACCTCCTTTATATATTTACCTCCATAGGTATTTTCTACCACCGAACATATCAAGATACTTAAACGTGTTAATGAATTCAAGCCTTACCCACTTACTATCACATTATACAGAGTTACCTTCCCTCTCAACAATCACTTTACTTTGATCTAGATATACTTTCAAATTACATTTATGCATCAACAGATCATCATCACAATGATCATCATCATCTGGACCTCCTTTCCCACCCTAGGGCAGGGTGAGGAGTAGCAATGTCCAGACAGCTCAAATTTGCCCAATCCAATGGGGCACACTTCCATTCACTCATCATTCATCTTTCAAGCCCTCAGAATCCTGGTTCTCTCAGATACGCCTGAAACTCTGACCACGTTTCGTAGCTTCACATAAATATATCCGACAGAGTCAAATCCAGACGCTGCCACGTTAAAAAGGGGTGCCAAATCCCTGATCATACACTTCTCCTCGCAACATTCATCCAGCCAGCTCGATCTCTTGTCAGTTTCCTAGCCTCACCGACTTCCAAACCTCTCTTCCTCACACACTCATCCACCATATCTCTCCATCCTCTCCTTGGCCAGCCTTGCCTCCTCCCTCCTTCAAATTTGCTCAGTTATACCTTTTCCATCACTCTATTGTTATCTATTCTCTCCACATGACCATACCATCTCAGTACATTCACTTCGATACTGGTGGCCACCGACTTCCTCACTCCACATCTTTCAAGAATCACATTATTTTGTATCCTATCTACCCCCTGTACTCCACACACATTCCTCAGCAGTTACATCTCCACTGCTCTTACTCTTAACTTTTCATTTTCATGCCATACCATAGTCTCACATCCATATGTTAAGTTGGCACTAACACTCCTTCATGTAAGCCTCATGCAGCTGCAACACTCAAGCCTCTGTTTCTTATCAAGGCCTTCATTGCACCAGCTACTTTTCTTCCTTGTGTCACTCTGCATTCCACTTCTTTTGCACATTTTCCTCTCTTTTCTATCACTGTACTCAGGTATTTGAACTCTCTCACCCATTCCAGTCCCTCTTCATTCACTGTAACACTGCACTGGGAGTTACCATCTCTCTCAATAACCATCATTTTATTCTACATTTACTCTCAAGGCATGATGCTCAAAGACATCAGCAAAACTCTGCACTAGCCTACCAATTTCTTGTCCAATATTTGCAAGCAGTACTGCATCATCAGCATACAACAAATTTGAGATATTCCATCCATCACCATTTATTACCAATGCCATCCCTCTCTCCATTACTCGTGTTTTTACTTCTCTCATCACCTCATCCATATAGGGACATCGCACAACCTTGTCACACGCCCACAATGATCGTGAACCATTCACTTTGATGCCCATTAACCCTTACACATGCTTCACTACCACTATAAAAACTCTTGACAGAACCTAGCAGTTTACATTACACCGCACGTGCACAAAACTTTCCACAATCCTTCTCTGTCCACTTTGTCATATGCTTTTTCCAAATCCATGAATGCCATAATCACCTTTTGGTCCTTCTTACAAGCCTTCTCTGCTATCTGTCTCATTGCAAATATTTGATCCACACATCCTCTACCACTCCTAAAGCCACACTGTTCATCACTCACTAGGACTTCTGATATCTCTCTTACTTCCTCTATAATAATTCTTCCATATACATTCCCTACCACACTCAATAAACTTATGCCATGATAATTTTTGCACTCAATTCGCTCACCTTTACTTTTGTACAGGGGTAAAATCACAGCCTTTTTCCACTCTGCTGGCGCATTTTCACTTATCTATGCCTTCTTACATATCTCCAACAAGCACTTCATTCCACTCTCTCCACTACATTTAAGCATCTCTGCATACACCTCATCAACCCCAGCTGCTTTCCCATTATTCAGCTGCATTGCAGCACTCTCCACCTGTACGAATGTCACATCTCCAGGAACTGCATTCCTTCTCTGCACACCCCTAAAACCAATCATATTTACAGTCATTCCCGCTCTCTCAATTCCCATTCATCAGTCTTTCAAAATATTCTTTCCACCTGGTCCTTCCATCATTCCCATGGATTAATAATCTACCACCTACATAATAATCTACCACCCACATCCTTCACACTATCACATTTCTTTCTGCTTTCACTTCTACATTTCTGCACCTCTTTCCAGAATAACTTCCTATTTTCAAAGTAGCTTCCATTCATTTTTCTTCCTAGATCATCATTTACCTCCTTCTTTTTCCTCTTCATTAGTCTCTCTATGTGCTTCTTGCTCTCAATATATTCAGTTCATATTTCAACTGAACCCCTGTCCTGTAACCATTTTAGCCACAGATACTATTAATATATAATGCTTAAGCAAGGCAGCTATCATAGTGACCAGCTTGTATATTTCTTATATACCCAAGCAGCTTTACTTGATAAGGTTAAATTGTGTATATGGTACTGGTGGGCATATGATTTGCGAGACCAAATGACTCTGCTTTCTGTCACACAAAGTGTGATACCAAAGTCTGGACAGAAACAATGCTACCTAGGTCTGCCTCACATGCTATAAAAAGGGATTAAAAGGAATGAGACTTAAATACCGTAAACTCTTATTTTAAATGAAACAAAGATGTGGCAGTCACATTACCTGCCAGTTTTATAATCACCTTGGGGTGAATATTCTAACAGATTCATTTATTTTTGATAATTTTTCCCCGAGAACTGAGCCACGCTCCTTATCTCCCAACCCAGTATAAACATAGAAAACTGGATTATCATGACGAACTACAACAGTTGCATTCAGTTTGGTACCTAAATTAAACATCTCAACAAAAGCAACTTAACTAAAGAGTAAAAAGAAACTGATGTTACAAGTAACTACTGGTATATCAAACACTCTTTTCCACATAATGCTCCCCATGATCTCACTTTCCCTTATCTAATCTGCAGTTATTGCCTATCAGACTGAGGTACCTGAATCGTAATGTTATGTAAAGGATTTCCACAAGTTAAGTGAGGCTTCCATCTGAGAAGTCAGTATGTAAATCAGGAATTATGTATGTTGAAAATGCAAAAAATTGGAAATTATATATATACAGTATATATATATATATATATATATATATATATATATATACTTATACCAAATAATACATACCAAAAAGAAATAAGGTAAGTGATAGTGCCATACACCTGGAATTGGCTAATTATCACCTGACAACACCTCACGTGCACTCGTTCGCTAATATTCCCTGTTTATTTCCCCTTGAAATATGCCATATAATCTATTCTCGTAATAAAAATATATATATGAAAGGAAGGGAGAAGCCTAAGTGATATTTACATTCACCTGGAAATATCTAATTTATTATGTATTGTCTAGATTTCCTGCCAATCATTTCATAGCGTATATATTAGCAGCTGTCACCATGCTGACATTGGCAGCGTTGCACTCTCTCTAGGCCACCACAGCATTCAGTTTACTGTCGTCTTTCAAGGTGAAACCACGTCGGATTCGCGCCTGTCCAATTCCACCGCTTTTTAGCCCCATGCAAAGGGCCCTGCGACCTCTACCCCTACTAAACCTCGTGTGGAAAGGGGTAAAGGGCTAAGTGACTGCTGTGGAACATTCATTCATTCATTGCCAGACGCCATGTATCCCAAACGGGGTGACCAAGGGCTCAGAGTTAATTGTTTTACAGGGAGGGGCACTAAGCCTCCACCAACCCCACTTAACACGTAGGGATGTTAACACCGCTTACAGAGATTGAGCTGGTGGTCATGAACGAGGGCAGTGAGTTGCATGACAGGTCACCATTCCCGCCCAGCCATGGAACATGAACTGGCTAATATATCAATGAAAATGATGGACAGTGACTATGATCTTTCTGGTGAGTGAAACAGTGCAAGTGGAAATGTAAATAATGTGTAAATAATGTGTAAACAGCAAGTGAAAGCAATGAATGTAAATATAAGTGAACAGTGGAAAATAGTTTTATAAGTTACTGCAAGTGACAGAGCATAACACTGTGTAAATAAAATAGAAATGTTAATAATGTAAATAAAAAAGAGAATGTAAACAGAAATGTAAATGAGCAGTAATATAAGAATACGAGTATATATACTAGGAGTAATGAAAGTGAAAGTTTCACTCTAGCATGTATGAATACTATGAGTTATGAACGTGGAAGTGAAAGTGACAGATTCACTCTCAACGCCAGGATACAGGAAGAGAAAGTGAATGATACGTATTTTACTGAAAGAGAAATTGAATGCCTACAGTGACAATAAACTACTATTACTGAAGGAAACTTATGGATAAAGACTGCAGATATATATAAGTGTTATATAGTAATAGAAATATAAATTATGAGTGTTTTTATGAATAATAAATGACAGAATACCAGCGGCGAACGAGCGCAAGTGGGAAGGTCATACGCGCTCATAATTTTCATTGCTTTCACAGTGTTTTTTTTTGGGAGTATGGATTCCAAACTATTTGAAAATCATAGAATAGTGTTTCTAGTGATAATATCAGGCTGTGGTAATCATATTACGGGGTGTCGGGAAGTGTAAAGTGGAGAATTCGTTACCCAACTTCAGAAGTCTCCACAAGTCCTACAGTACTCGATGAAGGCTCAACAAACATCCCAGGAGAACGTTAAAGGTATGTGCCAAATGCATATGTGCTTATAATATTCTAGGACTAATAACTCATTTTTGGCAAATATTTTTACAAAGTCTGTCGGAGCATGAATATCCTAGCGGGACACACAAGTCGAATGAAAACAACCCCGCGGTTCTGGGGGGTTAAAAACAACACACAGCTGCATGCATGGCATCCTGATATCCACCCTTCTGAATCCCATCTCCCTTGTGAGGACAGGGTCCACCTGCCCAGGCTGAGATGTGGGCATTATCCAGCCCTCTTAACCATTAGTGCCCAGTGTCCACAATGTAGGACGGAGCGGGACATTTTCAAAATTTAATAAAGGGAACCCTGGGGATGGGACCTATGAGCTTCACGACTATGAGCCGACAGGTGGAGAGCAGCACACCTAGCACCCTTCCAGCAAAACTCCTCGCACAGGAACTCTGGGAGCCAATGGGTTAAACACTAGCAAATCTATCAGTTTCTTTAACCCATTAGGGCCAAGTGTCCACCATATAGGGCGGAGCTGGGCATTTTCAAAATTTAAAAAAGAAGGGAACCCTGGGGAAGGGACCTATGAGCTTCACGACTATCTGCTGACAGGCAGAAGGCAGTATGCCTAGCACCCTTCCAGCAAAATCCCTCGCACAGGAACTCTGGGAGCCAATGGGTTAAGTTACATGAAGAGGCTGGATGACTCCGTCGTTGATGCCTGTCCAAAATGCAATACAGCACCCCATACTATTAAGCACATTATGGAAGACTGTATTGCACACAATCACCTGCGCCAACAACACAACATACACTTCTTGAGAGCTCTGTGGGAAAGCCCGGTCTCAGCCATGGCCTTCCTTAGGGACTAGAGGCTTTTCGGCCAGACTGCCTAGGGAACAACTATTACTACTACCATTTTATATTCAATTTAGAGTATACAATCTCTAGTAAATGGGTTTAGGAGGGCTCTAGTTAACCCCTCACTCTGAAAAGTTTCAAGCTGATTATAACCATACTCGGGTGCTAAAAATACTGTAAACAAAAAAATACATCACTGGAGTAATGGGGTTAACCCCATCTTTACCAACCCCTCCCCCAGTGTAAACACTACATTTACCCCCCATACTGACCTGACAGCTCCCCCTCCCGTAGTGTGAGAGGTAGTGTATGTTTTTGCCATGTCCAAACTATTCACTCTTTGTGATTTGTTTGTATACTGATGATCACATAAACCCAGCATGATGTTGGTAATCAAAAATATATATATATATATATATATATATATATATATAAAATATAAAATAAATCATTATATAAGTTTACATATCTTATGCCAAAGTATTATTACCCAGGTAACTACTGTACAAACTGGCTTAAAAAAAAAAAAAAAAAAAAAAAATGTCATGCACAGACAGATGGCTTATTTGTTTACCTTGTAAGCCGAGCACGAAGTGTGTGGACACCCGTGACGGTGATGTCGATCTTGACCCACTTGTTGCTGAGAGTGTGGCGTTACTAAGTTCACTACTAATTTCCTCCTCCTCCTCACTCACATCAACATTGCTATCATTTTCAGGATCATAGTCATCTACTGACACATCAGACACTGCTGCATCATCATCTGATACATCTAAATAAGTATCCTCATGAGGAATAAACTCGTCACTATCAGAATCCACCAGAGACGCCATGAGAGAAAAATATCCTGTACATACTCTCTCATGGTGAAGTGCGTGGTAACTGGCTCTCTCTCAGGGAGGCCAAGGGGTGTAAATTTAGCCGTTTGTCAGTGGAAAATATAGTGTGATATCTGTAGTAGAAATTATAAAAAAAATAATGATTGGTCTAAAAGAGGTCACATCACAGATGAGTGAGCAAGCCATTGGCACCACCGTAACTCAGTCATGACATATCTTATGATGTCAGAATTCATCAGGACTTCATCACAGTCTTTGTTGTCAAAACACAGAGTGGTTGCTATCATGAGGTCCTCAGAAACAGCCTTACCGGGCTATCCTGAGGCCCATAAGCTGCCACTCATTCAAGGATGTACCAGCGTACCACGGTTGCAGTTCCGGTGTTTCACTGGTGTTTACAAGCAATGTACGGGGGTACATCAAAACACATTTCCGGTAATGAAGGGGTTAAAAGATTGCAGAACCGTGCTTATATCTCCTCATCTCATGTGAATATGGGATGATGATGAATGATCATAACACATCAAATTATATTCTAATGAAGCACAACATATATCTTCCATATCATGAGAGCTACGATGACCAAGTGCTGAGGCTTACATTTTTCCTGCTGGTATATAAAGGCAATGTGGCACAAAATTACACAAATATCTTACCAATTTGAAGAGCTCTGATGACCAAGTGCTGAGGATTATTATATTTCTGTTGGACAAAAAAACACATAGGCTACCATATATTAATTCTAAGAGCTCAGATGAAAAATAAAACATATCTTACTGGCTTTGACACCTCATAATACCAAGTGCGAGGAGATAATATATTCTCTATTGGAACTGACTGACGATCCATGGAACACAAATAATACATACAGTATCTTACCAATTTTGACAGTTCCGATGACCATGTACTGAGAGTTATAATTTTCTCTGTTGGAACCCAATGATTGTAGATCCATGTGAGTTGGGCAATGGCTGCCTCTCCTTCAGCAGACTCCTCACCACCAATCAGAACACGATCAGGGTACACCAGATTCTCAATGGCAGTTCCTTCAGCCAAGAATTCTGGATTGGATAAAACCTGTAAACGATGCATAATTAACCCCTATATATTGGTGTCATTTCCTGTTACAAGACTAATCTCAGTGGCAGTTCCTTCACATAATTCTGGATCAAATAAAAGCTGGATGATACAGTACTAAACTTCTTCATTAGGTCAAATCCTTTCAGGCTTATTTTTGCTGCTACCAAACAATTCTATATACACCAGACTCTCAGTGGCAGTTCCCTCAACAAAGAATTTTAGAATTCGGAGTGGTAGGTGGGGGCACTCACCATCCACTCACCCGATGCAGTACTGCTCTTGGTTGCCAGCCCTTTCCTCTCTTCCTGCCTTCTTTCCTTCCTTCCTCTTCTGTCTTTCTTTCCTTCATTCTCTCCTCTTCCTTCTGTCTACAGGTGACTCTGCACTGAGTGACATGCAAATGGTTTCCCGTATACCAGAAACAATTTACTAGGCTGGATGGTAACCATATAACCAAATTATGTATGAAACCTGGTGGTTTATTGTGTAATTAAGGCACTCCAGTTGGAGTGCAGGTTTATATCCATAGGGTGGTTAGTGTTTAATGCTCATGTAATGCCCTTCACAGATGAGTGAGGCTGGACAATCTCATCTTAAATGTCTGGACCAATTTGCCTAGCCCTGGGTTCCAATGCCCCTCATGAAGAAACACAGGATTGGATGATGGATGGATGGATGGATAAAATCTGTAAATAAGACAATGATTAACCTTCTGAATTCAAGTGATATCCTTTTTTAGTTTATGCTTACTGCTCCCAGACCGTTTTATTCATAAAGTCAGGGTAAAGCAGGTTCTCAAAGGCAGTTCCATCAATCCTGGATTAGATAAAGCCTAGAAATGAGCCAACAATTAGCCTCTCTAATCAGGGGGTAAATTTTTTATTACCGTAGTTTATTCCTCCTGCTGCCAGATGATTTTTGCCAACCCAGGAATGACTTCTTGTGCTGATGGGGATTATTATGGCTGAATCTAGCCCTCCCAGCCTGAAAAGTCTATCCTATGCAGTAAAAAAAAAACACCCCTGGTCTCAATGGGTTAGGGACTAACACTTTTACAAAGTTGTACACACAAACATTACCAATGATATTCATAAATTTAGTATGCACAATCATCACCATGATTATAATAAACTATGGTAAGTAGCTATCACACAACCAAAAACTTACTTGGAAGGATACTCCAGGTTTAGTGTTTGCAGACAAGATATGGGCAATGGACTCGGCTGCCCGCACAGGGACAGTGGACTTCTCTACAACAATCTTGTGTCCTTCTGATACCTCAGCAATCTTCCTCGCACACAGTTCTATGTGTTTAAGATCAGCAGCTCGACCCTATCGTATATGATACTTTTAATTAGCAATATGCATATTCAACCTATAAAAAAAAAAATGAACATACACTTATGCCATTGTGTAGGATACAGTGCAAGCTTTAAAAAAAAAAAAAATAAAAAAATAAAAAAAAATAAAAAAACTAGCAAATCTTTAGACTGAATGAGTTAGTAGTTCTGGGACATACAAGGGCTGTAGTTACAAGCATACATGGTCAAATACAATTAAGTACCGTATACATTTTTTTCATCAATTATGTAATGCAGTTTTTCTGTCATCAATTATGAAAAGCAGCAGTAAATAACTTACCTTGCCAATACCATATGTTTTGGTTGGAGTATTCACAGATATAAATATCAGGTCAGCCTCCTTGACAGCAACATCAATGTCATTGGAGAAGAAAAGATTTCTTCCCCGACACTCTTTGACAACATCATCCAAGCCAGGCTGGAGAGAAAAATACCTTCCATCATTATTCACTGTTAAAAATAAGGTAAAATGGGGTAAGTTTGCCATAAACAGCAGTTTTTGCTAAATACAAATCGCCAAAGTCAGTGAATGTACAGTGAGCTTGGATGAGGGGGAAATGGAAAATGTGAATGCATTTAAGTACTTGGGTAGTGCGATGAGTAAGGATGGAAGTTTAGAGGGTGAAATGCTTGAAAGGGTACAGCAAGGAAGAAAGGTTGCTGGTTCCTTGAAGGCAGTGATAAGAAACAGGGAAGTGAGCATGGAAGTGAAAAAGCTACTACATGACAGTACTGTGATACCAACTCTAACGAACGGAAGTGAAGCTTGGACCCTGTTGGAAGGACAGAAGTCAAGAGCGACAGCAGTGGAAATGAGTTATGCGAGAAGCATGTGGAGTCACATGGAGACTGACAAATGAGGAAGTGAAGGAGCATTGTGGTGTGGATGTGGATGTGATAGGAAGCATTAGGAGAAACACACTGAGGTGGTTTGGCCATGTGGAGAGGATGGAAAGTGAGAGACTGATGAGGAGAGTGTATGTGAGTGAGGTGGAGTGGGGGAGAGGGAGGGGAAGGCCAAGGATGAGATGGAGGAATGGTGTGGAGAGGTATAAGAGAGGGGGGGGTGTAAGCTGGGAACAAGGCAATGAAATGGCAGGGGACAGGGCGACATGGAAGCGATTTGTTTGTGGCTGCCCCTTACAGGATTAAGGCGTCTGGCAATAGATAGACAGACAAATCGCCACACATGGAATGTTGGCATTTTTATTGCTTTATCTATACATTCAGCCCTTCTGTTAAAGATACCTATAATTGTTTGGAAAAAAAAAAAAAAAAAAAAAAAGGCTCATGCCACAGATTAAAAAAAAAAAAAAAAGTGTCTCGCGGCGAAATTACCCCACCCGACGGGGCAATTTCAGCCGAGAACTATTTGCTGCTGTTATTGTTAAAATATTTATTGTTATTATTGCTATAATACCACAGTACATCTCAAAAACAAATGATTATAACTAGGCTTAGGTAGCCTAAGCTACCATACAGTTAGGCCTATGCCATGTACTGGGCAAACTTTACATCGATGGCATCCATGACTGTTTCACTGATTGTGTCACGGTAGGTAGGTTGGTCTAGGGGACTCCCATGGCACGAATGCATGGCAGGGTACTTTTTAGTTCTGTGTGTGTGTGTGTGTGTGTGTATTTACCTATTTGTAGTATACAGGAATTGAGCGATGCTCACGTTGTCCTGTCTCCATATCCACATTTATCTAGTTTACTTTTACACACATGAATGTTTTTCTCTTGCACCACCTTTTTGTCTAAGTCGTTCCAAATACTTATGTATTTACCCAATTTACCTAATTGAGATACACTCGAAATATGCTATGCTCGTGGGTTCCCATCGCTGTTTCTCAGTAAGTCAAATTTAGCTTTAAACTCGTTTAAGTTTTTAGACTGGATGATCTCTTTGTCCAGGCTATTCCATAAATCTATAATTCTGTAAGGAAAGCTATATTTCTTGATATCCTTCAAGCAGCTTGACTTTTTCAATTTCATTCCGTGTCCTCTTGTTGCTCTCTTATCCCACAAAAACAGATCTTCTCGGTCAATTTTATCTACTCCCACCATGGTCCTGAACACTGCAATCATGTCTCCCCTCTTTCTCCTTTCCTCTAAGGAAGGCAAATCCAGCTTTTCCAGCCTCTCTCTGTATGACAGATCTGCCAGACTGGGGACCATCTTGGTTGCTGTTCTTTGTATTCTCTCAATCTTGTTTATATCTTTCTTTTTGTGTGGGGACCACACTACCGCTGCATATTCTAACCTGGGGCGGATCATGGCCACTATCAATTTTTTCATCAACTCCTCATCCATATAATGAAATGTTACTCTTATGTTAGTCAGGAGTTTATAAGTCTCTCTAACTATCTTATTAATGTGCTTTTCAGGTGACAAACTATCTTGGACCAGCACTCCTAAGTCTTTTTCTTCTCTCATTTTAGTGATTAATTCATTACCCAACAAATAATTCACTGATGGCCTCCTGGTACTTTTACCCATTTCCAATATTTTACATTTCTTTACATTAAATTTCATTTCCTACTTCCGGCTCCAATCATGTATCCTATCCATATCCTCCTGCAGCATTTTACAATCCTCCTCAACCTCTACCTTCCTCAAGATCTTTATATCATCAGCAAACAGACTTGCATAACTGTTCACTCTATCTACCATATCATTTACGTAAATCAGGAACATTACTAGCGTCAACACCGAGCCTTGGGGGACTCCACTTGTTACTTCCCTCCATCCATACATCCTATCCTTTATTACTGTCCTCATTTGTCTGTCTCTCAAAAAGTCTCTCATCCATTCCAGGAATTTCCCCTTCAGTCCTCCTATATATTCTAGTTTCCACATTAGTCTCTTATGAGGTACTTTGTCAAAGGCCTTCTCTAAGTACACACAATCCACCCAACCATCTCTCTCCTGTACCACGTCAATCGCTCGAGTAAAAGCTCAACAAGTTAGAAACACATGACCTTCCACTTCTGAATCCAAACTGACATTCGGCCAAAATATTCATCTCTTCTAGATATTTTATCCATCTGTCTTTCAAGATTCTCTCGCACAATTTTGCGACCATGCTGGTTAGAGACACTGGTCTATAATTCAGGGGTTCTTCCCTGTTTCCTCCCTTATAAATTGGTACCACATTTGCCCTCTTCCATTCTGTGGTACTTTCCCCTCTTCCAGAGAACACATGATTAAACTGTGAATTTTATCTGCCAGTTGTTCTCTGCATTCCTTCAGTACCCAATTAGAAATTCCATCAGGTCCTGGGGCTTTCCTTACATCTTGAGTTTCCAATAATTCGTACACTTCCTGTACCTCCACTTCTATATCTTTTATCACCGGTACATTTCTAGTCACTCCCTCCCCTTCCACAAACTCTTTTTCATTAGTGAAAACTGATTGGAAACATTTGTTCATTATTTCAGTTTGCATTGCTACATCTTTATAGACCTCTCCTTCTACTTTCAGTTTAGTGATTCCTTCCCTTTGTTTCAATTTGCCATTAACAAATCTACAGAACAGTTTGGGTTCATCCTTGCATTTGTCTATTATACCTTTTTCAAAATTCCTTTCTTCTTCTCTACGTATTCTTGTGTAACCATTTCTAGTTCTTTTATATTCTTCCTTTGTTCTGGTGTTGCCCCTCTTTCTCCAGTTGTTCCACGCCTTATCTCTTTCTTTTTTTGCTATCATACACCTTCTATTAAACCACTCCTTTTTCCTGTTTTCTTTCCCTCTTACTCTTGGTACAAATTTTTCCACTCCCAAATTGTAGAGGTCTAGAAAGATATCCCACTTCCTTTGTATCTCTCTTGTTTCTCTGAATTTTCTCCAATCCACATTTTCAAAAATGTTTCTCAGTCCTGTGAAATTAGCTTTCCCAAAGTTGTATCTTCCCTGTCTATGAAGCTCGTCTCTTGGCTCAACGTTCCCTATTATCATCTGGAACTCAATGACCACATGATCACTTTTTCCTATAGGCCAGAAATATTTCAATGATTCTATTACATCGGGTTCTTTGGTAAACAGTAAATCTAACCTTGCTGGTGTGTCCTCACCTAAGAACCATGTCTCTTCTCTGACCCATTTTTGTCATCCCATTATTCACTATTATATTTAATAATATAGTGCCTCACGAATCCTCGCTGTCTCCTGAGTCCCATTCCTCCCAGTTCACCTCTTTACAGTTAAAGTCACCCACCAAAATTATATTATTGCTTTTCTCAATTATTTTTTGTAAATAGCTAGCCATATCTGACAACATCTCATGGTATTTGTCATCATTCCATGATCTTGTCTTAGGGGGAACATACACTACCGCCATATCTCTCTTCACTTTCTCTCGTTTCTAATTTCATATATATCATTTCAGCCTTGCCTTCTCCCATTTCCACGGTATCTACATTTATGTTGTTCTTCACTGCTATAATCACTCCTCCTCCCGTTTTTTCTTTTCGGTCTCTTCTCCACAGATTGTATTTACCATCTCCCAAATGAACATCAATATCCTCTCTTAATTTGGTCTCTACAAAGCCCATGACATCAGGTTCATATTTTCTCAAGAAATCATTAATTTCAAGCCTGGCCGATATTAAACCATCAATATTAGTGTATATCACCTTTAAATTATTTTTCATGTTTTTTATACCCTCTTCTCTCCTTCTCTCCATCAGTACCACTTCCACAATTTCTAATCTTTCACAGCTATCCCCCTTAGTTTCCTTCGCTTCTATTTCCTCATATACCACTTCCTTACTTTCATATCCAATACTCTCCAAAAAAAAGTATTACATTCTTCCTCTGTCCTCTTATCATTTTTATCCTTTACTTGATCCTTCATTGATTATAAAACTTCTCTTTCTTCTTCATTTAAATCTTTTCTTATTATAATATTTTCCATTCCAGCCTCTTTGCTTAATTTCCAGGTCATTTTGAGTACATCATTTACTAAACTTTCTGATGTTAACTTGACTCTCACTGGTCTTGTTTCCCCTTTCCTATAAGGCCCTATCCTCCTTACTTCCTCAATTTCTTTTACCCACTTGTCTCCTTCAGGGTCAATTTTGCCTAATATACCTACCACTAGGTTCATGTCTCTCTCGAGTCTCACGAATCTAACCTTTTCTTCCTCCTCCCTGTTTCCAAATATTACCATGCATCTGTTCCTTTCTACAGTTTCTCTCACTATTTTCTCTTTTTTCTTCAGTATTTTCACTACATTTTCTTCCATCTTTTTCTTGTTCATTTCCCTTTCTTCCTGGATGATTTCTCTTAAGCTGACCACTTCTTTCTGTTCTTCTTCTACATGTGCCCACTTTGCCTTATGTTCTTCTAATACACTACACACCTTCTCTGTTTTATTAGTACTCTCTTCTAGTTTCCTCCTCAATTCAACATTTTCACGCTTCAAATTTCTGATTTCTTCATTCGCCGTCTCATTGGACTGGATCAGACTGTGTATAGTAATTTCCATATTCTCAGACACGTCCTTTAACACTAAATTCTCCACTTTCTTTTACATGTCCTTTAACACTAAATTCTCCACTTTTCAAGTTCACTAATCCTCATTATCAATGTTTTAACCAGATCCATAATATTAGTCTTTCTATCAAATCCTGGAAATTCGAGTCCCTCAGTGTTTACATTTTCGGCCATGTTGGATGTTGGTTACTGTAGCAAAAACAGCTGTTACTAAAAATACTACAAAACATTCATGTATATTCTTCCCAATAAATCTTTACATTTTTGGTAGTCTATATTAACTTACAATATTTTAAACTTAAAACAAAACCATAGGTGTGTGTGTGTGTGTGTGTGTATACATGCATGCATACATGCATGAACAACGCAAATGGTTCTGAACCACTTTTAGCCTGAAATATGTAAATAATGGGTAAATTGAATATAATTTTTTTTCTAGTTTTTACTGATCCAATAAATGCTGAATCATCATCTAATGATGAATGAATGATGAATAAATGCTGAAAATGTTAAGTAAACAATTTCATTTCTCTGTCATTTTTTAGCACAATGGATCAATAATTCACATGACAATGTTAGGTCTGCATTCCCCTAAAACCTAAGCCCAACAGAAGCCAAATCCTTGCAATAGTTTGGGAGCTAAGGGCCTCTGAAGTGCAATTATTTGCGTTGCGGCAAAATTACCCAGGTTTACACTACTGTACTCTAAACATTATTATAACTTTTTATCTATGGTGAGCATCAGATGGGTGGGGTGGATGGCAAGTGTGTGAGTGAGACAGGCTGAAATGTGGTTAGGGAATAAGAGGTGGACAATACAGGTTGCAAAATGAAGATTTCTCCCTGGAAAAAAAAAAAAATTGGAGTGAATGGAATATACCAGGCCAGATGGACTGGATGATGGGAGAATGTGGGACTGAAAACAGGCATTGTAAGTAAAATAGTGCATGAGGTGCGATGGCTTAAGTTACAGAGTACTCCAAAAGATTTATTGCCATGAGGGTAGAGAGAAGTAGGAGGAATGGACTTGGATGGTTGTGAGACGAGAGTACTGGACCCGGTCAAAACAGGCGTTGTAAGTTAGGCAGTAAGAGTGTACTGACGCTGCAAAAGGGAGTACAGTCTTCTCTTAACCTGTGGATTGCGCAATTACCTTTTTTCATCCCACCCTGTGGAGTGCAAAAAATTATTATTATTTTTTTGTATATTATAAACTTGAAAATAAACATCCAAGGCATAATCTGGTGAAAAAAAAAAAAAATCTCTCTCTCTCTCTCCATCTTTGTGTGGCGCTATGCGTAAGTTTGCATAGGGGTGTAGTGAGAAAATGAACAAAAAATTTTTTGTTTTTGTTTTCATTTATTATAAACTTGAAGATAAACATCCAGAGCATCATCTGGTGAAAAAGAAAAAATCTCTGTCTCTCCATCTTTGCGTAGCACCACGCATAAGTTTGTGTAGGGGTTGAGTAATCAGCGGTGATGCACGGTCACTGGAAGGCTAGCACAGACTGAGCTGTGGCTCGCAAAGTGATGCTACCCAGCCTAAGCTGTGACTCGCAATCCACGGGTTAACCCATTCCATGCCATGACTTTTAAGCT
Organism: Coenobita brevimanus; assembly: GCF_032717465.1. Lineage (NCBI taxonomy): Eukaryota > Metazoa > Arthropoda > Malacostraca > Decapoda > Coenobitidae > Coenobita > Coenobita brevimanus. The sequence continues at coordinate 8,521,588 of NC_137028.1, read as the reverse complement.
ATATCATGGAGGGCCTACTGGGTTGGATCAGTATGTATCCCTAACATCATATATTCCCTTAAAATAAGTGTGAAGGATGGGAAGGCAGGACTGGCTTCCTTATGCTCTGGTGGGGAGCCAGGCTTGCTCACGTGTTCATACTTTAGCTCTGCAAACTTTCAGTACTCAGTCAGTCACTGTTCAGGCTGGTCATGATGGAGCAGTTGAATGCCTTCCCAAATACAGTGCCTTGTCTCAAAGAGAGGTAACAACAGTATCTACACAATCAAAGTCACTGTTCAGTATTAGCACAGTTAAAGTAATACCTAGCACAGGTAACTGGTAATCTGGCTGATGTTGTAGCCTTCTATTACTAGAAAGTAAGTGAGTAAACTGCCACAGGCTCAAAGGTCCATGACATAGTTAAGCATAGCTGTAGCAGGGAAAACATGCCCCCAGCCTTACCAGATAATGTATTTAATTGTGGTAACATACATACCGGTATATACCGTGTATGTATGTATGTATGTTTATATACGAGATGTGACAAAAAATGAAATGGGACTTTGGCGGCTAATCACACAATTCAGCAGCCACACAGTATTGAAGTACATCATAGTGTTGCCCAACATCTCAGCACTGAATGAGAAAAGCAGCAGTTCAATTAACCTACTATCTTTCTTTTCACAGGTGGTTTTGTAGCTCCTGTCAAATGCTCTCTGTCACAGAATGAGCCTTGAGCAAAGGATTAACATCAAGTTCTTGGCTAACTTGGGAAAAACTCCAGCAGAAACCATATATATATATATAGTCAAGTCACCTATGGCGCGTGAACTATGGCACAGTTTTCTATGACACGGCAAGGTGCCAGACCCCAAAAAACAAACCACGCCCATAAACTATACCTATGGCGTGGGCGCACCAAGGTTTGAAATGCGAGGGCAAATTCCCCTGGCGGTTGGAGAGCGAACTTCAGCCCTTGCCTGCCATTCAAGCACTGTTCAGTGTGTAGCCAGACAGCTTGTTATATGCTCACCCTCCCATTTTTTGTGCTTATTTCAGTGTTTAATTTGTGTGTAATACATGCATTGACTGATTGCTTGATTGTGTGTGTGTGTGTGTGTGTGTGTGTGTGTGTGTGTGTGTGTGTAAAGTGGCAAAAAATGGGGAAAAGTGGGGTGAAAAGGAGGACTTTGGGTGAACGTCCAGAACCAAACCGCATTTTTCCCATTGGTTTAGTTATTTGTATGATGCAGTTTTCTACGGCACGGGTGCAGCCCAGAACCAATTAACCGCACCTTAGGCGACTTGACTGTATGTATATGTATATATATATATATATATGTGTATATATATATATATATATATATATATATATATATATATTGTATATATATGTGTATATATATATATATATATATATATATATATACATCTATCTACCTATCTATCTATTGCCAGACGCCTCAATCCCGTTTGAGGTGGCCACAAACATATCGCCTCCACGTCACCCTGTCCCCCGCCATTTCACTGCCCTGCTCCCAACTCACACCCCCCTCTCTCATATATCTCTACACCCCATCCCTCCATCTCATCCTCAGCCTCCCCCTCCCTCTACCCCCCTGCACCTCACTCACATACACTCTCTTCATCAGTCTTTCATCCTCCATCCTCTCCACATGGCCAAACCACCTCACACATTCTCGCTGAACATGCTCGCAATTATACACGTTAAGTGCTGGGATACGTATAGGACAACATAAAATTAAAGAATCATTACAAAAACTATAAATTTATGCAAGAGAGGCCTTTGAAAGGCCAAACCCTTGAACATCAGCGCAGCATGCATGGTTTGTTTGGATCAAGTGATCTTGTGTACTGCTGTTCCACAGTACTGTATTTGTAAGTTAAATATTTATATTACTGTTCTGGTAAGTTTATGTGCAAGTTGAAGTTCTATTAAATACAGTAATCCCTGTACTTTCCGGATGCCCACTTTCCAAACATCCCCACTTACCAGATATTATGGGCCTGGACCTTCGGAACCCAAAAATGGCCCCCAAAAAAAAAAGAAAAAAAATCCCCCCAAAATCCTAATTTTTTCCCACCCATAATTTGAAATTGCCGGGCGGCACTGAACAGCTGTTACACCATGGACCCTCCTCCCTTCCTTCCTCCCCCCTCAGGGTTGCCATTTGGTATTTTTCATTATCAAATGTAGGCCAATTTGGTAATGAAATATTCGTTTGGTAATGAATCAGAGTAATGCATTACCAAAAGGATTTTCACATGTATGAGGATACACAGGATGGAGATGGTGGCTTGTTTGCTCTCTCTGATTAATCTGCTAACGTACTTAGCGTGAAAATAATCAACATGCTGTTAATTATAAGAAAAGTGATTACATTTCCACTTGTATATATAATTTGTGAAGAATAAATGCTAGCTTTACGAATTTGGTAATGAAGAGTTAAATTTGGTAATGAAAACTGAGGAGTTTGGTAATGTGGTCATTGCGATCTGGCAACTCTGTTTCCCCCTCACCAACACCCAAACAGTTATTGCCTAACTTCGATCAGGAGTGGTAGCTTAACGTAATGGAAGCCACAAGTGCTCATTTTTTTGTGAATAAACAGTGAATAAACTGCAATACCTCGCCATTAGGCCACACGGGAATTTACAGTGCTGTGCAGTGTTATGAAATTAGAATTTAGAGTGCAAAGGATTAACTGTGTAATGCAAACCTGGCAGTTGAAACTGGCCTGATGCAATTAACAATGTGCAGTGTTAAACAGATATAACTCACAGTGCAAAGAATTACTGTAAGTGCAGCACAACACTGGATTACTGTATGTGCTTCAAGAGCATTTTCACCACTGCCAAAACCTTACAAATGGCGGCTACAAACGAGCTGTAAGTACCCTGGCTGAGGTACAGTCACTTCTAATTCCTCATTCTTTGGTTCCTTTTCATTTATATCATGCTTTATGTCCATTATTGGTGTGAATAGGGTCTTAAATAGGTTTTAATAGGTGCTATGCATGTCCAGGGAGCAATTTAGGTGGCTTTCAAAGTTAGGCTGGGTTAGGGTCCATAAGTACCAGTCCAGGAGGCAGGGGCCCACTATCCGGACGGGACCACTTTCCGGACATGCCTTTGGCTCTATTACATCGGATAGTGGAGGGATAACTGTAATGTTAAAGCAAGAAATAAAGTCTTATAACCAGTTTACTTGATAGGCGTCAGAATAGGTTCTCAGACAATTTGTCGTCGTCAATTCGCCGTCAGACAATTCCCTATCAAAACATGGACGATTTCCCATCAGGACAATTCGAACCCTGGACAATTCCCCATCATTCTATGAATATACTTATTATTAATTAATCAATACTTATTATTTGAATTATATTCTGGCATCGCCCATAGCTGTCTTCATTAACCACCATCCCAGGCATTTTTGCAATTTTATACCCAACCAATCCCGGACCAAAAACAGAAAATTTTTTTATTGCATAAAACAATCCAAAAAGGACAATCAAGGAAAAGCAAAAAAAGTACTCCTTATAGGAGAAATAAGTGCAAGATGGCCGTCCATCATGTTTCTAGCCCAGTTTCCCAAGCTGTGAGCTACGTTTTCCCACCCAGCTGGGCGGGATGAGAGAGAACGGGGGAGGAGAATGGGGGAATCCCCATTCTCAATATCCTTCTCCACTGGCTCATATTCCTCCCCAGAAGAGTTGTCCAGGTCTTCCTCTTCAATAGAATCACTAAATGAAGGGACAGAGGATCCATGTGACAGTGTCAACCACCTCCTCCAGCCCAATGAGGCGGAAAAATGGTGTGACTTCCGCGACATTCTAACTCTGTGACGGACAATGACACACTGATGTTACCCAGCCATGCAGAACCAAACTCATTGCTACAAGTTCTTGTGCACAATGTTGCCAATACATTAAGCTATTCCACAGCAAAAAATTAGCTAGACTGAAGCAGTCAGAGACGTGCTACAGCGCTCGAATTATGATGTCGGCACCATCTTGTCGCTGGGATTACTCGAGACGTTTTGTACCGTCGGCACCATGCCGATGGCAGGATTGTATGGGTTAATGACGACAAATTGACTTATTATTGTGACAGCGAATTGTCCCAAAACAGATCGGCGTTGGAATGTTGCCTTGTGTTTACATAATTGTATGTTGAAGTTTTGCTGTACAGTACTGTATTTGTAAGTTATAACATTAAAAAACCTTCTAACCACTTAAAGTGCTTCATAATGATTACCAATGGCAGATAACAACAAAACACCACATTTAAGGGGTCTAGGGAGCAAAATAAGGAGTAGCTAAAATTTACACGGTTTCGCGCCGAACGTGCCACAGTTGGAATGACACCCACGTGTTCGGGGCGAGCGTGTTGTGTGTGTATATATATATATATATATATATATATATATATATATTTATATATATATATATATATATATATATATATTAATATATATGTATATTGTATACAGTAGCCTCGCGTCCAACATGGTAATATTGTCATGCACAGGTCCCGTGTTGGACCAAGAATGTGTTGGACAAACAACAGAGCTTATGGGGAAAAATGAATTATGTCAGCAACCCTAGGAAAAGTCACCCTAAATATCTACCATATACCTTTACATATATTGGTACTACTGTAATTATAATAAATGGTGCTGTACTATGAATGATAACTAACCTTTTAGGATAGTGTTGGTGGGCTTGCTGGGAATGGAAGGTGGTATCTGAGGCTGTAGGTAGTCCTAATGGGTCCCCGGAGGATGGCTGCTGGTGTCACTAGCGGGTAATGGCTGCTGCTCCTCCTCAACCTCCCTCATAAATCCTGCGAAATCACACTCAGAATCACTATCCTCATCCACATCCATGGAAGGTCCTGCTTCTGCCTGTCCTAGCACTCCGTAAGCCTTCACTGCTGCCAGGATCTTGTCTTGGTTTTTTATTATGGTCCTCATGCTGGCTTCATTCACATCGTAGGCCTTGGCGATGTCCACTTTCCTCTCCCTTTTCTTCTTCCTCTCGATGATTTCTAGCTTGGTGGCCTGAGGGAGATGCCTCCGCTTCTTGGGGTTCTCAGAGGGCTTCCTAGGCATCGTGAGCAGGATAAAATAGTGTAGCAAGGGCAGAAAATGCTGCGAGAAAAAAGCACCTTCCAATGCGAATTACGCAACTGAGTGGCACTGTGGCGGGAGAAATTTAAACAAAACATCACGTGAGAGCAGAAGCATTTTTGACTGGGCGACATCACGATCACGTCACGTTAGCGGGTGGGGGAGGCAACTTGATCAGAAGTTTTGATTGGCTGTCAGCATCACAGGAACGTCCAGTATGACCATGTTGGACCGGGGTGATCGTGCTAGAGGTGAACTCTGCGGATTTTGCCCACTTCTCGGAGCTCCTTGCGTGTTATGCTAATGCACCCATGTTACAGTAATTAAATTGTATTAAATCGTACTAATTTTTTCCTCGCATGTTGGACGCGAGGGTACTGTATATATATATATATATATATATATAGGGTGATCCAAAATTCTACTGTCAATTAATACTGTGGAAAGGTAACATGGACCTATAAATATATACAGTATCATATTCACTGAATCTGAATACACATATTTAGAGAGATAATGGCAATCTAATGACGAACATACGAGCGCTGGTAATGCTGCGAGATGGATGGAACTCAATTCTACCAACGTGTCCGAACACTTCATCCCCTTTCCACCCCTCGTGCTTACCACCCTCCCTCCCCCATGTTTAAACCCTTCCCTCCCTGTACTTAGCAGTGACTACAGTTTGGAACAAAGTGGTTGTATTTGGATTACGTTTGTTTATGCATCGTGTCCCTGAAGAGAGTGAAATAAAATACGGTATAAGAGATTTATGTAATAACTAGTGGACAGTCACTTTCATGGTGTCATCCACACACTATCACCCACCCTCCGCCTTACGCCATATCCAGAGTGAGGTGGTGGAGGGGGTAAAGGGCAATACTATGAGTCTTTCATATGTTGGACAGTTTGTTAACCAGTCTAGTGTGAGAATCATTCCACTGTGAGTCGGTGCTGGACATACACCACATTATTTTCTGCCACTCATCAGGACGGATGGCATACATGGGGGCTTTTGATGCATTTTACCAATACCACACTAATAAACGACATACAGTCATGGTCAGGAATTTTTGTATAAATTTTAAAGCAGTGATAATAACACATAGACAAACAATCCTGGGAACATGAACAGTCAATCAGAAGAAATTACAGAGAATCACTAGTATTTGTATGTTTTTTTTTTTTTTTTAATGTTCAAGTATTCCTGACCACGAGTGTACCTATTTTGCATGAAACACACAAAAGGACAAACTTGTGATTCATCCAAGTATGGGAGAACAATGATACTCTTATTAACTGTTCCTTGTTTTATTTTACAGTTACAGTACACAGTAACCTGTCCCAGGTTTTAGGCATTACCTTTCCACCTTATTTAAGGAGTGTAAACACTCTGTACATATGAAAACATGTCAACTAAATATAATTTTATCAGTGTGTAAAATATGTTATGCTTATGTAATACTGTACGTCTAACAAAACAAGAGACAACATGCACACATACGTTATGTGTATTAATTACAGTACATAAACACACACACACACACACACACACACACACACACACACACACACACAAGAAATATGTATCCAACACAGGAATGCAGTATTGGTAATCCTATCAACATTAGGATTCTGTTTTAAACTAACCCATGGCTAATTACAACATGTGCTCATGTGACTGCCACCTAGCTCAATTCATAAATTACAGCGACGGATCATAGACTGGCGAACACCCAACACACCTGGCGTATTGCGAATTAGATCACAAGCTCCCTGGATTTGAGTGAGCAAATCTTCCCTTGTGTCGAGTGGTGTTACATACACATGGGACTTTAGGTGACCCCATAGGAAAGAAAACTAAAGGGTTTAAATCTGTGGTGCGTGATGGCCAGGCCATGGGTCCGTCATTTGCAATCAGCCTGCCATGAAATGCACGATATAAAAAATCACGTACATTATGACCATTGTGAGGAGGGATTCCATCGTGCATAAACCAAGTTGCTGAGCGTGTGGTTACAGATATATCTTCATGTAAACATGGTAAAATGTTCTGTAGGAAATCTATGAATATTTCATCTGTCATACGGCCATGAAGTACATGAGGATCTAATAGGAAATCGCCAAGCATACCACACCACACATTGATAGAGAACCTCTGCTAATGTCCTCTTTCCCAAGTCATTATGTGGGTTTTCCTCATCCCAAAAATGTACATTATGGGAATTAAAGATACCTGTCTTGGTGTGGGATGCTTTATCAGTAAATAATACTAAACTGCAAAAATCGTCATTACGTGGTGTTTGATTTATGAACCACTCACTGAACTGTGGTCGTCTTGGAAAGTCAGCCTCATTTAATAAGGCGATTTGTTTGTGGCCACCCCGTACGGGATTAAGGCATCTGGCAATAGATAGATAGATAGCTAGACTCTGGAAATGGTGTGGATAAAGCAGCTGTTCATGTAATGTTTGCCATACTGATGACTCTGACTAATCCCTACATCATGCACAACTGCACAAGTGCTAGTCCAAAGGTTATCACCAACGGACTCCAACACCTCCTCCTCAATGTGTAGTGTACGAGTAACCCGAGGTCTACCAGCATCATACGTAAATGGAAAGAATCTGCAACATTCTCTAAGCTGTCTATGTATAGCCGAAAATGTTGAATAATGTGGGTGACGTTGCCGTGGGAAACGTTGCTCATACAACCTCTCTGCTTCTCTATTTCTTCTATGTGCTGCTCCATAACTCATGTGCACATATGCCAGTTCTTTGAAGGTGTAGCATTGCATGCTTGATAACTGTGATGGTACAGTAAATATGAGATAACCATTACAAACATCTTAGTGAGACACCAAGCTGTTTGCCTAACACCACCTAATAACAGTATAACCTGCCATTATCACGTAATTACGGCCAATCATGTAAATATGGTCACCTAGGTATTTGCATTGTAATAATGAGGCCTACTGCCTGAATACATACAAGCTGACTTTACAAGCTAAAACAAAACCTGGACTATGCATCCCATTAAAAAACAAAATTATTAGTGTGTGTAAGAATTATGGGTTTGCGTGTGATCATGGCACTGTACCGTAAAATACGTAACAGCATGTGGCATGGGCGAGAAAGGGATGGCAGGGGGGTAACCAGACAACTGGAGGCGACTGATACACAACCTGATTGGAAGCCACAGAGAGAATGGGCATGTGAATGCAATACAGTATGCATACCTTCCAGTTACATTACCTACTGGATTTGAATAGCCTGGGAAGCCTCGAACCCGAACAAACCTTGTAACTGCACTGCTGTAGCAACTTCCAATTTGATTGCATCAACACACGATTAGGTTTGATTTCCTCAAATGATAATAAGGACGTTGTGTTCAGGTTCAGGGTGTACACACTCATATGACAGGTGTACCATTACACAGTGATCACTGTGATACGGATTAAGGTGTTCGGACTGCTGGCTGTGGTTACATACATGGCTAATACCACGTTCATGCACCGTTACCAACTAGGTGTCGCTACAATTTTGACAAGTAGCAGCTACACATTGCTCACCATAAGACTTCAAAATACTCATGCAATGTCAGTGTTACAGCTTGCCTAGGTTTGGGACTTCCCCGATTGCATGTTTTTTGTACACATGCTGCTAAAGGACCTTTATCTCTTTAATTATTTGTATCTGACTCAGTGTCGCTACATTTCTCATCAGCCACCTATCTCCTACATAACGCATTTCTATGTAAATGTTATAGAATAACAAATGTTACTTAACACATGTACAGTTATTCCACAAATTTTGACAGTAGAATTTTGAATCACCCTGTACATGGTGCGGCGAAGTACAGGCCAGGATGGAGCAGCAAAAAAAACGCCACACATTGTATACGACAGGTTAGCTATAGAGAATAGATCTGCACTGTGCATGAGCCAGGACTGTTATGGCGTGCCCGCTGCCTTGTACCCCAAGCTGCGCAGTAGAATGCCAGGGAAATTCTGCGCATCAACATGATGACATGTGAAGCGCTGTGTGAGGGGTGGTCGCGTACTAATATAAAATGGCATTTTAGAGCCACTCTTTGCCTCTACCTCGCGTTCTGTGAGGTAAACTCGCACATTCAAGGTTTTTTGTTATGATTTTTGGTCACTCACGCGCTGTGATGACACGCACTGTGCGAGCCTACTGTATATATATATATATATATATATATATATATATATACAGTATATATATCATCATCATCATCATCAACATCATTATCCAGACCTCCTTTCCCACCCATGGGAAAGGGTGAGGAGTAGCAATGTCCAGACAGCCCAAACTTGCCCAATCCAATGGGCCACACTTCCATTCACTCATCATTCAAGCCAGCGGAAGCCTGGCTCTATCGGATATGCCAGAACATTCACCACATTCTGCAACTTCACACAAACGTATCCGAGTATATATATACAGTAACCTCCCATATAACGCAAGGGTTAGGTTCCTGGAGAGGTTGCATTAGTTAAAAACGCGTTTTTTAAACATAATTTTCTCATAAGAAACAGTGGCAATATTGGGGGTTATGTGGACTCTGGGAAAGTCTACCCATTTGGGGAGTTATGCTACTCTAAACTTAAAAGCAACAATATTAATTTGAAGGAAAATCCACATAAAAAACAACAGTATATTTGGGGAGAAATAAACAACATTTAAGCCCTAGTTGGGCCGCAGCGTTGTTTACTTCTCCCCAAATACATACTGTTTTCATTTTTTACATGGATTTTCTTTCAATTCTGCTTCATTCACGGCATTGTGAAAGTTCCTCAACATTATTGCTGCCTTAGTAGGTCATAAAAACACTACAGTAAAAGCAACATTTTCATTACAGTCAGAAGGTCACAAACAATAACAACACACAACCTCACTTCATCTACGCATCACTCGTCATCTGCTGCTGTCCCTCCTCATCCTGCTAGCTCACCTCCTGCTGCTCCCCACCCTAAATTTGTTGTCCCTCCTAGCTCTGCTGTCCTTTCTCTTCCTCTTCCTCTGACTCCCGTGCTACTGGTGATGAAGATAACTCCCTTAAGTTTTCTGTTTTCTTCATAAAGAACTGCTCTACCTTGGTGTGAGTGGTTTTCTTCTTTCTGTTCTGCAGCATCAAGTAACAATTTACATCTGCCATCACTTTCCTGGCCAAATTTGTCCGAAAATGAGCCAAATGCTCAGAATGGGGCCAAACTTCAATTTCGAATATTATAGTTTGAATAAAACCAGTTTAAGCTACAGACAAATACAAAATTGTATTTATGCACCTACTAATGATGCACTCGATGAAAGGAAAGACACATTTTATGAAAAGTTGCAAGGAGTAGGAAGGGTACCTAGACATGATGTTTTGATCTGCGTTGGAGACTTTAATGCAGTAATGGGCTGTTCAAATGAGGGATTTGAGGCATGTATGGGTAAGATGGGAATTGGTAGTAGGATGAGTGAAAACGGAGTGAGGTTTGGAAGCTTCTGTCTAGCAAATGACTTAGTCATCGGGGGCACACTCTTTCAGCATTGCAATATACACAAGACAACTTGGGTGTCGCCGTGTGGAAAATATAAAAATCAGATTGATCACATCGCTATCAGTAGGAGGCATAGAAGTTCTCTGCTAGATGTTCATGTTAAACGGGGAGCGGATATTGGTAGTGACCATCAACTCAGCATTGCAAAAATAAGGTTTAAACTTAAAAATCAGAAGAAGGAAAAATCTGGTGTTGGTAGATACGATATTGTTAAGCTTAGAAGGGAAGGAGAAGAAAAGGAGGAATTCAGATTAGAATGCAGAAATAGGTTTTTGGTGTTGGAAACGTTGGAAGAGGGGGAGAGAAGTGTAGATGAGATGTGGGAGGATGTGAACAAAGTTTTGCATGAGACTGCTGAATGTACGACTGGAAGGAGACATAGATTCAGGAGAAAGAAATGGATATCAGAGGAAACGTGGCATATGATAAAAAAGAGAGGTGAGGCTAAATTGAGGAGTGAGATGCAATGCGTTGATGAATGAGATATTGAATTAGCAAGAGCTGCGTACTGGAGTTTGAATTCAGAAGTAAGAAGCTTAGCTAGGAGAGATAAAAGAAGATGTGTGGATGAAAAGGTTGCAGAGACTGAAATATTAATAAACAAAAATGATGGACAGAGTCAAAGAATAGCATATGAATCGATTAGAGAACTGAGTGGTAATGCAGGTAAATGCAAGGAAATACCAGTTAGAGACAGGGAAGGAAATTTATTGACCAAAGATGGAGATATTAAAAATAGATGGAAAGAGCATTTTGAGACAGTTCTTAATAGACCAATACCACCAGAAGAGGATATACCGTCTGCTCAGGAAGATTTAAATATAGAAACAGGAGAGTTGAGGCTTGTAGAAGTGGAGAAAGCAGTAAAACAGTTAAAGAATAATAAGGAACCAGGGGAGGATGGTTTATTTCCGGAAATGTTTAAAGTGGAGGGGGATAGATTAATAATGATCTTGACCAAGCTATTCAATAAGATATGGGTGACGGGGTTACTACCAACAGTTTGGAAGAATGGTGTAATTGTTAAAGTTCCGAAGAAGGGAGACCTGAGTGAATGTGGTAATTGGAGGGGAATCTCTTTGTCACCGATAGCTTTGAAAGTTTTCAGTAGAGTGTTGTTAAATAGGTTGGAGCCGGTGGTTGAGGGTATTCTGAGGGATGAACAGGCTGGTTTTAGAAAGGGACGTGGTTGGAATGATCAGATCTTTATAGTTAGGCATTTGATGCAGCAAGTTAATGAAATGAGAGTACCGTTAAGTCTTTGTTTTGTTGATTTTGAAAAGGCTTTTGATAGTGCTTCGAGAGAGACTATGGGGAAGATCATGAGACATTATGGAATACCAGAGGAGTTTGTGAGGGTCATTATGAACATGCATGAGGACACATTTTGTAAAGTGATGGTTGATGGTTGTCTGAGTGATTCGTTTGAAGTCTAGTCCGGAGTAATTCAAGGTGGTGTTCTATCGCCTTTACTATTTATATTGGTCATTGATTACATTATGAAACGCGTTGGAACAGAAACCGGTGCAGGTATACTTTGGGGAGAGAACAGGAAACTTTTGGATTTAGATTATGCAGATGATATAGTTTTGATTTGTGATGGGCCAGAAGAGATGCAGAGAGTGTTAGACTGTTTGGTGAGTGAAGGTCGCAAGGTGGGTTTGGTTATTAATTGTGGAAAAACTGAAATAATCAATATGAATATGGAAAATGTGCAGGAATGTGTAATTGGAGGTATGGTTGTAAAGCAAGTTGATAGGTTTAAATATTTAGGTACTTATTTAGCCAAGGATGGTTCTTTGAACTTTGAATTCGAGGAAAGGTTAAAGAAGGCTAATCAGGCAATGGGAATGCTTAAAAATATTTGGAATAATAACAATTTTTCTGTGCATACAAAAATCAAACTTTATAAAGTAATGGTTAGGAGTATCTTAATTTATGGACACGAGTCTTGGTACAGCACAGTGACTATGGAAAATAAATTCTTGGTGTTTGAAAACAAAGCACTTAGAAGAATATTAGGAGTTAAGTGGTGGGAAAGGATACCAAATAGTAGAATTAGAGAAATAACGGGAGTGCAGCCGGTTGATGAATATGTTAGGTTCTCACGATGGAAGTGGCTAGGACATGTGTATAGGAGACAGGGAATAGTATGAGGTACACCAGGGTGGGTGGCACCTGGTAGGAGAGGTAGAGGAAGGCCAAAAGAGACGTGGGTGAGGACAATGAGACGGGAAGCTGGAGATGAGTGTTGGGGAGATCTTGAGGAGTTAGCACAAGATAGGATGTGGTGGTGTGAGTTCATCGAGGCCCTATGCATCCCCGAGGGTGCCACAGGAAATGATTGATTGATTGATTGATTTATGTATAAACTGCCACACACGGTCTATCAGCTCGGGACTGTCCAAAGCGCGTGCGGCTAATTTGAAACCATCACATACGTGTCGTCACATTAAATCGAGAAACCATTGTTAAACATCCATCTCTCTCTATCTATTGTTAAACATATCTCCTTAAATATTTGCTCGTATTAAAACGAAAACGCGTTTTTTTAAACTCGTGTTAGTTGAGAGGTTACTGTAAATACTGCATATATATATATATATATATATATATATATATATAGAGTTTACAACCTCATAAGAAAATGGAATATATCTGTGATATAGTGACTATGACTGTTACAGACATCCTGTACTGAGAGGGCTAAAAATTGGATAAAAAAGAGAACAGGACAGAAAGCACATGCCACACTTATAATCTCAGTTCATTGTGATGCAGGAAAAATAACCATAACTAAAGTTATTACTGTATAAGACAATTATTTAATACCTCATAAATTGGCAGTTTTCCAGAATTCCATTGCTTGATCCTTAGTTCTGACTTGTCAACAACATGGACACGTATATCGGGACACTTCCAAGCGATGACACTACAAGTGGGACCACCAACATATCCAGCACCTATGCAGCAAATATTCTTGATAACCATTGTGTACTCTGAAAAAAAATATATGTAGGCCTATATATCAGAACTGGAAAAGCTTCCCTTGTTCAATGCCACTCAGTATTATCAATTTTATACACTTAACACATACCATAACTACTCTATATTGTATCTGATGACAACAACAACTTACAGGAGTAATGAGATAAACTGGGTTAATCCCATTTCAAATTCACCCACAAGCACTAAGCTGCAGTGTGACTGACTGATACCCTACTACTGCAAGCTAAGACTGGCTGAAACTCAACCTGCAGTAAAATATTATACAGTATTCCATTCTCAAATCATTCATTGCAGAGTGAATGAAATAAATGTTTTACAGAATGATTACTTTAAAGCACTCTAAATTAAGACCCCCAAACTGGTGCTCTGGAGGGACACTTCCTTATGATGGCATTGACATAACCAACTGGCGCCACTGCCCAGTTATACAAATGTCTCTCAACTCCCTCCCTTTTCCGCTGCAAGTAGACAACTTAAGCCAAGATATGAGCCTGGGGTTGCATCAGATATTAGTACTATTACTGTATTCCCAAAATTCTACGGCTAAATGAGAGTAAAATAATTTGAGGCAACTAGGCTTAAGGGAATCACACAAACCACATATGACCCTTACTGCATTAACAATGTAGATCTATGTCCCCCTCTAAAACGCCAGTGACACAGATCTATGTCCTGCAGCACCGAGAAGTCATTGCATGCAACCAACGTAAAACGGAAAGTAATAACGTATCTTGTTAACTTCAGACATTTCTCCATTATGCATACGATGCGAGGACTCTAAAATATCATAATACAATACATAATAGCTAGCAGCATACATATGTAATCTAGAGGTTAATTGAAAGTCATGGCTAGGGGCCGATGGATATGACATTCACACATTCTCTCTCATGAATACCAGACAGCACCTCATGACGCCTGATAGGACAGCCCCCGGAATCGAGAGTTTCACTCAACCGTGCATTACACGTAACACAATCTCTCCTAAATGGGAGAGAAGGAGTTACCAGGCAGAAGGAGTTAGGAGAGAGAGCAAGAATGGGGTCTAGAGACAGGCATAATGCATGCGCGTGAGTTAGCAAGTAACTCTCATCCCATTACACTCTGCTAGACTATATTTCTCTTGAGATATTCCATTTGAGGAAAATAAACTACAATCAATCCCCAGTATTCATCTTTATCTTTCTCCTGTCATCGATGACAAGTACAACATTATCACCTAGAAATCAACTCTCTGTTAACTACAGATCGGCTACGTCTACGATATAATTAATTACAAGTTTGATACTACAACACTGATTTAGAAGCGCAGGAGGTGAGTGACAATCTTCACAGGCTCACAGCCGCTCTGCTCTCTCTGTAACCTTGAAGATTTCAAAGGTTGAGTGGCACCAACCTGACGATTTAACCAACTTTCTGGCTTTGGTGATTATTTTTATTTGTGCTAGGGATCTTATATTGATGTATTAAGGGGACGCAGTTCATTTTTTTGGTTGAAAATGAAATTATGCATCAATTTACATTAAATTTTACTGGATAATAGCTATACTTGACAAAACTAATCCCTGAGCTTTATTTGTAACCGATTAATTTAATCACTGATATTTTTAAAATGATGATATGTTTACTCACTTACAAGCAGTAGTCAGTGAAAGTTAGGTTACATATATTAAGATTTTACAGAATATTTTTTTCTCTTTTTCATATATCATCCTGAAACTTTCTTCATGCTTAAGTAGGTATCATAGCTACTATCCAGTAAAGTTTCATGTAGACTGATGCATATGCCCATTTAGCCAGGAAAAAAAATCCAAAATCAGTTCACAAGCTCACAGCCACTCTGCTGTCTCAGTAACCTTGAAGATTTCAGAGGTCGAGTGGTACCAACCTGACCTGATTCAACCAACTTTCTGGCTTTGGTGATTAAGCTACTTTTATTAGTGCCAGAGATCTTATATTGATGTATGCCCATTAGGCCAGGAAAAATCCAAAATCAGCCAGCATAGAGGGATATATATACATATATATGTGGTCAAACTATAGTATCGGTCCCACAGAATACTCAAACTTATTCTACCTATCAGCTTATGTACCTCATTTTGCTGTACTCACCAGGATGTGTCGCTGCTCTTGAAAATGAACAGTTTACAAGATTACTGATTTTTTCCTTCAGTACAGCAAGAGCCTGAACTGTGCTGCCGTGCAGCCATGTTTACCAACAGTAGCAGCAGCAGTCCCTCTTACATTGTTGTCAGTTTTTTATATACATTTTAAACCCTTATATATGCATTCGATGATGTTTTACACCAACCTGACAGCGATGAAATCACCTGACTTATGAAAGCCAATCACAGTTATCCCTCCCTCTTCATCAACCAATCACATTCAATTTCCTTCTGCCAATGAGTGAAGTTTCCCGCACTCCGCCACATTCAAAAGACAGTCCCGCCATGTCTCTCCCGTGTACTGGGTAGGCACTGAAGCCTTGGGAGATTTTCAAGGCTATTTACCAAGAACCTGAGGCTTTCGTCGATTTTCTGCATCGGTACAGCGTCTTTCCAAGTCAGGTGGAATGTCCTCACTGTCACGTATGACTTCAGCTGCGACAAGAAAAGCATCTCTGGGTGTGCCGCCAGTGGAGTCTGACCCACCATATCCAGAGTAAGTTAGACCTTGTTAAGGGGGGTTTAGGTTGGGTTGGGTTAGGTTAGGATTATTTTACTTACTTCAAACCCTGCCCTCTTTTCAGGGCTTCAGTATTGAAACAACACCCAACATGGGTGTTTCCAATGGTTTTTGGTGTGATTATTGATGAGTTTGACAAAAACTTCAGTAAAATATCAGTAGCTTCAATGATAACAGAAAATGAGTCACATCTCAGAAACTACAGTATTGATTTCCAATAGAAATGAAGGTCAAAATCGAACGATTCACACCAAAAACCATTGGAAACACCCAGATTGTACGAAAAAATTGTTGAGGGACCAATACAATAAATTGACCATATATATATATATATATATATATATATATATATATATATATATATATATATATATATATATATATATATATATATATTTCCAGCCTGGTACTCAATGGAACCCAATCTATCGAAAAAAGGTTCCAAGTGGTGGGTCATTTCTATGTGCTGGCCATAAGTATCAACATAAAAACAGAAGAGCTAAGCTTCACCTAATAAACTGTATACCTTTGAAAACTGTTATATCAAAGTGTTTATTAAGCCTATCTAACTTACTTCACATCACACAACACTGTATATAATAAGTCTCTTTCACCCTCTCCTAGTCACAACCATATACAATAATGCACCTACCAACTTTTCCTACTATAGTGCAATGTAGTTCGCAGGAAGTCGTCTCTTTACTCGCACCTTGCTTGACAGATCAACACGCCACGTCTGCAAACCACGCCGGCGGCTCTAACACCTGTCACGGTGACGGCCAGCCAGTGTAAACAAACACTTGTAGGGATCGTATATGTAAAGTTTCAAAGCAAAATGAGAAAATTCAAGGCAATATACCGCTAAATAAACTATAAAATATTTTATATCATATAATATGCTATCCATAAAACTCACAAAGCAACTTATATCAGCAATCCACACACCCCACCCCACATCAATGCACCTCGATAGTAGGAAACCCGTTAGAAAAAGTAGTTGGCAATTTATGTAGTCGAGGTAAACAGGCAATATTATCAAATAAAAAGGTTTACAAACCCCCCTGGTGGTAGGGGGGGTTCAAGAATACTCCCCCAGCATCCCTGCTTGTCGTAAAAGGCGACTAAAAGGGTTGGCGGAGGGTTAGTGCCCCTCCCCGGAAAACAACTAACTAAAAAGGCAAACAATAAGCCTCGGACAAGGACTGACTAAAAGATGACGACCAAGGACCGGACAAAGGACATGGTAATCGGAACATGGAATGTAAGGGGAGCGAATGATGAGGTGAGAGAGAGACAGGTGCTTGCGGGTGCGAAAGTTGATGTACGCGGAATAACTGAAACTAAATGGGAAGGTGAGAGTGTGAGAGAATGGGAGTATGGGGTATATGTGCAGGAGTAGGTGAGAATGAGAGGGCAAAAGAAGGAGTATGTATAGTTGTGAGTAAAAGATGGAAGAAGAGCATAAGAGAGTATGGATCAGTTGGGTCAAGGATTGTGTGGGTAAGACTGAAAGTTGGAATACAAACGTGAGCGATTGTGTATGTGTATGCGCCAACGCAAGATCGTGCAA
This sequence comes from Coenobita brevimanus, assembly GCF_032717465.1. Lineage (NCBI taxonomy): Eukaryota > Metazoa > Arthropoda > Malacostraca > Decapoda > Coenobitidae > Coenobita > Coenobita brevimanus. The sequence goes on along the minus strand of NC_137028.1, from coordinate 8,503,618 downwards.
GCAGAGTGAGAGAAGAGTTCTGGACAAATGTGGAAGTGTGCATGGAAAAGTTTGGAAGGAATGAGAGTGTTTCTGATCGGTGATATGAATGGTAAAATAGGGAATGTGAAGGTGGATGGAATAGTTGGTGAGTGGGGTGTGCCTGCTGAGATAGATGAGAATGGCAGTGCGTTAGTGGACATTTGTGCTGGGAGGGGGTTGGTGATAGCCAATACCCTCTTCAGGCACAAAATGATCCACAGGTATACATGGCGAGTGATGAGAAGGGTGGGTGGTGAACTGAATGAAAGGAAGGCAATGACTGATTATGTATGTGTGGATGAAAGGATGCGAAAATGTGTAATGGATGCAAGAGCTTATTGAGGTTGGGGGAGTGGACTTTCTGACCAATACTTGGTGGTGGCCAGAATCAAGATGGAGAAACGGAAGAAGGGAAGGACGGGAAGAAGGAGTATTTGTAAAGAGAGTGGAAAGGTTACAAGAGGATGAGAAAAAGGCAGAGTATAAGAGAGAAGTGCAGGAACGATTGGGCAAATATGAATCGAAGCAGATGGGGGACGTGGAAGGTGTGTGCAGGATATTCACAGAAGAAATATGTGCAGCATGTGATGTGGTGTGTGGGATGAAGAGAAGACGGAGGGATGTGCAAGGAACAGCGTGGTGAAATGAAGAGGTGAGACAGGCTGTGGCACAAAAAAAGAAAGCATACAATGAATGGATGAGAAATTGGGGCGTGGAAGAAGTTGAGAGGCGGAAGAGAGAGCTATATGTAGAAAGAGAGAGGTGAAAAGATTAGTAAGAGAGAGTAAGAAGAGAGCAGATGAGGAATTTGGAAGGAACTTGACTGCAAAATGGAGGGATAGTAAGAAAATGTTCTGGAAAGAGGTGAAAAGAGTAAGACAGGGTGGAAGTGAAGTTAGCATGGGAGTGAAAGATAAAAATGGTAGATTACTAGTGGAGAAGGGAGAAAAAGTGAGCAGATGGAGAGAACATTTTAAGGAATTGTCGAACATAAAGGATGGAAGTAATGCGAGTATAATTATGTGGCTGGGGAATGGCTGGGAGAAGGAGGGAGGTGAGATGACAGAAAGAAATCAGTAAGATAGAAGTTGTGGAAGCAATAAAGAAAGTTAAATTGGGGAAAGCCCCAGGGGTTGATGGAGTATGTGGTGAAAAGCTGAAGCATGGGGGAGAGATAGTGGTAGAATGGATGTGGAAAATGTGCAGATTGGCCTGGGAGGAAGGTAGAGTCCCGGAGGATTGGAAGTCAGGTACACTGAAAGCAGTGATGAGAAATAGGGAGGTGAGTATGGAAGTTAAGAAGTCACTGCATGATGGTATTGTGATCCCTACCCTGACGTATGGAAGCGAGGCGTGGACCTTGCAAGAGGGGAACAAGTCAAGAGTGAGAGCAGTGGAAATGAGTTACTTGAGAGAAGCATGTGGAGTGACATGGAGGGACAGGTTGACGAATGAAGAAGTGAAGGAACGTTGTGGGGTAGATGTGGATGTGGTTGAAAAGATTAGGAGAAATACACTGAGGTGGTTTGGACATGTGGAGAGGATGGAGAATGAAAGACTGACTAAGAGGGTGTATGTAGGTGAGGTGGAGGGAGGGAGAGGGAGGGGTAGACCGAGGATGAGGTGGAGGGATGGAGTTGAGAGGTATATGAGGGAGGGGGGGGTGAGTTGGGGGGAGGGGAGTCAAATGGTGGGTGACAGAGTGACTTGGAGGCGTTTTGTCTGCGGCCACCCTTTGCGGGATTAGGGCGTCGGGCTATAGATAGATAGATAGATAGACAAAGGAAAAGGGGAAAAAGAAGTGTGTGGTAATCATAGGGGCATTTGTCTTCTTAGTATAATAGGAAAAGTGTATGGTAGGATACTTATTGACAGAGTTAGAGAAAGAACAGAGGAATTAGTTGGAAAAGAACAGGGAGGCTTTAGGAAGGGAAGAGGTTGTGTGGATCAGATACTCATTCTTAGATCTTTAGCGGAAAAGTTTCTAGAGAAGGGAAAGAAGTTGTGTGCGGCCTTCATGGATTTGGACAAAGTGTATGACAGGGTGGACAGACAAGGACTGTGGAAAGTATTAAGGGTATATAGAGTAGACGGGAAGATGTTGAATGCTGTGAAGAGTATCTATGAGGGTGCTAAGGCTGCAGTGCGTGTGGATAGTGAACTGAGTGAGTTTTTCTCTTTGAAGGTTGGGTTGAAACAGAGATGTGTCATGTCTCCATTGTTTTTCAATCTGTATATGGATGGGGTTATAAAAGAGATACAAGGTAGGGCAGTGGTTGTTGGAGTGGCCCTAGTGAGAGAGGGCTGTGTTTGGAAACTCCCTGTACTGTTGTTTGCAGATGATACTGTGTTGTTAAGTGAAGAAGCAGGGGAGCTGCAAGGCTTGGTGGATGAGTTTGGGAGAGTGTGTAAGAAACGGAATCTAAAGCTGAATGTAGGTTTGAGAGAGTGTGTAAGAAACGGAATTTAATGGTGAATGTAGGGAGGAGTAAAGTTATGGTCTTCGAGAGTGGTGAAGTCAGTGCATGTACAGTGAGGTTGGATGATGGGGAAATGGAAAATGTGAGTACGTTTAAGTACTTGAGTAGTGTGATGAGTAAGGGTGGAAGTTTGGAAGGTGAAGTGCTTGAAAGGGTACAATAAGGAAGAAAGGTTGCTGGTTCACTGAAGGCAGTGATAAGGAACAGGGGAGTGAGGATGGAAGTGAAAAAGTTATTACATGCCAGTATTGTAACACCAACTCTAGGAGAAACACATTGAGGTGGTTTGGCCATGTGGAGAGGATGGAGAGTGAGAGACCAATGAGGAGAGTGTATGTGAGTGAGGTGGAGGGAGAGAGAGGGAGGGGAAGACCAAGGATGAGGTGGAGGGATGAAGTGGAGAGGTACTGTATATGAGAGAGGGGGGTGTGAGCTGGGAGCAAGGCAGTGAAATGGCCGGGGACAGGGTGACGTGGAGGCGATTTGTTTGTGGCCACCCCGTATGGGATTAAGGCGTCTGGCAATAGATAGATAGCTGGAACTGGATAATTGTACGTGGAGGGGTGCCTGATGTAACCGGACGGATCCACTGCTTATCCCTCAACTCTCAATGAATCCCCCGAAAGGATGATGGTGGACTACGAGAAAACGTGTCAGCCTGTAGTCCACTGGGATCATGCCCATATCAGCCTTGTACACACACACATAAGTAGGCGACAGCGATCTTTCCAAACATATTGACTTCTTCGCTTCGCCAGTGTTTTCGGCTCTACATGAAGATTAAATATACATCGCTGTCAGAAGACTTCAATGTGTCGATGATACGGGAAAATCATTTACGAATGAACACCGAGTTTTACAGGGAACAGAAGTCATGAATGTATAATTTTTAGCATACGAATGTACGAGTGTTTGTTTACAACCGCACAATGCTTACGTCGACACTGGCACTCGTGGCACATGATAACATAATGAGTAGCTCTTCTACACCAAGTTTTTTTTCGCAACTTTCCCCATCATATCCTAATGTAACCGAGGATGGCAAGATCGACACAGTGCAGTTTTTGGAGGCTTCAAAATCCTTCATAAAAATATACGGTAAACATTTTGTGGTCTGGCAACAATACTAACGTGTCGACCACGGACTGGCCTTATCTTTTATGCGTAGTCGCTGCCTTGCCCTGATCCGCTGGTCAAATCATGTTGACTTATATCTGCCAAATAAACAGTAAATCGGCACTGCAGTTTGCAGGCCTGGTTTTAGTATAGTTCGCTTCAGCTTAAAGAGTTTTGAAAGCTTTGTAACCACAGAATGCTTTTATTGATAAACTTCCATCTAACCATGCTGCACTGACATGGAGACCAGTGTAATAACCCAGGTGTATTGGTACAGAACTCTTTAGGCTGGGATATGTGCTACCAGCTCAGCCATGTAGACATTTGTACGTCCACAATATTTGCTGAAGAATTTTAACACTCCTTTTGAAACTAACCATTACAAGTTTTGGTTATGGAGGGAGTCCTTCAATTCTCTTCCTACCCCCTGAATGGTGGATGGTTAACTGCACATCATCTTCAGCTGGCAGTCCACTCAGTTTACACTTAGATGAGCCCAGAGCCATAACAACAGTACCTATCCTTGTCCATTCCCTTTATATGACCACACCTTCAAAGCATACGATATTCTAATCTGTGATGAACAGACTCTCACTCCTCATCTTTCATACACTTCCCAGCATTTTATCCTTTCTAATGTTAATACTATCTATCTATCTATCTATTGCAAGACGCCTCAATCCCGTTTGGGGTGGCCACAAACAAATCGCCTCCAAGTCGCCCTGTCCCCTGCCATTTCACTGTCCTGCTTCCAACTCACACGCCCCTACATTAAAGTTGGTGAAAAGGATATCTGTATATGTAAGGGAAAAGGAAACTGGAGGTAGAAGACATGAAATGCCAAGATGGTACAATGCCAGTATGATACAGTATTGTAAATATTTAGAATAAGTGAGAATGAGGTACTGAGATTGAAGAGGCACAAGAAATGGCAAAACAAGTGGGTAGATGAAGCACTAATATGTATGGACATGCCAGCAACAAGGCTTGTGCTTCATTGATTAACTCGGCTATCAGCACAACATCGTCAAGCCACAGGGGTTGCAAGAATAACGTAAAATGAAAGTCATATGTGAGGATGGTGTGGTACCTTTGGGACAGAATAAAAATTATGAAGGCTTGTGATCTTGTAAACAGATGTTTCTCAAGGTTAGGCTATTTGGCTGTTTCATGGGTTATTCTGTTAATGGCTTCTAATGTATTTCACTTATATCTGGATCTTACTGACCTCTTTGTAGTACAGTTGTGAGAAATTAGGACTATCTATAGCCAGATGCCATAGTCCTGTCTAGTAAGGGGTGGCTCTTTGAGTTAGTTGTTTTACTGAGAGGGGCACTAATCCTCTGCCAGCCCACTTGTTGATACATAGGGAACACATATGGGTTGGTTATATGGTTACCACCCAGTGCTGTAGTTTTCTGGCTTACAGGAAACCATAAGGCTTGTATGTAAAACCATCTGAAATGGAAAGGGGAGTGATAAAAAGTGACAGGAAAGATGGGAGAAATAAGAAGGGAGGAGGGTGATCATAGAAAAGAATGATAAAGATGAAGGAAGACGTAGGCAGCATTACATCAAGTGAGTGGATGACAGTTGCCATCACCTACCATAAAAATTATTTTATTTTCAGATCTACTTGGGACAGCATTCTATGTCGTCAAAAAGGACATGTCGGGCAATATTGAGGTATGTTAAATGTGAGTGTATAGTTTTTACTCCCACCTCAGATGGCTGCATGGCACAACTACTGATACTAAGGGCAATGGCAACAGTCATGTATATATTCTGTTTACCTATGTGACACCAGATGCCATGATCCTGTATGTGGTGGCCACAAACAAATCACCTCTGCATGATCCTGTTCTCTCTCATCTGGCTGTCCTCACTCCAACTCACTTCCTCCTCTCTCATATACCTCTCCACTCTATCCCTCCATGACATCCTCAGTCTCCCCCTCCCACTTCTCTCTCCATCTCATATACACTTTTCTTGTCAGTCTCTCACTTTCCCCCTCCCTCATCTCTTTTACGATCTTTTTGTCAGTCATTCACTCATATACAGTAAAAGTCCTCTCATTCGGCATCTGGTCTTTCAGCGGTTCTCATAAATACAGTAGTCCCATTACGAAAGTTCTCAGCTCTTCCGGCACATATGCTGAGCAGACTGACACCCACAACGGAGCCACCAGCTCATCACTGGCACCAGTGCGCCCATAGTTGCCAATTTGGTGCTGTTGGTGGTAGATCTAGCTCTTTTCATAATAATTTAACACTTTTCATAATAATTTAGTGCTTTTCATAATAATGTAGCGCCAATAAGTATAGTCAAGTCGCCTAATCTGTGGCAATTAGAGACTGGTACCTACCTGCGGATTACGAATTCCATGGTTTACAGAGTGAAGAACCAGTGGGAAGAAAGGATATTTAGTCTGGACCCTCAGGGAACCCGCCTACAGCATCCTACCTACACCTAACTGGCTAACAGCAAGCACAAACAGACAACAGTAGAAATATTCAATGCATGTACTTAATGGAAATGAACAATAATTAAGTGGAAATAAACAATAATTAAGGGGCCTTACTTGACTCCGACAGACAAAAATGCTTACATGGATGAGGTGGGTAGGGGCTGGGGATAACTTAGCACCTCTCAGCATGAGGAGGGGGTGGTGTAGCTTCCACCTCCTCTGCCTCCCTCAGGAACCCTTCAAAGTATTCTACGGAGATGACTGATGCTGCGTCTGCCATGTCGTTGTCAGAGTATGAAGGGCCTGGTTGTGGTTCAGGTTGTGCTTGTGACCCCGTCCAGGCAAAATAGCGGGTGATTAGCTCCTGATGCCTCTCATTCACTTGCCTGTTATGCAGGTCCCTGTTAAAGGCCACAGCTTTCTCAAGGTGGGCAACAATTTCGTTACATCTTTCCTCATCTTGTTCGAAGCCTTTCACTGCTTCCTTGGCCAAGTTCACATACACAAGAAAATCATTCGGCTCCTTCATTGTTGGCCCAGCACGTCCCTGCACTTCACCAGTCACTTCAGCAGCCTGTCTCTGCCTCTCCAATTGCTCATCATCCTCAATCAGCATCCACGACAGCTTCCATTGCATCAGGCCTATCTTTCACCATGTCCATAATGTCAGCTGCTGACATGTTGTCGCACCTGGGCACACTGCGGGCAAGTTCAACCACTTGCTCCAACCCCGGACTGTGCTTGCTTGCTGGGTCTAGGTTGTCTGTGATTGACTTGCAGCTGTGGAATACATCATGGGTGTCTGGATGTTATAAATCTCCTCAGAAATGAGCCACTTTGGAACCTAGGAGCCACATTTTTCTATTTTTTTCTGTGGAATAAAAAAAAATAGGGACTGGTTGGGCAAAGTACCACAGATTATAAATCCGCGGCTTACAGATATGTGAATTAGGCAATTTGACTGTATTAGATTTTCTTCTATAACTAGTCCATGTTGAAGTTCAATTTAGTGCGAAAATTTGAAATGTTCACCTATAACCTAGCGCATTTTAAAGTTGAGCTTAGCACTTCTGAAGATTTCTGCTTGCTAACATTGCATGCGCAGTCGGCCATCATGACTCGTGAGTGTCTGGCTTTGTGAGGAGGACCTTTCGAAAGTTTGCAAACTATCATGCTACTTTACGGTGTACATATGTAAATACACCTAGGTTAAGGTAAGTCCATGTGTATGTTATCATTAAATGCATTAAATATAAGGTGCTTATTAAATATTTAGTGCTTAGGGTTGACCAATAATACCTTACTTGCTAGACACTGTGATTGCATTGGGGTGACTGACTATGATTGCTAGAAACTTTTTGGCAGGTTTCCTGGTCATTCGGCAGTTTCTGCTCTTTCAGCACCTGCTTGGTCCCAAAGACGCAGAATGAGAGGACTTTTACTGTATTCTATCTAGCTATATATACCAGTATTCACCTTTCTTAAATAATCTAGGACTGTGCTCACCAATACAGTTAAGGATGGTGCATTCTAAAATGCACAGACTTTGACATTGCTCTAAATCCCTCTGTGTTCAATCATTACTAAAGAAGCTGTCATAATATTTTGGAGCACATCATGAAGAGTATTACATTTTCCAAATTTCCAAAAAAATTACTCGATCATATATTTTGCTACATACAGTACTGGAATCCACATTAACCATTTGCTTCTTGTACAATAATAACTGCACTTTCTGTGATCTTGTTAAAAAAATGTCTTTGTTATTCTGCCCCCCTTTTTTCCTCCTCTTTTCATGTCATCTGGGTGACAATTATCCTATTTCGCAGGATATGAAAGAGGGTAGGTTCTAAAGAGCTTACTTGAATTCACCCTGCCATTTGCTTCTGTTCTGTTAATGACCAGAGAGAGATTTAGAGTGTGTACTGTATACTAATGGTATGAATTAGGATAACAGTGTGCCATCAGGTTGCTAATTTAGAGGTAGCAGCTGCCCTTCTTTTATCTTTTCTGATTAGTTATGTCAGCAGTCCTCTCGTGAGAAAGTTCTGTTGCCATGAGGAAGATACGTGACACACACACCCTACTACACGAGATGTTAGGAAAGAGAGTTGAGAAGGAGACAAGCGACCCTAGAGAGAGGTCGAGACGGAGATTAGCTTTAGAACAGAGAGAGAGAGAGAGATAGCGAGACAGGGAGGTAGCTACCCAGGACTTATACTATTATACCTGTTTAATATTTCCAAGACAAATAAAAATAGTCCCATACTATTCTTTACCTCTCCCGTCACTACTTGACATCTGGTGGGGAAACTACTACAAGATATAAAAGCCGCTCGACCACAAGTCTAAAATATACTTCTCTACAATTAACTACAAAGTCTTTATGACAGTTATGGTACTCAGAGTTTTCACTAAATGCAATAACAAACCTAAATGGTTCATTATTTTCTTCATGGGTTAGTTGCAGTCTTTATTAACCCCTTCATTACTAGAGGGCTCTCCTAAAATATACCTGATAATTCAATGCTGATAACAAGAATAAAATTCAGAACTACTTACATCAGGTCTAAGTGGTTAATACATGCTGAAAGGGGGCACATGATGTTTCCTCTTGCATAGCATTGATAAAAGCCACCTGCACAAGAAAAAATAAGTATTTGGAACATGAACTTTTCACATGGGTATTTACACATTACGATAATAAAGCACTTTTATATTTCCAGAAACTGTATAAGACATACAACAAGTCACCAGAGGAATATAAATACCTCAACGATATGATATATAAAGAGAGGTGTGACCCCTTGTTAATTGCAGTGGATGCACTTCTTTGGCTTAAGAGGTGAGTACTGTATTGTGAAATGATGTTATGTACTGCATATAACTGTATAAAATATATGTATTGTTTATTGGAAAAAGTTTAAGATTGTTATATTATTAATGCATGTAAGTACAGTACCTGCTTTATCATCATGTGCTTAACATTTTCAGCCATGGCCAGCTGTATCCTGTGTATTATCATAAAGATGCAAATTCCACAACAGGGAGGTGAAGGGATTTGAATCCTACACTCATAGCTCATTTTCAGGTTTTTGAACTGCCTGGCCTACCTTGTGTTATCATCAGAGATAAACCTTGAAACAGCTCAAAAGTCAGAGTTGCAGTGCTGCAAGCACAGCAAGTTCTGCCCATAATGCAGATGGAAGATTCATGCACAGATGTGTTCTTAAGTGTAAACTGTTTACTTTTTTTTTTTTTTTTTAAGCCTTGTCATGAATGAGAAGCGTGTCTCTCTTACCCTCTTACCCCCTTCTGCTGGTGACTAGCACCTCTGACCCCCTTCCTCCTCCAGTGCCGACTGATTTTAAGATTTTTTGTTTATAACCTAGATAGGTTAGGTTTGATGCAAAACTCATAAAATATATAAACATCCAAATTGGTACTCACAGAAGCCAGGAATGTCAATTTTGGGCCCCCATCATGACCATGTCTATCAGGTGAAATACGCAAGTAAACCTCCATAAACATCTTCGCTCCATAGGGGACCAGGTCGTTGTCTTTGGTGTTTGGCTATGGTATACTGAAGTGAATACCCTGGTGATGCTCCCAATGTGTCCTAGGAGCATGTGGGCACTGTTCTTGGGTACAGTGATATGCGAGGGCTGCATATCATTATACTCATATCAGTATAGCTTCCTTTCTGGTTGTTCTATAGCTGCTGTTGTAGACAGCCATTGTTCTCCTAGATCTATCAACAGCGGTGTTCCTCAGGACACTGTCATATCATCGACTCCCTGCCTTTTATTCATCAATGACCTTCTAAATTGTACATCTAACTATATCGACTCGTACACTGATCACTCCACCCTTCACCTTTCCATTCAGTTCCCGCAACGTCCATCTCAGCAGTTACTTCAACAAACAAGGGATGAGGCTATGGCACACCTAATGTCTGACTTGGCTCATATCTCTGACCGGGGTAATAATAATCTTGTTGTTTTTAATGTATCAAAGACTCAGTTCTTGCACCTATCAACCCAACAAAATCTTCCACAGGTGTACTCACTAATGTTTAATATTATTCAGCTTAATCCTGCATCATCCTTGAATATGCTTGGGGTTTCATTCATTCGGGACTTACCTTAGAAAGATCATATTACAACTCTTGTAAAATCTGCTTCTAAGAGATTAGGTGTGCTAAGCCATCTCCATTCCTTCTTTACCCCTGCACAATTATTGCCTCTATACATGGGTTTTATCCACTCCTGTGTGTAGTACAACTCTCATGTGTGGGGAGGCTCCCCACATACGGCCCTTCTCAATAGGGTGGAGTCAAAGGCTTTTCGTCTCATTAACTCTCCTCCTCTTACTGCCTCCCTTCAACCTATGTCTCTTCGCCACACTGTTGCATCTTTATCTCTTTTCTATTGCTATTTCAATGGTCACTGCTCCTCTGAACTGTCTGCTTGCATTCCTCCACCTCTACGCTGGGCGCATAGCACCCGTCTAGCAGCAAACTCTCATCCCTTTTCTGTCCAACTCTCTGATGCAAGAGTTAACCGTTACTCCCAGTCTTTCATTTATGCAACAGATCAACTCTGGAACTGTCTCCCTCTGTATTTCCTGCTAGCTGTGATCTCCTGTCTTTCAAAAGCAGTGTGTCCAGGCATCTCGAAATGATCTGATCTTGAAGTTGGCTCTCTCTCTTGTATTGTGTTTTTCTCTTGGAGGGAACAATTATTGTGGGCTTGTGGCCTTTGGTTCCAAAGTCCTAGGAAAAAAAAAAAAAAGTGACATGCGGACATGCAAATGAGACACACCTTTCTACCATATGGTACACATTCTTTGTGTCCAGTATTGCACTGAAGCTGCTTCTCTCAGTATCTCCCACTGGGTGATTCATGGTGGTCTCCCATGATGCACCACATTCAAAGCTGAACGCTTGGTTAACCCCACCCGTCCGGGTGGCATGTATACATGACGACCTGGGGACATGCGGGTGGCATGTATACATGTTCTAGTGTTTTGTAGTATTATTGTTATTGTATTATTATTATTATGATTATTGCATCATATTATAACAGTATATTATACTGTACTATAATTTTATATTATAGGTTTAGCTGAGAAATTATGGTTTATATAATGGTGATTTTTAAGAAAAACACCTACTGGTGGTTTGGGTGGTGAAAACTACCCCTGGATGTGATTTCCAGCCTCTCTCAGTATTTTGACTTTTGCCAATTTTTTTTTTTATACACAAAGTTTCCCTGATGCAGAGGCAGGGCACGTGCACGGGATGTGCCACGTTCAAAACTGAACGGCAGGTAAATATTTCCCACCCCTCTCAATACTGTATTTCGATTTTTGCCGATTTTTAAAATCGTAGGCCATTTAGGAATGGCTCTGGCACTCTCCGCGGCTAAGGGCATGGATGTTTATGAACAGCTCTGGCAGAAGGGAGGTTAAAGTTGTGTCATTTGGTGTATCACTTTTTTTGCACACATCCAAGACTTTACATGAGGACTGCCTGTACTGTGGACTTCTTAGTAAAGAACATCAAAAAGGATGATTTGTAATGAGGACTTGGAGTTGCATGCTTTGACATTTAAGTTTGAAGTGGAATGCAGGCTCCCAGTTTTTTCTTGTAACTCTGAAACTTGTGATGAAGATGGAATGAGTTTGACCTTCCTTAACCATTGCTGACTGCACTTTGTATTGTGGGTTGCAGGCTTACTGTACCTAGTAACCACAGGCGTTCCACAAATATATGAGCAAAGAGAGTGTGAGGTGAGAGAGGGCAGTCTGATGGCACAAGCGAGGGTGATATGGAGGCAGTTGGTTTATAGCCATCCCTTCTGAAGTTAAGACTTTTGGCTATAGACTGATAGATAGATTGAGTTTCATAAATCTGTCCATCCATTTATCACCAGAAACCTCAATGTTTTAAGTGGTGGCTACAGACAAATCGCCTTCACATCCTCCTGTCTTCTACCATTTGGTTGCCCTCCATCCAACTTGCACCCATCTCTCATATCCCTTTTCATCTCATCCTTGGTTTCCTCCTCCTCCACCTCTACCCCTCTTCCTCAGTCACACTCTTCTAGTCAGTCTCTCATTCTCCATCCTCTCCACATGGCCAAACCATCTCAAAGTACATTATTTCTAACACCTTCAGTCACATCCACGTCACCATCACAACGTTCCTTTACTTTCTCATTTGTTTCTCTGTCTCCAGGTAATTCCATATGCTCCACTCAGCAAAATTATTTCCACAGCTTACACTCTTTTGGGTCCTTTCAAAAGAGTCTAAAGTTCATTTCCTCATGCAAGAGTGGGGATCACAGTACTGTCATACAATGGCTTTTTTTTTTTTTTTTTTCCCCAGTACTAACTTCTCTATTTCCTATCAGTGCTTTCAGTGAACCAGCAAGTTTCAAGCACTTCATCTTCTAAACTTTCCTTACTCGTCATACTACCTAAGTGCGGTACTCCCATGTTATCAGTGGGATTTTTTTCAGCAGTTTCAACTGTAGACACTTTTTTTTTTTCCCAGATGGGAGTTATTTCTCAGTTATTTTCAAAGCAAGCACTGGCAGTGTCTTTTTGCCAACCTGCCAGTCACCTGCTTTTGGCTCTACCCATTTCTGTCTATGCATCTCACTCACGTTTTTAATAAATAACAAAGTACAGTAAACTCCTGATTATCTGGTGGGATAGGGCCAAAGGCCTGTCCGATACTGTCTAAGTGCCGGGTTATGCAAAAGTCTTCCCTAGGGGACCATAACCCCCCAACCCTATAACACTCATCCACTGTCTGACCCCTACAAAATGATTTAAATGTCTAGAAACAGCTACTAGATGTTCTTAACCCCTAGGATACGCAGTTAGATCGACCGTACCACCGTGAAAATCTGTATATGGAGCTGATTTTTTTACTCTTACAGAAGTAAAAAATGTTATGCCCAAGGCTTAGAGCTTGAATTTACACACCTTATGCTGCAAAACAGAGCATTTTAGACCAACTGGTTCATGAGCTATAGCCTGTCAAAGATGAAAAAAGTTACCCTTCCATGTGGGGCGACTCCAGTTTTTGTGCACTCCCACCCCATCCCTCCCTCATTCTTCCCCTCCCATGACCTTCCTCATCCACTCCCATCACCCCCCCTCTCTTCTCTCCCCCCCCCTTCAGAATTTTCAAGCTCAATTCCTTTTTTTTTTTTTTTTTTTTTTTTTTTTTTTTCAAACAATAGAATGCACAATACAGTAATTATGTCAGTGTTCCTCACTTACTCCCAGCACCCTTCCCTCCCAACACTTCTCCCCTTCCCACCTTCCCTCCCCTTATCCCCTTCCCTCCCCTTATCCCCTTCCCTCATAGCTATGTAGCTGTCAAAAAAAAAAAAAAAAAAAAATCGTTTTCATGATGTTACTCACACTCCAGCTCCTCTCCCTTCACCCCATCCCCCCCTTCCCTCCCCTCAGAGCTGTCAAATCAAGTAGCTGTAAGAATTTCAAGGGGGAAAAAAATCTAAAGCTACCCCTCTGCCCGCCTTTCAGAATTTTCCAGCTTGATTTTTTTATTTAACCCGCCCCATCCCGACGTTTTTGGACCTTTTTTTTTTTTTTTTGGCTCAAACATCCGCTTTTGGTGAGAAACATCGAAAATTCATAGAGAAATCGCTCACCTGAGGTTTAAAATACCGGATTTAGGTGCGAGTACTTCCTTACCTGACTGGGTTTTCTAACAGGCTGGCACCAAAGAAAACAAGTTCTATGGGAGGGTAACTATTTTATCCACTCATAAACAGTATTTATTTATTTACTTGGTATGAATTTATATGCAGTACAAGAGTATATTGGTTTTCAAACAGTAATATAGGCATTATAAGCATTGTTTCACTCACTAACTCATCACCATTCATGACCTTTTTTTTCCCACATTACCTGATCATCATTTCTGAATGTTTCTTCCTCTAAACTTTGTCCTCCACATTGTCATCGATTGGGGAATCACTCTGGCCCTGAATGTCTTTATTGGCCAGGTCACTGGTAACAGGTGAATTGTCGAGACAATGGCGTGCAGGGCGGGGGGAGAGGTTATGCGATGTAAGGCATTGTTCCTGCTTGGCATCTTGTAGAGGAATAGAGGAAGGTGTCCCGTGTATACATGCCAAAAGTCACTCGCGAAATCACTCGCGAAAATTGAAAATTGTGCAAATTAGGGACCTTGCAATGTTGCCGCGTTAATTCACGTCGCCGGGACGGCACGGGTTAAACAATAGCATGCAAAATAATTATGTTGGTTCCTCACTCACTCCCAACACCCTGCCTCCCCAACACTTCTCCCCTCCCCACCTTCCCTCCCCCCCTGTCCCCTTCCCTCATAGCTGTGTAGCTGTCAAATTAAGAAAAAAATTGAGCAAAAGCGTGCAAAATCTTTTTCTTGGTGTTACTCACACACTCCAGCACCCTCTCCCCTCACCCTTTCCCCCCCCCATTCCCTCTCCTCAGAGCTGTCATATCAAGTAGCTGTAAGAATTTCAATTGTGCCAGTAACACGCTTTTCTCCCAAAAAACATGGAAATTCATTAAAAAAACATACATTCTATGTTGCATGCATCAGTGTATGCAATTACACAAACAATAATCTGGTACTGAATAAATACACGCGACATGAATAGTAACAATGACGTATAATACTCTGGGTGGCGAAGGGGGAGGAGTAAGTTGTAAGTGGATGGTGTACTACAGGGGGTGGGAGGTGGGGGTGCAGTGGGGAGACGCCTGGAGGGGTGGTAAGGGGGTGTAGAGGGGGGAGACAGACACCCCAAGACAAAGAAGTCAGGCAGAAAGGGGGTACAGGGGTGTGGAGGGGGGTAAGGGGGGGATATAACCCTCCCCAGGGAGAAGGGGAGGGGGAGAAAGGGGGGGAAACCACGGTGGCATGATGGAGGATGGTGGGGGAGGGGGAGGGAGGGAGCAGGAGGTGGTCAGAGGCCAGGGAGGGGGAGAGGGGACAAAGGTATTGGGGTAGAGAAAGGCAGCGAAAGGGCAGTGGGGGAATCACCCCCCCCACCATGGTTAGGGGCCCACATCCTCCCCCCTCCCTACTTAGGACTTAGGTCTCATTGGTTTGCATTGCTATATGTCGCAATTGGGCCGAAGTCAAGTGTTGGCAGTTTTTCCCAAAAGCTCCTCTATTGATCATATTCGGTATCTTCCGTAATCCTGAAAAAAGATCGATCGATCCTGTTAGCACTTTAGGGGTTAATAATAAAATACTGCAATGTACTGTTAAGTACACTCTAATTTTGTACAGAAGCAGTTTCATGTTGAAGATGGAGATAATACAGTATAATATCAAAGTTCCCTCAGCTGGAGACCTGTTTTCTTTCACCTGGCAGTAATGTACAGTATAAACACACGCACTGTAAACACTATAAACCGCTGAAAAACAGCTAAAAGATGTTCCTAATATTAAAATACTATATTTACTCTGAAGTACAGTGTAATTTTCTGCACAGAAACACATTTCATGTTGATAGTGGTGGTGGTGGTGGTGATGATGATGATGATGATGATGATGATGATGATGATGGTGGTGGTGGTGATGTAAAGACATTATTGGAGAATACTGTACAATAACACCCAAAATAAACAATCAAAACATCAGAAACACAGAAAAAAAAACCAATAAAACAAAGCATGATTTGCTGTGCTGTGCTGTACTGTACTGTGTACACCACACAGGTATACCTCGATGTACGATACCCCTAGATGTGATACCCCGGCTTACTGATGGGGGTAGTAATACCACAATACCCCACTTAATGATGGCCAAACCCTGGTTTAACGATGGGTTTCGATTTTTTTTTTACCGATATTGATAGTTTAGACTAAAATTGTGTGTTTAGGTTGATTTATAAACTGTTTTTAGACTTAGATCAATGTGTTTTAGTCATAGGTGGGGTGAACATTGTCATTTTGGGGTACAGTTTACTAAGTTTGATTTTTTCCTGACTTATACTTATGGTTTTAGTGAGTTATTTACGGGGGTTAGGTTTAGGATAGCTTCATTTACAGCCGTTAGGCCATTTAGATTGGCTTTAAACTTATATTTGGACTCATTTGGGTGGGTTTAGGACTTGCTTGGGGGAAATCCAAGGTTTAAGAACACATCCCTGTACTTTACATGTTAAATCTACCCCGAGGTATGGTACCCTGTGTAACAATGGGTTTTTACTTAACCAACTGCATCATTAAACCGGGATATACCTGTGCTGTACTTTCATCGATCAAAATTTTAGCATATCACTTCGCCACACAGAACAAAACAAAACTTTCATTTTGTCGTAGCAAGGACAAACTTCACTTGGGAGGATACAGTTGTCTAAATGATTTTATATTTTTTGTTAACAGTTCCTTTGTAGCATGATTATTTTGGTTAGTAAACACATTTTCATCAACTCTTCTTGTTTAGTAACACAGTATAATCAGCTTTTCTTTCCAATACACTTTCATCAGTGCCTTAGCAGAGTCCAACAGTCACTTGTACAGTACAGTAATGAACACTTCAGAATACTGTAAGTTGTACTTACCAGAGAGGAGAGGAGAGGAGAGGGGGGGGCAGCAGTACAACATGTCAGAGAGCCACAAGAGCACTAGAAGGCCAGCCAGGTTTGAGAGGGAAACCCATCGCAACATTGCCATTTAGTAATAATTCTGTTGTGGATGAGACACACAGTGCATTGCAGGCTCATTTGTCTGTTGATACCATAGTGGCAGAGGAATACAATGGAGAGTTAGAGAACATCCACCTTCCTGTTGCCAGCCAGGGAAAACTCTGCATTAGAATCCTCCCTCCCCTGCTGTAGCCAATCAAAACTCTTCTACTCCATACCACTACATCGCCCCACCAACACCCTGTGAGCTGCTAGGCCTACCAACCGTCAACTCGCTCGCTCATTTTTATATTACAGTACAGTATATATATATGGTAATCCCACTCGTTTATGTACTTTTTTTTTTTTTTTTAATTATTATGGCTGGATGTTTGATGACAATGACTGTCTCATTCAGGATAATAACGTACTTTTAGCCAGAAGAAAGGGTCCTTCAGGCCAGATAGTATTTAATTCAGCCATTGGCTTCACCAGATAATGTTGTATGCCTGGTAGTGCCGAGATGGATAATCAGGAATTTACTGGATTCTTAGTGTCTGTAGCTCCTTCTACGAAAAATAATAAAATGTGTATGTAAATATCCACGCTGACCGTGCCAGCTTTCCTCTTTTGTTTCATATGTAGCTAGCCACCTGCTTCTGGCTCTACTTAGTTCCATTTACGCATTGCATTCTTTTTTTTAATTAATTTAAAAATATTATGAGTGCTTGTAGGTCCATGTATGGAAAATAATAAAATGTTTCTGTAAATATGCACATAGGTGGTGCTGGCCTGTCTCCAGTTGAAGTCAATACTGGCTTTGAAGGCTGGGAAACAGTAGACAGAAGGTGACACACCCAGCTCAGGAAACCTAATAATGGCTTGAGCATCTCGAACTGATTTAGTGGCCTTATATCTCTAATAAATGAATCTGCTCCAGCCCAGACACCATTAGAGATGGGAGAGAACCTGAGTGATTCGATGCAAAATGAAAAAGCAAAAACCTCATAAGCAATAGGCAGCGAAGGCTAAGAAAGATAACAAATTAAACATGAGCACTTTCTATCTGGTGGATGCCAAGGAAACCCAGACATTCCTGACTGGTGATTCTTTGGTTCAAGGCCAGGAGACTCACTTCAGAAAATTCCACTAGGGTAATGGTAAGGTTAGGACCTTTCTGGGTACTAAAATGGTGAAAATGTAGGCAAAGGAAAAGGGGACCCCAATAATTGCCCAGGTTAGTGCCAGTGCCCTGTTCCACAGGAACAACAGGGCTGGTGTTACAGAGAATATTATTGGTGATGCCACAGCTCCAGTGGATGAGATAAAGCTAAAGAGAGACCAAGGCATGATAACTGGCATTTTGCCAAGGGTGTCTGCTGGTAATTATGCCATCAGTCAACCAGTAGGCATAAATTTCTGGCAAGCTGTCTTGTGCTTCCAACAAGAGGTGAAATTTGTAGGCCAACTTGATGAGTTCTGTGAACAACAAAAATTTCACCTTCATGATAGTGTACATTTAACCTGCCGACTCCCATTGATGTATATATACATCCACACATTTTGTCACTGTGAGTCCCGTTGATGTATATAAACGCACAGCAATTGCAAGGTCCCTAATTTGCACAATTTTCATATTTCGTGTGTGATTTTTGGTACATATACATGGGACATCTTCCTCTACAAGATGCCAGGCAGGGGCAATGCCTTACCCTGTATGACCTCCCCCCCCCCCACCTGCATGTCATTGTCTCGGCAATTCACCTGTTACCAGTGACCTGGCCAGTAAAGACATGTCGTGCCATGGTACGAAATTCATGGCCAAAGTGATTCCCCAATCGATGACTTATGTGGAGGACAAAGTTTACGTAGCATTAGAGGAAGAAACAGTCAGAAATGATGGTCAGGTAATGTCGCTAAAAAGGGTCAGGCATGTTGATGTGTTTGGTGAGTGAAACAGTGCTTATATTGCCTATATTACTGTGTGAAAACCAATATACTCTCGTACAACATATAAATTCATACCAAATAAATAAATAAATACCATTTGCGAGTGGTGTGGAATAGTTACCCTCCCATAGAACTCGTTTTCTTTGGAGCCAGCCTGCTAGAAAACACAGTAAGGTAAGGAGTACTGCTACCTGTATTTAGTATTTTAAACCTCAGGTGAGTGATTTCTCTATGAATTTTCGATGTTTCTCACCAAAAGCAGAGGTTTGAGCCAAAAATTTTTTTTTCCAAATTGGTTGGGATTGGGGAGGGGTCAGTGGTGGAAAATCAGTCGGGACGGGGCGGGTTCCGTGGCGGTGGGAAGGCTCACTTTGGTGACATCCTCAGTCAGGTTCTCTTTAGCTTGTTGAGGTCAAGCCATGATGTGATGGCAAGCAGTCCAGTAGAGACACAACAGACATCAACAAATTTCCTCACAAAGTTAAAGAAACGACCTCAAAAAGATAGAGATCCTTTCACAGATAATACTGGAGGATCTCCACCACAGTTAGAAGATCCCCTGAGAGAGAGAGAGAGAGAGAGAGAATGACTCTGTCACTAGAGGACTGCCTCAATGGAGGACTCTGTCTCATGGTAGCGGGCAGACTTGGAACCCAAAGAAGCAATCGTGCTCCTCAAGGTGGGGAACCACAGTTGCTGAATTCTTCCTCTGATGGTAAGTAAGAAACTGGCCCAAGAAAGAAGGAACTACCTTCAGATACACCAGTGCCTCTGGGAAATGGGGACAGTTAATAGGTTCCAGGAAATGGCTGGAGCTCCTTCAGGTAGTTTTCTTCAGTGCTGGGTCAGTTAGAAACAAATTGCCCAAACTTAAGGCATTCATGGCTACAGAACATTTCACTATTGTGGCCATTACAGGGTCATGGATTCATAAAAATGGAGATTTTGATGGAGAATTTAAAATTTAGTTACAAAATGTTTAATAAAAATTATACTACATGAGAAGGGGGTGGGATTTTAATGTATTTCATTGACAGCTTAAGTCCCATTGACTGTAAAATTAGGTCGGACCAAGAAATGTTAAGTATGGACCTTCATCTAACTAACACTGTGCAAGTTAGTTCTTGTATACAGGCCTGAACATCAGCTTGCTGACAAGGATGAAGATATGTACAGGAATCTGAGCAGCATAGTTAGGGGTAAAACTTATGTAATTCATGGTGACTTCAACTGTCACGTAAACTGGGACAACAGAATGGCTGATGTTAAAGGTAGATCTATCTATCTATCTATCTATTGCCAGACACCTCAATCCCATTTGGGGTGGCCACAAACAAATCGCCTCCAAGTCACCCTGTCCCCCGCCATTTCACTGCCCTGCTCCCAACTCACATCCCCCTCTCTCATATACCTCTCCACCCCATCCCTCCATCTCATCCTCGGCCTCCCCCTCCCTCTTCCCCCCTCCACCTCACTCACATACACTCTCTTCATCAGTCTTTCACCCTCCATCCTCTCCACATGGCCAAACCACCTCAGTGTGTTCCTCATAACGCTTCCTATCACATCCACATCAACACCACAACGCTCCTTTATATCCTCATTCATCAGCCTGTCTCTCCATGTGACTCCACAGGCTCCTCTTAAATAACTCATTTCCACTGCTCTCACTCTTGACTTGTGTCCTTCCAACAACGTCCAAGCTCACTTCCGTACGTTAGAGTTGGTATCACAATACTGCCATGTAGTAACTTTTTCACTTCCATGCTCACTTCTCTGTTTCTTATCACTGCTTTCAAAGAACCAGCAACCTTTCTTCCCTGCTGTACCCTTTCAAGCACTTCACCCTCCAAACCTCCATCCTTACTTGTAGATATTGCTAACGGAAAATTTTCGCCCCAGTGGGTGAACGAACCAAGCAATAGCATCCTAAATCTTCTTGTGTTTGCTGTGAAGGTGAAATATTACCAGCTTGTCTGCGGGCAGATCACTGGGAGGTAGTGACCACAACCTGATTAGATTCTCTCTCTTCGTGTGCTGTGAAAGATCGTTTGGACCTCATAAAACTAAACTTTTGTCAAGCTGACCTTGCAGGTTTTAGAGAGAGTTTTATGAATGCCGGACTAGAGGCCAGTAGTATAAATACAATGTATCACTCATTTAAAAAGCAGTTTTCAGAACGACAGGCTGCATTCATACCTTCTAAATCCGTAAAGCCTAGATCAGTTCAACCAAAATGGTTTAATAATGAAATAGCCACTGCAATAAGAGAGAGAAAAGCTGCATACAAGAGGGCTAAAAGCAGCCAGAACCAAAAGGATATGGACACCTTCAGGACTATATGTAGGAGAGTGAAATATCTGATAAAACTGGCTAAAAGAAATGAAATTAGGTTGTCATCATGATGCAAAAAGAGTGCAGAAGAGTTCTAAGAGTTCTTCAGCCATGTAAACAGTACAAAATCTTTAACAGGTAGTATCACTGGACTGCATAAGGATCAGTCAAGTGTAATGCAAATCTCAGACTTGGGTATGGCCAACACTCTAGTTTGTTGTGGTCTTTACAACAGAAAATGCTCATGACATGGCAAGACCAGTTCTGGCCCATGAGAGTGAAGAGTTCACCATCCTCAGATGTACACCTGAGGAGGTGACAAGAAAAATCAACAAGCATTTACAAGTTGTCTGGTCCTGATAAACTCCTTTCAAGAGTTCTTAAAGAGGTGCACAACCAGGTAGCTCTTTGACTTGCAGAAATCTTCAACAAGTCGTTGGAAACACGGGAAGTGCCAGAATACTGGAAGCCAGCAGATGTGACCCCAGTCTTAAGAATGTCTTTAGAATTACCATCCAGTTACCCTGATTCCTATCGCAGTAAAACTGTTAGAAGGAATAACTGTTGACAGGATAGTGAAACACCTGGAAAATCACAATCTGATTATCCAGCATGGGTTCAGTTGATGTAGATTATGCCTAACCAACTTGTTTGAACTTTTCCAGAAAATGTTGAGTGAGTATGACAGTAGCCTAATAGAGCAACAGACATACCTCATTTAAACTCAAAAAAGCATTCAACAAATAGCCTCACCTCAGACTGATGTCAAAAGTGCATACACTCGATATTAATAGCGGGGCTCTGGCTAACAGAGTGGAAACAGCAAATAGTGGTGATCAAAATTTATTCTGACTGGGCTTCAGGTATTTCTGGAGTTCCACAAAGGTTAGTCCTTGGTCCACTCTTGTTTACCACTGATACCAGTGACATAATCTTGGCCGGTTAAATGTGATCTCAAAGTTTGCAGATGGCATGAAACCTGGGGCAAATTTGAGCAGTCTTGACTGGATTGAAAAACTCCAGGCAGACTTGTGTAGACTAGGGGAATGGTCTGACACATGGCAAATGCCATTTAACTTGGAGAAATACATGGTGATGCATATTGGTCATGAAAATCTTGGGTCAGACAACTCACTTCAGGCAAGAACTCTGAGGATGACTGATTTGGAAAAGGACTTAGGTATATTAATCAGTAGTGACCTAAAGTTTTCCAAGTAGTGCATCAAAGTAGAGAAAAAGACCCAGAAACTGCCTGGCTACATCCAGCAGCAGTTTTGTTACAGGAATAAGATATTGTTCTTGCACTCCATAACTGTTTAATACGGCCACTTCTGGAGTACACTGTACAGTTCTGGTTACCAACACTTAGGAATGACAGATTGACTTGAAAGAGTTCAAGCTGGAGCTACAAAATTTCATTCATCAAGAGACAGTTATCAGCATTGCCTGATGGCGAGGTCAGCATATTGATGTGATGTGTTTAAAGTACTGAATGGGTTTGACAGTCTTGACCATAGAAAGTTATTTAGTCTCAACTCGATTTGAACATGCAGCCATGGTTGGAGGCTGGAATTGAGAGGATTTAACACCAGCATGTGTGAAAACTTTCATGAACAAGATCTGCTCCACCTGGAACAGACTCCCCATAGATGTTGTTAATAGCCCTACAGTAGAGCAGTTTAAAAGAAACCTCGATAAGACATTACACTAGAATAAGTGCAAATTGGATATGCGTTCCCAAGCAAATACACGAGTATCTCTTCAGTATGGACCGGAAGGTCTTTCAGACACTAACTTTTCCTTGTAACTCCTTGCATCTTCTATGTGTTATGTAGCCAGTTGCCTGCTTTCAACTCTACTGAATTCCATCTGTGCATCTCACTTTCACTTTTAATAAATAAGAAAATATTCCACAGTGCCTGTAGCTCCTTGTGTGGAAAATTATAAAATGTTTACATAAACGTGCACACTGGCAGTGCCAGCCTGTCTCCTTTGTGTTACATAGCTAGTTGTCTAATTTCGTCGCCACTTATCTCCATCCAAACAACTCTGGCAGTGCCAGCCTGTCTCCTTTGTGTTACGTAGCTAGTTGCCTAATTTCATCGCCACTCATTTCCATCCAAACAACTCACTCTCACCTTCAATAAATGATAACATTCTTAGTGCTTGTACCTGAACAAGTATTCATAAATGAGACTGGGCTTTGGTGGAGTGATGTTTGTAAAGGGAACACATTTTAAATAATTAAAAATCAAGTTAACATATGAGTGGTTGCATAAGGATTACATAATGGTTATATAATGACGTGCCTCGGAATACTGTTATCAATGGGATTTGCATATCAACAGCATCTTAGGGGCATAATCAATATCAGTAATGAGGGAGACCATTACATGAATACTGTACACTCACATTTTCCATTTCCTTACCATCCTGGCCCACTGTGCATGCTGTGACTTTATTTCCCTCAAAGACCTTAACTTTACTCTTAGCTACATTCACTTTTAGATTGTTTCTAACATACACCTCCAAACTTTCACCAAGTCTTGCAGCTCATATTCATCTTTAATAATACAGTATCGTCAGCAAACAACAGTACAGGAAGTTTCCACACCTTGTCCTCTCATTAAAAAAAAAAAAAAAAAAAAAAAAAAAAAAAAAAATCAGAGGCTTGCATTCCACTGCACAATTTAAGGTATAAATATACTGCCCTTACTGCATATTCCTTGTGTCCTCAGAGCACTGGAGTTCACTGTTATCTTCATCAAGGGTGTCTGTAAGGAGTTTGAGAATGGCACAACTTCAGAGCGACTTGACCACCTAGCAACAGAGGCCTATAACGAAACGCTGAAGAAGTATCACTCGTGGCTGGTACAGAATGTCTTTAAGGTTAGTAAGGAATATGGAGAATGGTTAAGGTTAGTAAGGAATATGGAGAATGGTTATCATAATGCCTTTAAGGTTTGTACAGGGTATGGAGCATGGTTTATATAATGTCTTTTTGGTTAGTAAAGGATATGGAGTATGGTTTACATAATGTCTTTAGGGTTAGTAGAGGATATGGAGAATGGTTTATATATGGTAGTGTCTTTAAGGTTAGCAGAAGATTTGGAGTATGGTTTATATAATGTCGTTGAAGATTCCTAAGATATAGAGAGTGGTTTATATGGTCATACCAGTACAGGATACACCCATTAGAGTAGATGGATATTAAGAAGGCATTTAGGTGTGGCCAGGTTTAGGCTTATGCTCTCCTTTAGACACTTGCCATATGCCCTTGTTATAAGTTGCCATGTTTATGGTGTTTGTATTTACTTCACAGTAGATTACAGAAACAGTTTCAGATAACTTTTTCACCTTAATGTTGTAGTTGTAGGTGGGGACACCCATCATACACTCACTCAGTGCAGTGCTGCCTACTTATTCCTTCACGTCAGTCATTCCTTCTCAGTATCTGCCCTATTTTCTTCCTTTCTCCCACCATCCCATCATTATTTATTACTCTTCTTTCCACTCCAGATAGCTCTACACCGAATGACAAGCCAAAAGGTTTCCTGTAACCCTGGAAACCATTTACATTAGGTGGTAACCATATAACCAAATAACGGGGTGATAAGGAGCCTACAATGGTGCCCCTGGTAAGTGATTGGAGAGACGCAAATGTGGCGTCCATCCAGGAAACAAACTACATTAATTTGCTGCATGAAATGGCCCTGCAGGGACAATTGCTTGCCAGCAGTTGAGTCTGCTCAGTCATACAGGGTGGGTTACACAACATAGTGAGATTTTTTTTTCAAATTCAGGGTAACGTAAGAAAATCACGGGCTGAAGGAGGTAGTGATAACTCACTGCTAAGGATTTCTGTTTGCTGAATATAATCATCTGGCATTAGCCAGAATAATTACAGCAACCATACAAGCGAAAAAGGTTAGTAAGATATTACTATACTGTATACGATGACTTCTTTTATAATATAAAAATAAGAAGGGGACATCTGTAACGTAACTAAAAGATTAATATATTTTACTGTTGATTTATTACAGGTTGTAGTGAAGGCAGTTCCATACAGAGCAAACCTTGTCAAATCTCTCTGTTTTGGTAAGGTTGGATGTGAAGAAGATCTTTTTAAAGAAGCTACCTCATACACAGTGCATCTTGAAGAATCACTGAAAGTTATTGTAGGTATGTATGATAAGTGGGGCCTTAATGATGAAAGGAGAGTGTAGCATTACATCTATTCAGACATTGTAATGGAAAGGACTCATATGTCCTTTGATATTCATGACATTTCTCTGTGATTGCTTATGATAGTTTTCTGGTAGCCAGGAGAAATTATCAGAATAAACATGGAATTATCTTGAAGCACCCATTAAGGTAAAAGGGCTACAGAATTTTTATGTGTGTGGGTTTGCATATATGTTTGTGTATGTGTGTGCTCGCATGTTTCACAGATTCCTTCATTTTTCCATTTACAAGGCCTTGAAAAAATTCCAAGTACATATAAAAACATCATTCTGAATGCTCAAGAATGTCTCCAGCTTTTTTTATTCAGTGTAATGCGTAAGTACTAGAAGAAATTTATTTTAATTCAACCCCTCACAGTACATGCACCCCTTGTCATGGGGAGTAATACAATATTATACTGAGGCCAAGATGTGTGCCAGTGTTTTTAGAAGCCAAGTTTGTGGCCTGTTCAGGAGTAGGCATAAGATGTTCCAACAAGTGTCTCATAAAAGTTTTTGTTTCCACAGAAACTTAATTCCACTCACATGTAGGTCATTGTGCCAGCTGAGTGTACTTCAGTCTGAGACTTACCATAGTCTTTTATCTCATGACCATGAAAGCATGCAAAGAATCATCTTGAATGCCAACAAAGATTGAAAGGGGGAGGGGGGGGAGCATAAACTGGGGAACAAGTCTAGGAATTGAAACAGTATCAGTCTGCAGTTTACAGCTGCATTTATGAAGAGGTGAGAGAGCCCAGAAAGGTCTATATCTATCTATAATCAGATGCCATAATCCCACGAGGGGTGACAGTTTGTCATTGAGTTAGTTGTTTTACAGGGATGGGCACTAGCCCTTTGCCAACCCACTTGCTGACACGTAGGGAACATGTATGGATAAAAGATACAGTACCAGAAATATAATTCAGTATGCTCTTGACCCATTAGTTACTTGAGATCCATGATACTGCACTGAGATCACGTTGTCTAGCACAAGAGGCTTCAAGACGAGCCCTGGCTTCCTTAGGGATAGTACAGTTTATACAGTTTTGGAACCCAGAAAAACTGTTATAATGAAAATCACAAAAGCCAAGCTAAGTAACTTAGATAGGAAATATATTCTGCTTCACAGTGATATGACTTTCCACAATCACCTGCAGAGTTTTGTATCTTAGAGACATCATATGCACAGAACTCATTTTAGACATGAACATTATTTAACAAGGAAAGTTTTATTCATTGATCATCTAATACAGTACATGTAAAAATTAGTACCTGCTCTATTTATCGGAAAGACATCATTGGTAGATGTGTACACACACATACGCAAACAGACGGCATGTCGACAGTGGGCACATGTCTTGCTTGTAATGTAATAGCTACAAGTGTTTCTAGCAGCTTGATGTATATGATATTCATATTTACACACACAACATTCTCATTCACAAAACTGAATTTGAGTGAGACTGCAAAAGAGGTGAAGGGCATGGTGATGACCATGCATTTAAGTCTGCATTGCATTTATAAAAGCAGTAAACTCCAAACACCTCTTGGATCCAGTTGGAGTGCCTTAGCTCACTAGACCACCAATGCTTGTTGGTTTTAACTCATTAAAGAGCTGGCAGAATATAGTGGACATGGGAAGGAAGGAAGAAAGAAAAACATCTGAGTAGTCATTGAGATGGGTTCAGACAATGTGTTATGTGTGAAAGTTTGAGAAGAATGAAAGGCAATAGAGCCTGATCTGTAAATGTGTTTTGGCTTTTCTGAACTTGCACTGATAGGGGTAAAGATGTTCACTAAACCTCTGATTATGTGACAGTTATGGCTGTCCACTCTTCATATCATGAGATAAAAGATGTCTATATGATAAACCTGTACAGTATTAGATACTGTCAGTACCTTCTGCACTAGGGGAAAACTGGTTTTGTTAACTGTATTACCTCAGTTACATACAGAAGCTCCCAAATATGCCTTAGCAGTGATTTAACTATAGTCCTTTAAATTACTCAGGCTTCCTTATTGCTGAATGTATCCCAGAATGACACTCACAATTGCTGGTTTTTACAAACACCTTCCTTTTTTGTGCCCACTCATCCTTAGAATTCTTAAGCTTTGTGCCTCTTCCCTCATTCAAGTCCTGGGTGTAGGGTCAGCTGCCAACTGCCATTCACTTTAGAATGGCATACACAGGTACAAAATGTGATATCAACCATGACTGGCTCCTTGCTCCTTGGTGGGAAAGTTTGATACATTGCTTGAGCATTGTGGAGCATGGCACCTGGTGCCTTGATTTGTTGTTAGCACAGATGATTCCCCATATGTCATATACTCATGAAATGAAAATTTAAGCCTGAAGGCAAGTTGGATTCAGAGAATACTAATGTTTTAGAAAGAAGTCCATTATGGTGCTGTTATTAACTATGGTATACAAGGGGAAAGTGTTTGTTAGCAAAGTAGAATTTTGTTCCTTTCATGCTGCACTATGTGTTGATAAAAGTCTGATAAATACAGGGTATATTTGTTTAGTCACACACTATTGTTATGCACTGTTTTTAATGTGTGTGTATATATATATATATTTATAAATATATTGTGTATCTATAAATATTTCTTTATACTGTGTGTATTTACTGTGTATGATATGTAAAAAGTGGTTAATAATTTGTTGAATATTTTGGGAATTTTAATGTCACTAGTTTATGGTTGTAGCTATTATATGTTTGGAAACAGGGCATCATAACTGATTGGTACAAAGTGCTATTTCTTTAAAATGAAGAGCCTGGAACAGCAGCTTACTGTAATCATAAGAGTGAATTGTACATGGAATTTTGATTGTAGAAATATGGGACCAATTGTTTTATTGAAGTTAGGGTTTTGTGATACAAGTATGTGTGTATAATAATAATTTTTGTAAGGTGGGACTCTATAACAACAAATTCTTATCTGTTTTTCAAATAGCCAGTCATAATCACTCCTTTTGAAGTGTGGAAGGGCCCAAGGTGAGACTGCTAGTCCAGATTATCTTTAAGCCATAGGAGACCCTACTTCCCTGGAAGCATTTATATTTTAGAAGAAACTTCCGCCCACCTCTTGGAGTCAAAGTGTGGCAAGTTATTGCACTGTCTTCTTGCCACAAAGCCACTGAGGCATCTTATCTATTTTACCTTTTTAAAAAATGCATTTAATATTTTGCATATTGAACAGTTTTATGACTAGTTGTTTCATTTCCTCCTCAATACAGCTTTTTACACAAAGTTCTCATTATAAGCAACATCCTTCAGCATTCTTTTTTCTACTAAGTCCACAGTATGTTACAGAAAAATTGCCTGAAATTCCTTTGCACTACTATGGTCACCTTAATTTGGCCTAAGTTTTTGCCCCTTTTTGCCAGATTCACGTAACTGAATGGCAGAAAAAGACAGTACTGTACTATAACTATACATCTTTTTCACAGCACTTCTTATTACCATACCCTACTAACATCATATTTTAATACAGGTATGTTGTCATTTTCATTCATCTAAGTGTTCAAGATGTAGATATGCCAATTTGCCAATTTTAGGCCAAGTTAAAGTGAAGGGAGTATCCCTATAAAGCTGATTTGCCAGTTTCCCCCAAGTCACAAATGAAACTGTACGGTATGTACAACAAATCCTCATTATACTGTACAGTGAATCACTTATATAATGACAAAAAAGCTAGAACCTTTTCTTGATGTATGATTTTCATATATGATCATAATGATCATGTACAAAACCTCACTGGTCAATATACGATCACCCACATGTAAGTCTATAGTCAACTGTTTGTTCTGAGGTGGCCTTTGCACTCATCGCTGTTGGGTGTGTTAGTGTCAGTGATGGAACAATAATGTCGTGTTGGAGCTCAAGCA
The DNA here is from genome assembly GCF_032717465.1 of Coenobita brevimanus. NCBI lineage: Eukaryota > Metazoa > Arthropoda > Malacostraca > Decapoda > Coenobitidae > Coenobita > Coenobita brevimanus. The sequence continues at coordinate 8,474,465 of NC_137028.1, read as the reverse complement.
GCAAGTGAGGTGCAGCGAAGTGAAATAATTATTAGTTTTGGCAAGCTGGAAACTTGTTTATGGACTTACTCTTGGTGGTAAGCGGCAAGTGAAGTTCAGTGATGTGAATAACTACCAGTTTAGGTGAATTGGAAACTTGTTTTTAGACTTGGCTGGGTGGGTGAGCCTTGGCCAAAAACATAGCCCCAGTGAACTAGTCATAAATGAACTGAACCCTGCAGAAATGAGGTAAGCACTTGGTTGGTCAAATCAGAGTTAATACTTGTGTCAAAGGCATCAGGATGTATAATTTCCCTTGGCAAAATATTTACCAGAAAAGCACAATGGAAATGTCCATAAAGTCGAAGATTGTGGAGAGAATCCAAGAAAAAATCTCCTTACTGGAAGTCCATTCAACAGTGTGGAGACAGCAGCCAACAGATGAGTGCCAGGCCATTTATTTCAGTCAATCAAGAGTGTGCCAGCATCAGTCTCCCTCCCATATTCATACTAATTACATCACCTCATTTTTTTTTTTTTTTCCCCCCTACAACAAGCAATGGCAGAAATGGAGCCAAGTGGCCATCCATCGTGCAGAAACAATGACGATGAGAATGTGATAATGTGATGATAAAATCGGTGCCTAATTGTCAAAAATAAGGAAAACAAGAGTAAGTGGTACTTAATAGTATTAGTGACAGACATGTTACTATGACAAAGAACAATGAAGATTGTTTTTCATTTAATGGTATTCAAGTGCCTGATATTTATGAAAACATGGTACCTTCCTGTTCAGAACATAATGAGAGTAATGGCTAGGATTTTTTATTACTGTGAAAGTGCTGTGATTAAGTTAAATAAATACGGTATTTCCAGTACCTTGACTTTCTAGTCCTTTGAAAACAAATTTCTCTCTGTCTCTCTCTCCCTCTTGTATGACAGACCATACTTTATATGAGTGATGATAGCAAGTGAAACATGAGAAAACATTGGTTGATAGGTGGGAGAGAATGCCTCAGCCCAATCTGCGAGCCAGCGAGTTAAAGCCAAGCTTTGTGTTGGGTTCTCCCAACTTCAGCTGCTGTTTTCTTGTTTTTTACCTCATGTCGGTTACCTCATTTCTGCATGGAGCACTTCAAATGACTCAATACGTGATAAATCAATGACCACCCCGCATGGGATTATGGCGTCTGGCAGTAGATAGATAGATTATTGAATGGATTTGTTCAAATGCATCCTGATTATAGAACAAAGGTGAGATGTACAAAGTTGTGATATTTTGGAACATCCGTGACTCATTATGAGGGCTACCAGTATATACCAACAAAGTATTCCAGGTACAGTAGGAACTGGGTCATGATATCATGGTGTTAACTCCATCAGTCTAAGGAATTTCTCCCGTGCTGGATAAAAGTGTTAAGTGGTTGTCAAAATATAGTACTGTATAAAAGTTATTAGTGGTAGGTGGGGGCACACACCATCCACTCACTCGATGTAGTGATGCTCTCAGGTGTCTGCCCTTTCCTCTCCTCCATCCTTCTTTCCTTCCATCCTCTTCTGGCTTTCTTTCCCTCATTCTTTCCTTGTCCTTCTGCCTACGAGTGACTTTACACTTCCTCTTCTGTCTTTCTTTCCTTCATTCTTTCCTCTTCCTTCTGCCTGTGGGTGACTCTACACTGACTGACAAGCCAAATAGTTTCCCGTACACCAGGAAACCATTTACTACACTGGGTGATAACCATATAACCAAATTTTGGCACCTGGTGGTTTAGTGGGTAATTATTGCGCTCCAATCAGATTGAGCGGGTGAAGGTTTATATTCAAGGGGTGGTTTGGGTTGATTGCTCATGTATTGCCACCAGAGATGAGTGAGGCTGGTCAGATTGCTCATGTATTGCCACCAGAGATGAGTGAGGCTGGTCACTCTCATCTTAAATGTCGGGACCAACTGCCTAGCCCCGGGCTCCTACGCTCCTCATGGGACAATATAGGTTTGGATGACGGATGGATGGATGGATGAAAGTTATTGTGCTGAAGGGGTTAATGGAAATTATATCTAACTCCTTCAGTCTGATGGGTCAGTCCGAGGTTAAACCCATTCAGCCTGAGGACATCATTTATACTGTACTCTTGCTATCTTCAGATAATTTTATTCAATTTAGATGTGATTTGTCAGTTGGAGAGGTTAGATATAGCATCTATTAGTCCCTTCAGAATAACAGATTTTTCCATCTGTCTATCCATAGCCAGACAACACAATCCCATAAGGGGTGGCAATTCATATTTGAGTTTGTTGTTTTAGGGGAAGGGACACTAACCCTCCACCAACCCACCTGTCGACATGCTGGGAACATATGTGGGTTGGTTATATGGTTACCACCCAGCACTGTAAATGGCTTCCTGGCTTACGGGAAACCATTTGGCTGGTCACTCAGTGTAAAGCCACTTGAAAAGGAAAGGAGTAATAAAAAATGACAGGAAAGGTGGGAGAAATAGAAAGAGGAGGGCAGACACAGAAAAAGAATGATAAAGGTGAAGGAAGAATTGAGAGAAAAATTATCTTGAGGTAGCAAGAGTAAACCAATACTGTAAAGGACATTCTGAATGAGAGGTTAATCTATCTCTGTCTATAGCCTGATGCTACAATCCCATAAGGTGTGGCAGTTTGACTTTGAGTTAGTTGTTTTATGAAGAAGGGCCCTAACTCTCTGCCAACCCACTAGTTGACACACAGGGAACACGTATGGGTTGGTTATATGGTTACCACCCAGCATTGTAAGTGGTTTCCTGGCTAGCAGGAAACTATTAGGCTTATCACTTAGTGTAAAACCACCTGAAAAGGAACGAAAAGTAATAAAATGTGACAGAAAAGATGTGAGAAATAGGAAGACAGGAAAGCAGAAGCAGAGAAAGAATGACAAAAGTGAGAGAAGAAGTAGGCACCACTACATCAAGTGAGTGGACGATGAAGGTGACCAGATTTATTGGAGCTAAGAGTGAGACATTGCACTTTCTCTCTGACACTGTAATTTTGTGATAAAACTAAGCTTGCAGTGGGGCTTTCTTCTGTAGTATACTGTATGAGGTATACTGTGCCGTTATGCGAGTGACAGTGACTGCTGATGCGCTGCACCTCACCCTGAGGCTGCTAATCAAACGTTAGTGTCTCAAACAAACTCCGAACGTACTGTACGGTACAGTGAATAAGTCGACCCAAGTTACCAGTTAGTGTGTACGGTTGTACTGCAGATTTTATAATAACAATTTGGTGTTTCATTTGGTTTAGATTATGCATAACTTTACTAACTCAGGCGCAGGTGGTTTGAGTTGTTAGATTGTTTAACAACCTGTGTAGTGACATGAATCGGGTAAAAAAAAAAATATATGACACACATCAGCGGGAAACTTGTGTCCTCCTTTGTTTGACATGCTGTGCATCATGGTGCATTGTATTTAACCCACTGCGTGCCAGTGCCGTTTTTAAACGGTCTGACAATGCTGTGGCCAGTGCCAGTGCCGTTTTAAAATGGTCTAAAATAAAAAACTTCACTGTGACCGTATTTTCAAGATTCGCAGATAAAAATTGGCAGGCATGTAAGGTAACTGTTCCTCTACCATCCCTCAGGCTGTCAAGGCCATACACTCACTCGTTCCCCCCCCCTCATGCTCGTTCTGCCTCACTCTGCCTGTGTGCCTCACCCAGTGCTGTACATAGTGAAGGCATTTTGTAATTATTTTCATGTAAGGGTAAGTTGTGAATATTTTCTTGTAAGTGTAAGGACTATATAGTGAAGTCAAGTTGTAAATACCTTCCTGTAAGTGCCAGGACTGTACGTAATGAAGTCAGGTTGTACCTATCTTCAAGTAAGTGTAAGATAAAGCATTCACAGTGAGAAAGACACGCAAATTGTGATAGATGCTGAAGTAATAAGTGATCAGAAAAGTGTACTGAACATTGCTATACCTTCCCAACATAAATACCTGAGTATACCTTACATATAAAACGGATTTCTCACGTATGTGGTGAGTGTGAGAGAGCGGCCACATCTGCACATGAGTATGCAGGACTAAATAAAACTCATTTCTGAGCCTCAGTGAGCATTTTTATGGTGAAATTCGTTGTTTCCATATAAAAATCTATCATTTTAGCGAAAAAAAAAAAGGGTCAAAAAATGGCCAGCACTGGGGTGACCCAGAGGGCTAAAAATAGCCGGCACACAGCGGGTTAATGACTCGATTGAAGTCTGTGCATGAAAGGGTTAAGATAATGTGCAAAAGAAGTGGGACATTTTTGTCACAAGTTAAAAAGCTAGACAGATGTAAAAAAAGAAAAAAAGTGGAACTGTCCTGCCTAAAAGCAGAACTCTGGTCATCTTATGGATGATGGTCACCACCACCTACCACATGAGGGGCTAGTAAATGGGGTTATAAAATTGTCAGGCAGTACACATAACAGAAATATGTTTCTGACTCTTAGAGGTTCCTATCTATCTATCTATTACCAGAGGCCATAATCCCGTAAAGGGTGGCCATTTGACTTTGAGTTAGGGTACCAGTATTTGTTTTACGGGGAAGGGCACTAACCCCCCACCAACCCACTCGCTGACACATAGGGAGCACGTGTGGTTTGGTTATATGGTTACCGGCCAGCGTTGTAAACTGTTTCTTGACTTACAGGATCACTCATTGTAAAGCCACCTGTACAGGAAAGAAAATCAATAAGAAGTGACAGGAAAGATGGGAAAAATAGGAAGAGAGGAGGGCAGGCACAGAAAAAGAATGATAAAGGCTAAGGAAGAAGTAGGCAGCACATCAAGTGAGTGGATGATGGTCGCCACCATCTACCGCCTGTGGGATTCCTTTCAACACTTAATGGAAGTTATAGTTTCAGCCATAAACAAACCCAACTCTATGGGCAAAGAATATATTACAGTTGTATGTCTTGTTTGATTGAAGAAACTGGTGAAAGGTACTTCAGTGCATTTATGGAAGCTGACAAATAATGGCTTATTTCTGAACAATATTGCCTGGTGTTGGCCAAAACATACTCTAAGTCATCTAACCAAACAATGCTGTGACCATCACCCTGCTCTGCCCCAGGACCAATACAACATGCATTTTATGAACAATTTACAGTGCCCTCATTGTAATGCTGCCCTTCACGTACAGGGAGTCCTCGATATACGATGCCTCAATATATGAAAATTCGAAGGTACAAAAGTAAAAAATATAGGGCAATTTCCCCTACACGAAAGGCATATGCTTCGATGGTACGAAAAGCGCTAAAAGAAAATGTTTCAAATTTGGCACACGACGAACCACAGCACCACTATTGTGTATGGCGTGGCAAGCAACTACCTCTGCTTTGTCCTAGTCTGTTCCCGCTCCCTTGCTGTGTAGTACCAGTATGTGCCTTCTGTACTCTGAGAAGCTTTCGCATCTTACATCATGCCACCCAAGCATCCTTCACCTTCATCATCATTATCTGTGGAGCCTCTAAAGAAGAAGCAACACCGGACCCTGATGCTGAAGCACAAGCTAGAAGTTATCAAGAGGCACGAGGAAGGCCAAGGCATGAGATCGGGTGTGCCATGCGCTTACGTGTGTCCACTGTTGGTATGGTTAGCCAGTGGTGGGCAGCGCAAAAGAAGAAGGACCTCGCGCAAGTGCAAAGCGCAATCCACAGTTCACTACCTTGCGCAATCTGACAAATATTTAGCTTGCGCAATGTCGCAAAGCACAAGCGCAAACCATTTGCATATATTTCTGGGAATTACTGAAAAATATCGAGATATTTAAAAACAGCATACCTACTTACTTTTATTTATTATTATTATTTTCTATTATTTGTAATTTGTGCAAGCGCACAATCTAATATTTAGCCTGTGCAATGTCGCAAAGCGCTAGCGCAAATCATTTGCATATATTTGTGGGAATTACTGTAAAATATATATAGATATAATTAATTAAATTACTAAATTAGCAACCTGCCCACCACCCGAGGTGACTGAGGTACAGTAGGTCATTGTCCGGGAAAAACAGCCTATATTTACCAAGGCATTGGCAAAGATCAAGTGATTACTGTATAATCATCTCTCTCTCTCTCTCCAACAGAGGAGGGAAGGAATGGAGAATAAGAGAGAGAGGAGGGAAGGAATGGAGAAAAAGAGAGAGAAGAGGGACGAAGTTTATGCCTTATTTCCAAACTCAAGGGGACGCTCCTTTGCCATTCCCGTATTTATTCTCTCTCTCTCTCTCTCTCAGAACAATGCTCTTTATCTCTGTCTCTCTCTTGTCTTGTCAAGACAATTTATTTAATAATTCAATATAGATATACAGTAGCATATGTAATTCGTTACAAAAAATAAAAAATCATGAAAACAGCGTATTTAAATCAAATATCCACAGCCTAATAAATTATTAGGCTGTGGATATTTCCTTTAAATAATATGTTTTAATGGTTTTTGTAAGGAATTGCATATGCTAATCTTAGTAAATAATGTATATTTATTATTATTTACAAATAATAATAATTTAAAAAATATTAAAAATACATTATCTCTGTTGAAGCATATTAAGAAATGCTACTACCCCCTTCCCTCCCGCCTCCCCCTACCAAGCACCAACCCACCCTCACGACCCACCCCAGCCTCCCCCATCCATTGTCCAGCCATACGGGAAGCTCCCAAGACCACATGTCCCCTGGAAGACCATGAGTCCCTTGGATTGCGCACTGCGCAATCCACAGTGCAGGTGCAAGCGCAACTAAGTTTGCGCTTGCGCACCTGCTTTTTCATAAGCGCAAGCGCAAAATTGCGCATGGTCTCGCGCGGTGTGCAATGCGCAAACAATATCACCGGAGCACAAGGGTGCGCAATTGCGCTTTACGCAAGTGTTTGCGCACCTGCCCACCACAGCAGTTAGCTACAACCAGCCTAGTACAGTACCGTACAGAGTAGTTAGTTGAGTTTTTGGGGGGCTCCTGGAACACATCTCATTTTCTTAAGTTTCTTATGAGGAAAAATGCTTCAATATACGAAAAATCGATATATAAATGATTTTAAAGGTACCTAACTCTTTCATTTATTGGGGACTCCCTGTACACTGTAGATTAGTGGATAATCTCAATAAAAGATCTTTGGGAGAACCCAACTGAAGTGGATGGTTTCCTGCAGTCCTTTGGGTTCACATCCAAAATGAGCTTAGGGTCAGAAGGTGAATAGCAACTCTGCCAACCACTGCCACTGACAACAGTTCTTAACGCAAATTTTTTTTGCTGCAACTCGAAGCTGCTGTTGCAGTGTGCGTTTGAACCGACATACTGACTGTAACCTTACTGTTACGGCTTTCCTGTTTAAGAAGACTGCGTGTTCTGTTTCAAGCATTTATGCTTCCCTAGCTCTTTTTCATTCCGCCTAGTTATTTATCAGCTTCAGTGCTGTAGTCAACTTCCACTATTTTTGTTGTGGTTCCCAAAGCCCTGATGCTTCCATTGACATCCTCTTAGTTATGAAAAAATTTCTACTGTTATTCTGTTAATTCAGTAGAGAGAGAGAGTCTGGAATGTTGCAAAAACTTACCATTCCAAAGAATATGCTCAGACATCCACTGGAAGAGCAAGGTCCAAGAGGCTCCAGATCGTTGTTCATTTCAGTAACACTTTCACTGCAATGGTATTTTCTTATTCTTTGGATGACCTTTTCCAAACAGATGAGCAGGAAATAGCCTGAACATACATAATCCCGTCCTACAGATGAGTTGGGTTGCTGCGAGAATCAAAAGATTTCTTATTGAAAACGTTAAATTTCCATTTGCCCTACAAAATATAGTTGTCAGCTAATGGCAAAGACATTAGTTTGAATTTTTAACATCGGTAATTCTTACTGGAACAAAGTAATAAACTTGGATGAACAACCTACAAGTTTGCTGGGAAAAACCTATCTAAACATTGCCCAAGTTGTTTCCCAACTACATTTGACAAAGAATGGGGGCCATATTCTCTATCTCTACACTAGATAATATTGAAAATCCCAGACCCCATTATGACAAGGAAAGGGGAGTACATTTTTTATACGCAAATAATTTTGAAATAATTTCCCCCCATTTGGTAAAAAAAAATAAAAAAAGTTCCTGATTATGGGCTAAAAGTAAATTTACCAACTGTCTGCCTGTAAGGCTCAATAATATACAATATTATTTGTATTACGTTCGTCATCCACTCTTTACAAAAGCATCCGAACTTCAAGTCGACTGGAACGTCAGTCGTCGTATCCGTTCAAAGTCCCTATAATATTATATGGACTATGGTATCCATTGGCTCTTAGAAAGGTGGGTTACACATAGATATAAATAAGCCTAGATCACACAGTAGATGCCTCATCGCCCTTCTTCAGTACAACGGCGATGCGTTTGCGCGACCGTCATCTTGGAGCGGTCAAGCATGTAATAATGGCGTTTGTTTTAGAGTGAATTCAGACTATGAAAATGAATGTTATTGTTGTTCTTGTGGGGGTGGTGGAGGAGCAAGGTCCATTATGAGGCTCCAGATCGCTGTTCATTTCAGTAACACTTTCACCGCAATGGTATTTTTATTTTCTTTGGATGACTTTCCAAACAGATGAGCTGGAAATAGCCTCAACATACATAATCCCGTCCTACAGATGAGCTGGGTTGCTGCGAGAATAAAAAGATTTCTTATTGAAAACGTTAAATTTCCATGAACCGCCTTACAAAATATAGTCGTTAGCTAATGGCAAAGGCATTTGAGTGAATTTTTAACATCTCGGTAATTCTTACTGGAGCAAATTAATAAACTTGGATGAACAACCTACAAGCAAATATAATGCTGAAGCAAATATAATGCTGAACAAGCAAATATAATGCTGAAGCTTTCCAGTCACAACAAGCCTTTTCATATACAAAACTGAAATTACACCCGTGCAATCCCATCTGAGACTGCTAGGCTACCATGAAATCCCGCAGGCGCTACTGGTAATCCCCCATCCCTCCACTTGATGCAGCTTTTGGCTGCACTATTGAGTTGGTAAGAACCAAAGAAAACGTCAAGACCTATCTAAACCTTGCCTAAGTTGTTTCCCAACTACATTTGACAAAGAATGAGGGCCATATTCTCTATCTCTACAGTAGATAATTTTGAAATCAATCCTCGCCCCATTTATGACAAGGTCACAAGGAGAGTCTAATATCTCTTAACTCTCAGCTCAGTACAGCCATCTCCATAAATCAAGACTTATCTATGATCAGTGAATGGAGACAAAACAACCTTGTCTCCCTTAATGCTAGTAAAATCAAATATATACAATTTACTAATAGACAGATATTGCCAGATTCGTATTATCACCTTCAATGCTACTAGTATTCCCATCTCCTAATGTACTGAAACTTCCCTTCGTCTCAATGCCCTCAGCAGTACCTCTCATGCCAGATCACTTCCTAAAACTGCCTCAAAGAAGCTTGGATTATTGTACAGAGTCCATAACTTCTTCACTGACGAGCAGTTAGCTATAATTTATGTCATGTGCTCTCTCAGCTTGAATATTGCTCACCCTTGTGGAATGGGTGTGGAGAGGTTACATTATACAACTTGACAAAATTCAGAACAAAGCTGCTGGAATTATTAATAACTCTGCTATTATATATAAACTACCTCCCCTACAAATAAGAAGGAATGTTGCCTCCCTTGCATTATTTTACAGATATTTTTATGGTAAATGCTCAGACGAAGTTGCGTCCATTGTGCCACCTCTCCATGCCTTCCCTCGTGCTACACGGGCATTGGAACGTCACTAAGCCATATTGCAGAACTTCTATCAGAATTCTTTCATTTCCCGAACTGCATCTCTCTGGAACTCGCTTCCCCAGAGTTGTTTCCCTCCAAACTTCAGCCCACAGCTGTTCACGTCAAACTGTTAACTATAGATATTTTGTGAATGGAGAACACCAGTAATTTGGTGTATGGATTATTTTTTTTTATCTATTTGTTTTTTTTTCTCTGTTGTTATATATATATATATATATATATATATATATATATATATATATATATATATATATATATATATATGCAATAGATAGAGATACATATAAAGTCCATGCTAGTGACACTTTTGGCTCCATATATATATATATATATATATATATATATATATATATATATATATATATATATATATATATATATATACTAAAACTGATTTGTCATGTAACTCGCTAAAAGTTAATTTAAAAAAGAAAATTAATCTCATCTGCAGTGGTACTGCAAAGGTACACTGTACCGATTTACTGTAGAACTTGATAAGTATACGTATGTTTATTAGTATACATATGTTTATTAAACTGTGTGCGTCAAGTATAGTTGTATTACGGGCTACGTTACATTTACTTAAATTTCGTTGTAAAGCCTAATATATCATTTATGTGATTTTTTTGTGTGTGTTCAATTTACTGTATCAACTTTCAGTATCACTCTACTAGGAAGAGAAATAAGTTTATTTACTTAAGCACATACTGCTTATACAGTAATTCTTAGAACTTTACCACACGGGCGCCGGTCCTCCAAGTTTCCTATTAAAATGGGTCTTTCACAGGTTCATAAGGATAGGTTAGAAGTTATAGTCTGATAAGAATCGGAAGCTTCCGCCATTAGGCACAGTGGCAAGATTTGGCTAAAATCATAGGTTGTCTGGGGGGCTTCGGCTCCCAGTTAGCTTAGGGTGACGAGATGCCAGTTAACAAGCTCCCGCGAGCGACCGTAAAATAGGTAAAATTTATTTCTTCTATATTTTTTTTTGAAGTCCAGAATCAACAAACAGTTATCTGTGTGGTATGTTTTACTATAACTGTTTCCTGAGAACGTGAGAATGTAAGATGACAGGTGGGGCTGCCGAGCTCTTGTGGTTTTACCCAATTTTGTTTCAGTAATTTGGTGGTCTTGGGGTTTTATTGGCAATTTTGACAGTTTAGAAAATCCATAATTTCTTTCATAAAGACAACAAACGTTATCAGTGCTAGCATAGATATATACATCATTCTTGTTACAGTAGCCTACATTAAACGTGTATTCTGACTCGGGAGGATACAAGTTAGTGCTGATTTATACGTATATATGTACGTACCTGTTCTATCTGTCATCTATAGCCAGACGCCATAATCCCGTATAAGAAGTGGTCGTTTGTCTTGAGTTTGTTAGTTTGCGGGGAAGGACACTAACCCCAAGCCAAGCCACTTGTTGACACGTAGCGAACGCGTATGGGTTGGTTACATGGTTACCACCCAGGAGTTGTAAATGGTTTCCTGGCTTACAAGAGGCTCAATGTAAAGCCACCTGAAAAGGAAAGAAGTAATATAAAGTGACAGGAAAGATGGGACAAACAGGAAGAAAGGAGAGCAGACACAGAAAAAGAACGATAAAGGTGAAGGAAGAAGCAGGCAACACTACATTGTGAGTGGATGATGGTCGCCACCACCTAGCACCGTGTGTACTGACAGGTAATGAAAATTTATATATTGACATTAATAATGATAAAGGCGAAGGATGAAGAAGGCAGCGCTCCATCAAGTGAGTGGATGATGGTCACCACCACCTACTATCGTATGTAGGCTGCTGATATGTAGCCTAATAAAACTTTACTGACACTAAGGGACATGCTGAATGTTACTTGCACCGTACTTAAAATTATTCACAGATGGAATATCAACAGAAATATAAAAGAATAAACTGATAAACGCCAGCGATCTAAGCTAATTTGATTTTCCCATATCTATCATGCATTACAGTCATAATGAACATCAAGAACTTTTCATGTTGTACTTAGGAATTGATATAATTAATAATAATACAAAATGAGTATCAAGACAAAGCTGAGTAAATAATAAATCTACTATGACGGGACACCTTGTAAGATGAAACAAGTACTGTACTTGACGCAGGAGCGTTAGAGCCGTGATAGCCTATGGGGTGTTGCTGAAGTCTACGGGAGTGAAAAACCTTTGGAGCCCCGTGGCAAAAAAAGTTACCTGGGTTAACATTGCCATTAAATTTGGGCTAACGTTAACTTATAGTTTTCGATGAACGTGATGAACATTAAAACGTACTGGATATTTTTTAGTTAGTGCAACGTTAAATGAACCGTTAGCTAATAACTATAAATACGATCAAACTTGTGACACAGTGAGTAGCAAACCAAATTTCGATTTGCTCAAAATGCCGAATCAAATTTTGTCCACTTCTGAGATTAGGGGTCTGAGGCTAGCCTGCCCGTGGTAGGTGGGGGAAGACATCATGAGGGGCTTTGCAGCGGTACTCATCTCCATAACATAGGCCTTTGAGCTTGTGGTGGGTTATTCACCCAATAGCTTGGGATACAAGGCCACTGCATTATTCAAGTTACCAAAGTCATCTCCCCTTTGTACTCATTTTACCAACCAAACCACAAAGGATGGATGAACACATGAATCGAGTGATGCCAGCTGCCCGCAGTAGAATTCGAACCCTGGCGCTAACGGGCCAGCAGCTCTCGTGGTCAACCATGATAACCACTCAGTCACTGCGGCTATAGCATGTACAGTAAAAATATATAAATACCGGTATATAAAATAAATAAATCACAACCATCACGGGGATAACTGCCCCACTTCCCGCACCGTTTCCAGCCCAATCACTTTACCAATTGCACCGTTAGATGAGCTTGTTGAATATCCCCAAGACTTTGATAAGGCAAAAACTGTGCCAACTGCTACCTGCAAAATTAACTCAGGATGCGTATGCGCTGTCGGCGTCTAGCGTGCACCTTACAGAGGTATACTGCATTTTATTTATCTTGCGGTTCTTTCGAAGTAAATTAATGTTAACTTAGTAACCACTGTTAATATTCTTCGTAGGCTACAGATTTTCATTTTTTTTTTCTTTGTCAGTTACCAAATAGCCCATGGGTAACATTTGCTCAGTGGCTGGAATGAACTTAGGTTCGAACGACACTCTTCGAGACTGACTTATTCTCTGGGGGAAAAAAAAAAAAAATGACAGGAGCAACGAAAACAAATTATGAAAACAAGAAGTGGTGCTAAGGCACGGCAAACCGTCCCCGGCAGTCATTTTAGTGCGAAGTATTAACACAACAGGATATCTAGTTAAAGATGTCACATATAAGATGTGAAGTAAATCGGGTGAAAATTGATTTTATGCTCATTTGAAATTTTAGGCCCGACCCAGCTGGCACTGACCCCCCTACCGCTAGCTGAGGGGTGACCCTCCTGATGTAATGAAGATTCAGATTTGAAAGATGTACCTTTAGGTTTTGGTTTCATGTCGGTATGATAAATTTGAAAGGTTACAACGAAAAAACTATATATATATATATATATATATATATATATATATATATATGTTTTTGGGCCTACAGCCTGGGTCTTGGCCCAAAATATAATCAGGTGATCAGATCATGGTCCATCACCTCCGCAGTTTTGGTCAAAATAACACGAGTCGTTTTCGCATTAAGCTGTTCAGTGTGAAAACAATACCCGTCTCCATGCCCCTCCCGAACGAGGACGGGTAATAATACACAAAAAGCACATATATTTACTTGTATATAATTTGGGGTTTATTACACAATTATCCCAACTTAACCTCAATCTTTGCCCAAGGCCACTACAACTGGCATATATAAGTTTGTCGTTAATGCAACGTCTGTGCACCGTTAAATTTAACAGAACCATGGGGTAACCACAATCCAACAGCTAGCTTAAGGTTTACCCCCAAGTCCACAAATACCCTTGTATAAACTCATTGAAATACGAGATGGGTATGGGGTAGTACCAAAGGGAGACCATATAGAGAAGCAGGAATGGAATGAGCGACCGGGATAAGACGGACATATGTCCCAAACCACCACGCGCCCCTCTTCCCCTCAACGGAATCGGGGCAGGATCTTTGTGCCAGCAAACTCTCCAAGTGGGACCGTGACGATGCCCACCATGCTTGTCGGGGAAAGGACGCCCACTGTGCTCCCTTCACCTACTGCCTTCTGTAGGGCTGTGACGACGCCCACCATGCTCGTCGGGGAAAGGACGCCCATTGTTCCCCTTTCACCTACAGTCACCAGCAGGATCACAACGATGCCCACTGAGCTCGTCGGGGAAAGAACGCCCACCGTGCTTTCCTCACCTGCAGCCCCCGCCCTGTTCAGGACCACGGCGACGCCCACTGTGCTCGCCGGGGAGAGGAAGCCACCGTGCTTCTCTCGCTTGCAGTCCCAGTGCTGAGCAGAACCGCAGCTGCACCCACCGTACGGACCTCACTTGTGAGGCCTAGGACAGCTGGAGAAGGTTTGAGGAAAGGACATGCCCTTCGAGCACACCACCCTACAGGCAGAATCGCAGTGGCACCCACCGTGCCCGCTGGGGAGGCCCCGCCCACCGTGTAGATGTCATCTGCTGAACCTTCGGCACCTATAGAAGGCCACGACCCTTGCCCGCCTCACTCCTCCAGAGAATGAGTGAGTCAGGCCCCTTGCTAGCCTCACTCCTCCAGAGGCCAAGCGGGGTGTCCCTTTTGCTCTCCTCAAACCACAGGGGGAAAAGCAGGCTCCCCAGCAGAGTCACTGCTGGAAGAGGTCTGGAGTAGCCCTACAGCGAGTCCTGGGGTACACTCATTACAACCAGTGCCCCTAAGTCACCAGTCACTGTCAGATTCCTGAAGGAGGCGAGACCGCAGAAAACCTCTGACGGGCTCCCTGGAAAGGAGAGACTGCAGGCAGCCCCAGTTGGATTCCCGACAAAGGTGAGACGGCAGACGCCCCCAGAGCTCCCAGCTGAGACCTCCCTAGACAAGCCAGCGAACCGTCCTCCATCAAAGGCAGGCGCAAGGAAGCGCACCTACTAGGCCTGTTTGGCCCCAGCCCCGAGGGCCGACGCACCGACGGAGGCCCCTCCAATGAAAAGCCTCCCTCTACACCACCCAGCAGCCCTCGCCCGACGGTCAAGAGTAAATTAGTGGACCCATGCCCCTTCAGAGAGCGCACACCTGACGAGACACCTCCCACACCTGGGCACCACCTGCAGTTATCTTACCAGCCCACTAATCCCAGACTCAGATCCTTATAATTCATATAGTATGTGAAACCTATCATATCGCACTGTGTCACGTCACTGCATTCTTTGCGGGTAATATACTTGAACGACTGGTTAGCCTGTGTTTTTAAGCCTGTTCTTCTGGGCCCGGTGTTAGAAAGAACCCAATATCAGATCCACATACTTAGAGAGCAAGAAGTTGATCTCTGAGTACGTGGCATAACACTCATGTTTATGTAACTTATGCACACCGCAAAATCTAACCAATGGTTTAACCAACGTCTAAATGTTAACTTAATGTTTGCCCCAAATGCACAAAAGCTCAGGTATAAATTAATTGTTCATGTAATGTCTGCACACCGTTAAATCTAACCAAACCATGGGCTAAGCACCATCCAACCGTTAGTTTAAGGTTTGTTGCCGTGTGGAGAGTGACCGATGGACAGGGCCGTGCCAAGAGATATCCACGCGTCTAGAAACTGCTAGCATATTAATTAGCTCACAGCCATGAAGCTGTCAGGCAAAAAATTGCCAGTCACACTCTAAAGTGCATACCTAGCAAAGAAAACTGGAGTGGCAACTATAATTAGTGTTAGCTAAAGTAGTTACTGTACTTTTAACCGAGTTCTGGACACGATAAAATATTCCACGACTTTCAGGGCAGCCAAGCTAACATTTCAGGCAATTAATTCACTTTTGTATGTCACCTGTACATTAAAACAGGTAGCCTGCAGATAACCTTCAGTCTTGCAGTCCTTATTAGCACCTTCAAGCTTAGGTTATTACATGTAATGAAAACTTCAGAGAGATCCCCTGACTGAAACTTGCAGCTCATGCTAACTGAGGCTAAGTACCTGTATTTGTTCGATGGAGATGGCTTTCTTCACGCTGTGGCATTAATGCGTCTACCTGATTTTGCATGTCACTAAACTCCCAATCCCATCGAAGGGATAGGAGACTCCAAAAGTTCAAATTCAGTCTGCAGTTCACCGGGTTCACGTTCAGTTCAGCCTGGGGCTACAAAAACAAGAATTCTGTTCTACCGCAGTCCAGATAACCCCAAGAGACAGGACCTGGAGCGGTGGCGTCTTCGCTGTGGGTCTACCCCCCAGGGGCTGTCGAATCAGAAGAGGACAGCATGGGGGCCAAACCACCACAAACCCCCCGGCCCCTAACGGGGCCCGAGAACCTGGGAGTGGCTTCGGTCGCCCGGGCAAGTACCACCACATCTCTCAACACAACACACACAACAACACAGTTTTTTCTACACCGAGAAATGAGTCACCGGTGGTCATTTCTCGACGACTTCTAGCCGGGGACACTGAGTGCAATCCAAGACCCACCAACAAATATATATGTCATTGGTAGACATCAGGAAGGGCATCCGGTCATAAAATGCTACACGCTCCAGTCCAAAAGTCCTCTACCCAGGGGCAACGCCTTAGCCCTTCGGGGATACCTGGCGTAAAACCAAATTATTATTATTTTATGCTCAAAACTATCACTTCGAGCCAACAAACAAAGGGTTCAGTTCAGTGCAATTCCTGCAGGAACTGGACCCACCACACCTGCACAACACTTGCATCCAGAAAACATTAAACAATCACCTGGACCTGCTCCTTCCCCCCACCCGCTAACCCCTCCACCACCCCTACCCCTACTTCCTCCACACCTCCTCAGCCTACCCCACCGATCCTTCCCACACCATCCAATCCCCCAACCCCTCCCATTCCACCCCAACCCTTACCTCCATCACCATCTTCTCCTACCCTTTCCCCTCCACACACACCAACACCTCCTCCCCGTCCTGCAGCACCCAACACACATATCACGCACAACATAAACATAGATGGCATAAACACCAATAAACAGGCACTCACACAATTCATCAAGCAACAAAACATACACATTGCCATCTTACAAGAAACAGAACTACACAGAACACAAAAAACACCTACATTTCATAATATCACCACCATTAGACAAGACCGGGCCGACGACGGTGGTGGACTCATCACTCTGGTACACAAATCCATCAATTTTTCAGATATCAGTGCACACACAAAGTCACTTCTCCCCCCACACGACACCACAACAGAAATACAATCTATTAAAATACGCACTGGAAACAAATCACATATAACAATCGCCAACACATACATTCTCCCTAATTCGTTCCTCACAGTACCTCACAATTACTCTCCACAAATACACCACATCATTAACATATCCAACATCATTCTGGGTGATGATTTCAATGCCAAGGCGTCAGCCTGGCATGTCAACTACCCTGACAGACAGAGGGCTGGTACTACAATCCCAACCATATAGTCTTTTCATACTGAATAATCTCCATCAACATACCCATATTACACACCAAGCCATCTTTCTCCCACCATCCCCAGACATTACCTTTTGCTCCCCAAACCTCGCCCCCACAACATCTTGGAGAGTGGTCAAAACCCTTGGCTCTGACCAGCTCCCAGTCACCATCACTACCAAAACCAGAATCACCCCGGCTAGCCACAGACACACATACACTAATTATAAGACAGCCAACTGGGAGGCCTTCACAAGTGAAACAGAACAACACTTTCAAACATTAAACAGTTCATCCATCATAACCATCAACACTGCTGTGCACACTTTCAATACAGTTATACAAAACGCAGACAAAAGACACATCCCTAGAGGCAACGGAAAGAGACACAACCCCAACTTCACACAAAAAATTCAAGGCCTCATCAGTCAACGGGACGCACTACGACACTCCCAACACCCCATACACAAGACATCGTACGACAAATACAAGAACTCAACACTCAAATAAACAATAAAATATCAGAAGAGCAAACACTAAACTGGAATAATTATCTCCAAACACTTGACCACAAAACAAACACCAGCAAACTCTACAAAACACGACACAGCATCACACTCTCCAACAGCAACATTACACAATCACACTCTGACATCACAACAACAGACACCATACCTTCATACAAACAACAAGCAAACACTCTCATCAATCACTTTTCACATGTCATCCATCTAAACCCCCATCGCGACGACCGACGTTATCATCTGACGTAAGAGACAGTTCCCCACAGACCCAGACTTCACAGCTTTCACTTACAACCAGACGCAGCACATCATTAGCAACCCTAAGCACTCTTCTGCCTGCGGACCAAACAACACAGGCAACATACACCTTAAACACCTTGGACCACAAAGCATGCAAGCACTCACCAACATAGCAAACTACAGCTACTCACACAACATAATACTCAACATCTGGAAGCATGGCATTATCATCACTATCCCTAAACCCAACAAAGACCCCACGTTACCTTCCTCACACCGCCCCATCACACTCCTCCACACCCCTTCCAAAGTCACTGAACGGCTGGTACTACAACTAGTTAGTTACACCTCATACCCCCCTAGCCCCATCACAACATGGTTTTAGGCCACTACACTCCAAAACACTCTTCTTACAGACCTTACACAGAGAGTTTTTTATGGCATGAATTCAGTTAGGCCACCACACAGAACACTCCTGGTCACACTAGACATTAGCAATGCTTTTGATGCCATCCCTCGCCACAAGTTCACAAACAAAATATTCAACACAACATTACACAATAACAAAAAAAGATGGCTGGCAAACTACTTAGCATGCAGATGTGCACATGTAACATTTGCCGATCAGTCTTCGAACATCGGAAACTCACAAATGGCGTCCCCCTTGGACCTGTTTTGTCCCCTACACTTTTTAATCTATACATGCACGACATACCCACACCCCACACACCACAGATACACATAGCTTCCTATGCAGAAGGCATAACACTTACATGTACACACCAAAACGCAAACAGTCGCACACGTCCTCCAACCTTGCCTCAACACACTACACGAATGGTTCACCACAAACAGGCTCATAATAGCCCCAGCCAAATCTACAGTGACCCTTCTCACAAACTGGACAGAACACAGTCACATTCCACACCTCACCATAAACAACACTCCCCTACCCCCCCCCACACACACAAAATCCTTGGTGTAACGTACAATACATCAATGTCATTTAAACAACACATCACAAACATTAAAGATAAATTAACACCAAGACTCAATGCTTTGAGGTCACTTGCCCATATAACATCTGAACACAACAAAGTAACCATCACCAAAGTATACAAACAATATAAACGTTCAGTGATGAATTATGCAAGCCCTGCTTGGGCTCCTAACCTCACTAAAGCACACTACAGACCATACAGAACAAGGCACTAAAAACAATCACAGGCTGCACAGCTACTACACCCACAGACCACATACATCAAGAAACCAAAGTCCTCAAAGTCAAGGATCATCTAGACATGAGAGGCACCCAAATTCTCGCTGCAGCCTCCACAAACCCAGAACATCCACTACACTACATGGCAGCATATCCACACACATCATGGAACATCAAAACAATACCCAGGACACGATATCCTACACAGATACTGTCATCTCTCCCTCCTCGCCCGCCTAAGACCAGCTCCCAGAAGCATATCCATACTCAAATCACTCGCCCTCCATTCAGTCACCTAAAGACTACACACAGATGCATGCACGGCCTCCTGATATCCACCCTTCTGAATCCTATCCCCCTCGTGAGGACAGGGTGGTCCACCTGGCCAGGCTGAGATGTGGGCATCATCCAGCCCTCTTAAGTTATCAGAAGAGGCTAGATAACTCCGTCGCTGATCCCTGTCCAGGATGTAACACAGCACCCCTTACTATTAAGCACATATGGAAGACTGCATTGCCAACAACACAACATACACTGCTTGAGAGCTCTGTGGGAAAGCCAGGTCTCAGAAGTGGCCTTCCTTAGGGACTTGGGGCTGTTCTGCCAGACTGCCTAGGGAACAACTACTACTACTACTACCCCAAGAGACAGCCCCTTGTAACCCAGCAACTGTCTGAAGCTCCTTGAGATTTTGATAGACAATCCATCTCGTATGGTGGTCATTTTTCATTTTCGTCTTGCTACCCTTAAACAGCTTTATTAAACTTGGGATAAAGACCTCCTACTAAAGGATGAAAAATTATATGGACTTGTCTCTTCAGTGTCATGAATTACCTTATTTTTACCATCACGAAACAAATACAGTAAACCCTCGATATAACGAACCAACTGGGGGGAGGGGTGTGTCATTATATCCGAAAGTTTGCTATATCCAATGGTCGTTATTAACCGAGGGATTACTGATCCAAGGTCGCTGTATCCATGGAGCCGTTCAGTCCTACGTGAGCAACCACAACCTACTCTATGAAGTTTCACATGGAAAATTCAATGGTTTATGTAGTTTTACAGTACATGTACGGTAAATACCATCCTGTATGAAGTTGTACATATAAATACAATGCCTATAATGTACTGTAGTACTGATACAGTACAGTACACTTGCCATGCCAGAGAGTGCCAGGAAGTGCCAAGAAGTGATGCTGTAGTCACCATAGGAAAAGGAGGAAGGCAGGGGGGGATTTCTGAAGAGGTTAGATGCTGGCACCACACAGTACACCTGTACACCAGAGCACACTACACTGTACACACCAGAAATTTTTGTACTGTATCACTAGGGCACTATACTTAATTTTACACTTAATAATACAAACCAAACACTTCAGAACAATATTTACACTTCAGTACAGTACTATATACACTTTACATAACACTTTATTCACCCATTCATCATCAGATTCTGCGAAAATCATTTCTGGTGGCTCTGGTGTCACTTGTGTCAGGGAGGAAGGTGTGCTGGTGCCAGAAACCAAACTGGGGAGGCTCACAGAGGACGTTGATGCAACAGACAACCTCGAAGTCTCTGACACAGTACGTCTCTTTTTTCATAGAGGCGAGGTGACAGGCTTAAAGAAGTCTGATATTTTCTGCTGGACTTGCCTGGTCTGGTTTCTCCTCATAAGGTCCAGCCTAATTACTCTGAGGAGTTCATAATTCTCCCCCAGAGAGCCACCAATGTCCTCTGCGACGGGCAAGAGTACGTTTGCTGCATTGATGGCAGCAGAGAGGGATGACCCACGTGGCCTCTCCTCTTCCTCCTCCGCAGGTGGTTCAGGAATGGTCAGTTCCTGAACTATTTCCTCCTCTGTCTGGCAATGGTATCCAGGCAGACCACCATCCTCATCCAGCCACTCTTCCACCTCTTCTGCAGGGATGGAGCCATGACCAGCTGCGGCCAACATTTTGGCTGCCTTTGGTGGCTCAAACCCCTCAAAATCTGGCTTCTGGACTGGAGTCTTGGGGGTTTTCAGGAGGTTACACCACGCACTGTGGAGAGTAGTCACTGGCACTTTCCTCCAAGCCTGTGCCTAGTTCAAAATTGCATCCTTGATATATTATACTTAAAATTGTCTAGGGTCTTCTTCCCCCTGGTGTCCACATACCCCTCCTCCTCCATCCCATCCTCTGTCATGACTAAGAACTGGTCCAGGTAAATATTCCAATAATGCCTTTTGGGACTTTCTATCACCCCCTGTTCCATGGGTTGAAGCAGGGCAGTAGTGTTGGGAGGTAAAATAATGCCCTTATTTTTCCGTCCTTTGAACACAATTTTGCAGTGGAAGGGTGTGCTGGGGTGTTGGCTAGGAGGAGCACAGCCTTGACATCCTCCTTACCTATGCCAAACAAGGCCTGGTGCTGCTGAACGGAGGGGTCAAAACTGTGATGGAACCAGGTCGTGATTATCTCTTGGGTAAACCAGGGAGAAGGGTTGCCGTGGTGCTTGGTAGGAAGCTTTTCCATAATGTCTTTCTGAGCCCTTGGCTTCCTACTCTTGCCCACAATGACTGGTTTCAAGCGGTGGGACCCATCTGTGTTTGTGCACACTAACACCGACATGTGGTCCTTCGCACTCTTCCTCCCTGGAATGCTGCTGATTGTCTTGGAGGCCTGCGTATTTTGGGAGAGTGACTTCCAAAAAAAAAGGCCAGTTTCGTCAGTGTTACAGATTTGGAAGTCATGGAGGCCCTCCTCCTTCTTCAGCTGACGAAAGTGGTTTATGAAGGGGTCCACTGCGTCGGCATCGGCGCTGAGAAGCTCACCCGTTATGGCCTTAATTATGATGCCGTCAGGCCGCCTAAAGCGCCACAGCCAGCCATCACTACGCTTGAAACTGTCTTGGCCTAGGTGACCAGCAAGCCTCTATGCTGCATGCTGAATGTCGACACCATGAACTGGAACACCCTCTGCTCTCTCCTGCATGTACCACTTGTGCACTGCCTCGTCGAGATTTTCCATGGGAAGTCATCGCTTGCGGTATAATTCCTTCCCCTTCATGCCAACCTCCACTGCTTTCATGGCCTCGTTCACTTTCTCTTTCCCCATGATGAGGTCATGGACTGTCGTTTTCTTGAGGCCATACTTATTTCGCAGTTGACTGCATGTAGCCCCTTCCTCAAACTCCTTAATAATTTGAAATTTTTCAGTCAGGGAGAGAATTTTCCTCTTCCCTTTGCCTGAGGAAGCAGGGCTCATTGTTTTAGACACCATTCATGCCACTGGTTGGAAGTGTTGGTAGATCACACATGGTAGGAGATGTCATGCATGTGAGAGAGGTAAAGTGGGAGAGAACCAGACGGAGCAAGTACAACACATAGGCCGAAAAAGATCAAGTGCGGAAAGGGTTGAGATGCGCGAGCTAGCTAGCTTTCATGACTCATCACGTGGGCACTCCTTCAATGGTGAGTCATGGGAGCCAGGTGCACGCGAACTTCTGTCGCATACACCAACCAAAGGTTGCTATATCCAGCGGAAGTTCGCTCAGGGAATGCTGGGTTGCGAACTTCCGCCACACACACCGACCAAAGGTCGCTATTTCTGGCGGAAGTTTGCTCTGGGAATTGTGGGTCACGAACTTTCGCCACATACACCAACCATCAGTCACTATATCAGACGGAAGTTCACTCTGGAAATGGTGGGTCGTTATATCTGAAGTTCGCTATAAAAGGGTTTGTTATACCGAGGGTTTACTGTATGCTTTTAAAAGACGGGTCTCATGTACCCTGTCTATCTCTACTATTGCCAGATGCTTTAATTTTGGAGGGGATGGCCACGAACAAATAATCTCCATGTCACCCTGTCCTCTGCCATCGTGCTGGCCTCCCTTCAACTCACACCACCCCCTTTCATACATATACCTATCCCATGTGGTGAAGGAGTTAAATTAGAAGGTATGGTGTCACTTACCTTCAGCCAATGACCTTTTTTTAATTTAATTATTGCCACTGCCAAATTATATTTATTCAGTTAGGGAAAGATCTATTACTGGAGGAATTAATGAAGACGTGGATTTCTATCTCTTAAAGTTTGAGCTGTTTCCTAAGGTGAAAAAAATTATCTAGGGGTAATTAGGTCACTATGATAGTCTGGAAAAAAATCAAGAAGTTATGAAGTAGGAACTGCATATGTCTTCTGTACTATACCCTGTTTACTCTAACTTGGCCTGAAGCTGCCATCTCTCCTTCTTGAATACTGGATTCTGTCAGTATTTTAACACTGGAGTGTGATGCTAGTCACAAAAAGGTGACACGGAAAGGATGTGGAGCCACAGTATTGTCTTATCCTGCCACTGAAGTTTGTGAAATAACCTGCAAGAGGACGAATGTCTGGGAAAGTTAAGGTAAAGAACTATAGCTAGTTAGGGACTTTTGCTTGGAGGGTGCCAGATTTCATCATACATCATTATTGTTATCAACAACAAACACCAGTTGCCCTATCACATTTTCAACTTAGTCTCTATCTTTCTGATTTCATATAGAGATGGGCAGGGAGCCTGTAGTTGCACACCTGCCAGTTGAAGTTCGGTACAGGGGGTCTCTGCCATATACAGCTGTTCAAAATACTCAGCCCAATGAGCTGTGTACTCACAGGCCTCTGACACAAGCCATATACTGTACTCACAGGCCTCTGACACAAGGCATAAACTCACAGGCCTCTGATATGAGCCATCCATCTGTTTTTTGAACAGTTAACCTGGGAGATGGGCCTGAAGTAGAGTTTCCTTAGGGCTTGAAAAGCATGTCAAAGGTCATTTGTATGAAAGCAATCATCATTAACCATTTCACCACTACCATTCCCTCCTGAAGTCCAATAAAACCTTGTGGTAGAAAGAAAAAAGCAAAACATGTCACCAGGCTAAGGAGATTCAAGGTATTCTGCTATTAAACTGGGTCTTCAAGGGCAGTGAACACCTTGATTGGACTCAAAACTCCCACTGCATACTCATGATGTGGTTTGTGGTAGTGACCATCATCCACTCACTTCATGCAGTGTTGCCTACTTTTTCACCCTTTCCTACTCGATCTGTGTCTGCCCTCCTCTCTTCTTACTTCTCCCTTTCCTTCTTGTCACTTTTTGGTACTCCTCTTTCCTCATCAGGTGGCTCTACACTGAGTGGCACGTTTATTAGATTTTCTGTAACTCAGTAAACCATTTACAACACTGGGTGGTAAATGTATAGCCAAATTATGGGGTGAAGTGGAGCCTGCTATGGTGCCCCTGTTAACTGTGTGGTGAGACGCAAAAGCAGCATCCATTCAGGAACCAAACCCTCACATATTCCCCGCACCTCACAGACTCGTAGCCAGACTTTTCGGAGGGAGAAGGAAGGGAGTCACTTTCTGCTGAATCTGGACTTGCATAGCAGCCATCTGGTCAAAGGTCTGCTGCCTGCTTGCTATGAGGGTCTGTGTGAATGCATAAATGACATTAAGAAGGAGCACAAAACTTCTGAACAACGGAGAGTGACACATCTTGCTCTGGTATTAAAAAAACAGATCATGAGAAAGTGAACCTTTAGGCAGGTGGGGGGGGATCATCCGACCCTCTAGACCACCCCTCCTCCCAGCTACGGGCCTGCATCAGTCCACTGCATGGGACAACCCTGCAGTGGCAGTTGCTAGCCTGCAGTTGATGGGTCTGCTCAGCCAGACAGACAGGGGCTGATCAACAACAACTCATGAGCAGATTTCTCATCCATGAGTTTCTAAAGATGGAATAATTTGAGGTGACATCTACAAATTCTCTGTTCTGATTTGCAGTTTCAGAGACATCCTGGCTACAAATCTGTGATCGGCAGCACAGAACTGTGCTCCTAATAAACATGCACTTTTGAAGGATTCTCCACTGCATACATACAAGGACATGGTCAGTCTCCATAACAACCTCTCCAGCACTGAAATGACAAGCCCAGAACTGCTGAAATCTGGATCCAGAGGTTCTCAGTTTATGGTATTTTGTCATAACCATAATGGTTTTAGAGCCATGGGGACCTACATATTCCTCAAAGCATTCCCTGTCAGTTCCTGCAACTGCACTGAAGTCAGTCAATACTTGCAGTAGTGTATTGTGTACAGGGAACTGTATCACAGTAGAATAATGTTTGGTGTAAAACACCTCTTTCTTATTAAGATAAATCACCTCAGTAGAGCCATACACTGCAGCAAGAGAGATGAAGCTCAATGTGTGTTTCAATCTACATAACATTCATACACTGATCAACCTTAGTAATCCAGTCAACAAAGAAGACAAATTAAAAAAAAACTGCCTCAGCTTCATTATCTTGGCCAGCCCAGTAGTGTTGTGTAACCTTTGCTGCTACTCCTGGCATGGCCAGGCACCCTCACCTCTGCATTTTTGCTGATCCCACATCGCCCCAACAAACACATTCATCTGTCCTCCACAAGGCTTAGACTGTTCTGAGCCCCCAACCAAACTGCCCTACGAAGGTTAAGCCCCCAAGTAAAACTTTGGGCTTGTGTGTTCTTTGCACCAACATACTACCAATTAAAAACAGGATGGGCGCTAGGCAGTCTCCCACTCTCTCCCTGCATCCTACATCTGGCTGCTGGGGTTCAATAACCTTTATCCAACAAATATCATAACTGGTGTCAGTCTAACATGGGCACTAGCCTGGCTGAGACAAAAGAGATTTAATCCCCAAGCTAGGCAACTATGGCCATATAGCCCCACTAGGTTACAGGAGCGCACTACCACTCCCTGTATGGCAGTTCCGGACGAGGCTCGAACTCGCAATCCCCCGATCATGACTCCGATGCTCTACCACTGAGCCACCGTGCCCCCAGCTGAGACAAAAGCCCTGCCCTACTAGCATGCAAGGAGGGACCCCACTCCCCCTTGGTAAAAACCTAGTTGAGGTCAGCTGAGTCAAGTTGACCCTGATCCTTTTTCTGTTTTCTGATGCTGTGGCAGCAGATTTTATGAGGAGGTTGCAAAGCCTTTCTCAACCTCCCAAGCCTGGAAAGGACTCAACATTAGTGTATGGACAGGGATATGGGTCTCTTGGACATCATGCTTGGCTACCCAGGTGGACTGCCATCCATGGCTAACAACTCCATCTACCCTACTAGATGGCTGTTGACTTAAGAGGCTCATCCACCCTCTGACAGGGCTTATATTTCATCCTGCTGGGTGTCTAGTCACCCTCCTTACAGGACCAGACCAGTGGGGTTGCTAGTTTAGTGAGCAACAATGCATCCATGAAACAGGTAGTACTGGATTACATGGTATCAGTAGCAGATCAATCTCTGACCTGACTGAAAATTCTAGGTGCATTTCATTCATCTATATTTACTTTCATAATTTACATGAGTAGCTATTACTCATAAGAATTTAATCAGTGATAGAGAAGACTTCAATTCAGTAATTGAACCTTTTAGTTGTGACCATTAATGTTGGAAGTACCACCAGTCATATGTATACTGGTAACCATTACAGTGGAAACCCACTGATATTACACATTCACATGGTCTGCCTAGAGAAACATAATCTTTTTGGAAATTATCGTCACTCATAAAGACATCCTATCAATATTAATGTTTGTTTGTTTGTTTTTAATCTGACCTTTGGCATATTAATAATTCTATCCTCTAAGACCAAGCAGTTTTCCCAGACACCAACAAATAGTCCCTAAACACCCTTACATGTCACCATTTTAATACTGGCAATTTAATGTATCCTGATGATGTTTTAAGACTAGTGAGATGGCATTAATCAGGGTGTACTCTAACAACAACAGTATTTCTGGTGATGACTATAATCTAAGATAGTATGGGAGTTCTAAATTGAAATACCTGTATGCTTTCAAATGTGTAGTACTACAGCAGACTGTAGTAAATTAAGAGTTAATGATTTGTTATATTTAAATTGTGTTTATCCACAGGTTAGATTAGAGCAGGATTATGGATGACCCAGGAACTGATTTCCCTTCAGCTAAATATCATGAAGTAAGTGAAGCTTATGTACAGCTTAGAAGTATCCCATATTTTTACTTTTTTTTTTCTTCTTTTTGTAACACCACTGAATTCAAAAATGATCTATTGTTTAAGATACTAACATATAACAGGATCTCTCTTGACTGGCTAAGAGTTTTGCATATGTCCATGGCCAGAACTATTCGCAAGTAAAGGTAGATATGAATAAAGCAATAAGTGATGAGAGAGAAGATAACTCTCTGTGTGATAAGCTTGTGAATAGAGACAGACTTGCACTGGTGAATGAATTTAACTGTAGTGGAACAGTAGGAGAACCTGAGAGGCAAATGTGCAAAGGAAAGTGGTAACAGAGTGGCTTAATGAAGAAAAGTGGGTTGTACAAAGAAGACCTTGATATAAAAAAGGTCTGAGTATGGAGGCTGGGAGGACTTCAAAAAGGTGTGTTACTGCTCACCTTCAGTACAGAAGAGAGATGCTTCCATGCAGCGGTGCCGATAGAACTGTAAGGTATACAACAATACCCCGATATCTGGCGACCCAATAGCCAAACACTCACTACACTGAACAAAAGAAATTGGGGAACATTCCCACAATCCAAACGGCCATCGATTCGCCAGTCCGAACACTCCGCCACTCCCTATGTTTGAAATGTGTGTCCAAATGCACAGCTCTCTCCGTCCTCCCTCCATCCCTTCGCTTCTCCCCATCCTCTACCCCTCCTACCAGCTGAGCAAAAATGGTCATCTGTCTCCTTACCAAACAGTCAAAGTCGCTTGGCCAGCCTCTCAAGCCGTGCACTGGTGACAGAACCTAACCCACCAGCTAAGCAAAAATGGCTGTCCACCTCCCTACCGAGTGTCAAAGTTGCCCGGCTGGCCTCTCGAGCTGTGCGCTGGTTATAGGACCTAACCCACCAACTGAACAAAAATGACCATCCGCTTCCCTACCAAATGGTCAAAGTTGCCTGGCCAGCCAGTAGAGACATGGGCCACCAGGCGTGTCTCCCTCCCTGTCCCCACACCCTCCCCTACCCCCAAGAGTGCATTGCCTGCCTGGTAGACTGGCTTGCGCTCATCCACTCTCCCCGTGTGTGTTGCCCTGAATGCATCTCAGCACTGCATCTCCCACCACCTTACCTTCCTGCATATGTGATGTTTGATGTCCCATTTTTTAGTAGTACAGTAGTATTGTTTATGAGGATAATAACATTACCTTTGGTGTTTCTGTGTCAGTCTCTTCTGATTGAGTAAGGTATATGAGAGATCAGGTTTGGGCCTGGAATGCATCTCTGGCGTTTCTTCAGCATCTTGTGGGGAAAATTACTTTTATATCTGGCAATTCGTTGTCCAAATTCTCCCACCGGCACACAACACTGCCGGATATCGGAGTAAGCCTGTATAAGAGTGTAAGAAGGAGAGGTGAGAAAGTTTATGACATGAGAGAGAGAGAGAGAGGGGGGGGGGGAGGTAATGTACATGAGCTTGCAAAGTACAAGCCAAGACATCTGGGGCTTGAATGAAGTGTGGCCCATTCACTGGATATGATGTAATAACTCTCCCACTTTTGTACTTTCTCGTTCCCTGTATCTGGATCCTACTGTATCACACCCCATCTTTTAGTAGGAAAATGGGTCAGGATTATAGTGATGATGATGATGATGATGATGGCAATTAATAGAAAATTTTAAAGGAGCAACAGAAAACTGCATTTTTATGTTAATAGTTTTTTTTTTCCCTCATATTTTTAATTCACTTGCATAACTGAACACAGGATTTACTTCATCTGCAAAATCAAAGTGTGGAGTGCCTATCTTGATTAAGGAGTTAACCCTATACAGTACAAGGCAAAACTTCAGTTAGGTATTACAACATATTCAGCCTGCTGCCAGATGATACTATATACATTCGGTGATAGCAAAGTCTATGCCCTCTTTTAGGATGAAAATGTTTAGTGTAGTTTTTTCAAAATACTGTATATGTTTATATTACAGATCAATAACAGTCATGGAAAGAGAGTGATAGCATATATACAAATGGATGGAAAGAGGGGTCCAGGGATATTCTACGTACCTGGTCTTACCTCTTCAATGAACAACTCTAAAACTTTGGCTCTCCACAAATGGACCAGAGATCACCAGATTCCATTTTTGAGGTTAGGATGCCTTAACCAGCATACTGTAGTGTCTCTTTGTATCTAAGTACATATGGAAATTACTAATTTCCAATGAACTTTCAGATATTCATTACATATGATATTCACACTACACTTCTTTATTGTTTTTGCCAGCCTAAACTCAACTGCAGCATTAGCATACATCTGTATTTTTTCACTGCTTCTGTTTCTTAATGTGTGTTGCTGTCTGTCAGGGACTGCTGATTTTTTTTTTTTTCCCTTAATTGAGGACTGGTTGTGCAATGTCATGAGATTAGGTTGTGTTAGGTTGGAGAAAAGAAAGGAAGTTTGAAAAGAAATGAAAAGAAAATGTTAAGTAGAATGCCTCTTAGAAAGAAAGTGGCTAGTGCTATCAAGGCCTTGATATAAGATAGAAATTATGTGAGGCAGCTTTAAGAGGATTGGATCAAGGTGCATTAGTATCAGTACCCACAGTTACTGTATGATGCTAAAGATATCTGTATTTTTGTAATTTTGTGTTTATGCATATATATACTGTATATATATATATATATATGGCTCACTTGGTAAGCTGCTGTACTCACGCAGTTGCAAGCGCTGGTATATATGGCCATACCACGTTGAGTACACCGCTTCCCGTGCGATCAGCGAAGTTAAGCAACGTTGGGTCTGGTTAGTACTTGGATGGGTGACCGCCTGAGAACACCAGATGATGTTAGCTCGTTCTCCCTACGTGTCAAGTGGGGTTGGTGGAGGATTAGTGCCCCTCCCTGTAAAACAATTAACTCTAAGCCCTTGGCCACCCCGTTTGGGATACATGGCGTCTGGCAATGAATGAATGAATGAAAATATATATATATATACTTTACATGTGTGTGTGTGTGTGTGTGTGCACATTGGGGGAGGGGGTCTGATGCAAATTATTTTTGTCAGTCTTAAGATGACTCTTGACACTACATTGTAGGAGATTCAGGTTTGAAAAATGCATTCGGGGGCCAAGTGGTAATTGCTCATCAAGATATATTGTTGGCTAAAGTACAAGCTACCAACACATCGAATTTGAAGAAAATTTGCAAAACTCTACAGAATTCAGTCACTGTGTTTCACAGAAAGCCAATCCATATTAAAAAATATATGATGGCTGGCATTTGGTCCTCTTTGATCAAATCCTTACCAAAAGTAATAGGTATCTACGCATCCACATAGTTGCTATTCCTGAAGGTTTGATGAAAATTCGTCCACAACAGTTTGAGTTATTTGGCAACACACACAGACACACGCACACATGCACACGTGCACACACTGACAAAAACTGTATCGCCTTGCCTTGCTAAATGTGAGCAATAACTAATGGGGTACTTATACTGTAAATCTTAGGTGGAGCCCTTTGCATTTCCATGGTGGAGGGGGGAAAGTATATACCCCTTTTAATCCTTCTCCTGGATACACCATGCTCTCGATGTTTTGGACTAAGCTGAATTTTCCACCATCCATCTGAGACAGCATAGCTCAGCACTTTTCATCTTTTACTGTTGGTCCATCCTGTGCAAAAAATGCCCCAGTTCTACTGCTAACTGTAGAAACTGACAAAACTTGTCATAATGACATTTTTGTTCAGTTTTTTCAATTGATTACACAAATAATGAGTAGTTTTGGTCAGTCACTTATGCACTGGTAGCACTCTGATGCATGGTACGCAACTGAATTGAGTAATGGATTCTTAGCACCGGGTATCAAAGACCATATGGCACTAATTCAAAGCAAATGATATACAATATGTCTGGCAGTGGAACAGAAACAGGATATGAGATGTAGAAGTGGTCTTGGTGTAGAAGTGGTCTTGGCATAGAAGTGGTTATGGCATAGAGGTGGTCCTGGTGTAGAAGTGGTCTTGGCATTGAAGTGGTCTTGGCACTGAAATGGTATTGGTGTAGAAGTAGTTATGGCATTGGAGTCATCTTGGCATTGATGTGGTCTTGGCACTGATGTGATCTTGGCATTGATGTAGTCTTGGCATAGAGGTGGTCTTGGCATAAAAGTGGTCTTGGCATTGAAGTGGTCTTGGTGTTGAAGCAGCCTTGGCAATGAAATGGTCTTGGCATTGAAATGGTCTTGGTGTTGAAGTGGCCTTGGTGTTGAAGTGGCCTTGGTGTTGAAGTGGCCTTGGTGTTGAAGTGGCCTTGGTATTGCAGTGGCTTTGTGATGAAGTAATGTAATGAAGAAATGGCTTGGCATTAAAATCTCTTGGCAATGAAGAACAGTACCTTGATTGGCCAGTTGGTTGAAAGACAACCCAGGAAGGGAAGAAGGGTTGAGTCAATGAGAAATCCTTAATCTGTTCACGCCATGAAACCAAATGTCTAACCTGACAGAATTAAGGGAAAATAACGGACTGAAAGATACACAGAAAATCAAGAAGAGAGATAAGACAGAAGATAAGAAGACAGTAAGACTAGAGACAAAAGGTCCCTTTTAAGTACCACTTACGACATGCAGGGATACTGGGGAAGTATTCTCCCTCCACCCTTCCCCATGGGGACAATGCATAGTGGTCTATATATAAAGTCTATCTATCCATTGCCAGACGCCTCAATCCCGTTTGGGGTGGCCACAAACAAATCGCCTCCACATCGTCCTGTCCCCCGCCATTTCACTGCTCTGCTCCCAACTCACACCCCCCTCTCTCATATACCTCTCCATCCCATCCCTCCATCTCATCCCTGGCCTCCCCCTCCCTTTTTCCCCCCTCCACCTCACTCACATACACTCTCTTCGTCAGTCTTTCACCGTCCATCCTCTCCATATGGCCTAACCACCTCAGTGTGTTCCTCATAACACTTCCTATCACATCCACATCCACACCACAACGCTCCTTTATATCCTCATTCGTCAGCCTGTCTCTCCATGTGACTCCACAGGCTCCTCTTAAATAACTCATTTCCACTGCTCTCATTCTTGACTTGTGTCCTTACAACAACGTCCAAGCTTCACTTCCATACGTTAGAGTTGATATCACAATACTGTCATGTAGTAACGTTTTCACTTCCATGCTCACTTCCCTGTTTCTTATCACTGCTTTCAAAGAACCAGCAACCTTTCTTCCCTGCTGTACCCTTTCAAGCACTTCACCCTCCAAACCTCCATCCTTACTCATCACACTACCCAAGTACTTAAACGTACTCACATTTTCCAATTCCTCAACATCCAACCTCGCTGTACATTCACTGACTACACCTCTCTCAAAGCCCATTACTTTACTCTTCCCTACATTCACCTTTAGATTCCGTTTCTTACACACTCTCCCAAACTCATCCACCAAGCCTTGCAGCTCCCCTTCGTCTTCACTCAACAACACAGTATCATCTGCAAACAACAGTACAGGGAGTTTCCAAACACTATCCTCTCTCACCAGGGCCACTCCAACATCCACTACCCTACCTTGTACCTCTTTTATTACCCCATCCATGAACAGATTGAACAACCATGGAGACATGACACATCCCTGTTTCAACCCAACCTCCAAAGAGAAAAATTCACTTAGTTCACCATCCACACACACTGCAGCCTTAGCACCATCATACATACTCTTCACAGCATTCAACACCTTTCCATCTACTCCATATATTCTTAATACTTTCCACAATCCTTGTCTATCCACCCAGTCATATGCTTTCTCCAAATCCATGAAAGCCACATACAACTTCTTTCCCTTCTCTAGAAACTTTTCCACTAAAGATCTAAGAATGAATATCTGATCTACACAACCTCTTCCCTTCCTAAAGCCTCCCTGTTCTTCTCCAACTAATTCCTCTGTTCTTACTCTTACTCTGTCAATAAGTATCCTACCATACACTTTTCCTATTATACTAAGAAGACAAATGCCCCTATGATTACCACACACTTCTTTTTCCCCTTTTCCTTTGTACAAAGGAATAATTATACCTGACTTCCAATCCTCCGGGACTCTACCTTCCTCCCAGGCCAATCTGCACATCTTCCACATCCATTCTACTACTATCTCTCCCCCATGCTTCAGCATTTCACCACACACTCCATCAATTCCTGGGGCTTTCCCCAATTTAACTTTCTTCATTGCTTCCACCACTTCTATCCTACTGATTTCTTCCTGTCTTCTCACCTCCCTCCTTCTCCCAGCCATTCC
Source organism: Coenobita brevimanus (assembly GCF_032717465.1). NCBI lineage: Eukaryota > Metazoa > Arthropoda > Malacostraca > Decapoda > Coenobitidae > Coenobita > Coenobita brevimanus. Next base: position 8,440,795 of record NC_137028.1, on the reverse strand, counting down.
CCAGCCACTTATACTCGCATTAATTCCATCCTCTATGTTCAACAATTCCTTAAAGTGTTCTCTCCATCTGCTCACTTTTTCTCCTTTCTCCACTAGTAATCTACCATTTTTATCTTTCACTCCCCTGCTAACCTCACATCCACCCTATCTTACTCTCTTCACCTCTTTCCAGAACATTTTCTTACAGTCCCTCCACTTTACACTCAAATTCCTTCCAAATTCCTCATCCACTCTCTTCTTACTCTCTCTTACTAATCTTTTCACCTCTCTCTTTCTTTCTACATATAACTCTCTCTTCCACCTCTCAACTTCTTCCACGCCCCTATTACTCATCCATTCATTGTATGCTTTCTTCTTTTGTGCCACATCCTGTCTCACTTCTTCAGTCCACCACGCTGTTCCTTGCACCCCCCTCCGTCTTCTCTTCCTCCCACACACCACATCACATGCTGCACATATTTCTTCAGTAAATATCCGACACACACCTTCCACGTCCCCCATCTGCTTCAATTCATATTTGCCCAATTGTTCCTCCACTTCTCTCTTATACTCTGCCTTTTTCTCATCCTCTTGTAACCTTTCCACTCTCCTTGCAACTACTCCTTCCTCTCGTGTTTCCCTTCTTCTATTCCTCCATCTTACTTGTATCCTAATTCTGGCCACCACCAAGTAGTGGTCAGAAAGTCCACTCCCCCAACCTCTATAAGCTCTTGCATCCATTACACATTTTCGCATCCTTTCATCCACACACACATAATCAATCATTGCCTTCCTTTCATTCAGTTCACCACCCACCCTTCTCATCACTCGCCATGTATACCTGTGGATCATTTTATGCCTGAAGAGGGTATTGGCTATCACCAACCCCCTCGCAGCACAAATGTCCACTAACGCACTGCCATTCTCATCTATTGCAGCAGGCACACCCCACTCACCAACTATTCCATCCACCTTCACATTCCCTACTTTACCATTCATATCACCGATCAAAAACACTCATTCCTTCCAAACTTTTCCATGCACACCTCCACATTTGTCCAGAACTCTTCTCTCACTCTGCTAGCATGATCTTGCATTGGCGCATACACACACACAATCGCCCACATTTGTATTCCAACTTTCAACTTTACCCCCACAATCCTTGACCCAACTGATCAATACTGTCTTATGCTCTTCTTCCATCTTTTACTCACAACTATACATACTCCTTCCTTTGCCCTCTCATTCTCACCTACTCCTGCACATATACCCCATCCATACTCCCATTCTCTCACACTTTCTCCTCTCCATTTTGTTTCAGTCATTCCACATACATCCACTTTTGCACCCTCAAGCACCTGGACAATCTCTCTCTCTTTCACCTCATCATCCGCTCCTCTTACATTCCACATAGCAATTACCAAGTCCTTTGTCCGGTCCTGGGTCGTCATCATTTGGTCAGTCCTTGTCCGAGGCTTCTTGTTTGTTTTTTTAGTTAGTTGTTTTCCGGGGAGGGGCCCTAACCCTCCGCCAACCCTTTTAGTCGCCTTTTACGACAAGCAGGGATACTGGGATAAAAGGTGATATTATTTTTTAAATGAAGTGGAATGTGATTTTCAAGACAGTAATCATATTCCAAAGGTAATTTTGGTATTATCGCTGGTGTCAGATTCCCTCAGCTGCGACAAAGGCTTGAAGCCAGCAATGCTTTACTGCCTTTGAAAAGATCTGTCTGTTGCTTGCTTACTTCAGTCTACTAACCTTTCCCTCTACGTTACCTCCTGGAGTGATCTATTATTCTGTGGCTTTGTGTTGAGCCCTGTAGCCATGGGTAAAATACATCATTATACCAAGTGAGAGTGGTTATATTGCGACATGTTGAAACCACAGCTGCTGAAAAGTTGCAGCCAAAAACCGGTATTCTCAATTATTCCACACTAACTGCTATCCACACTGTCATTCCAGATATGATGCTTCATTCCGTGGTGGAACTGTGGTCCATCATCCTCACAATATGAAACATTTTGTCACGCTTTGGTTGGATGATGCAATCCAGATGTTCCACTTGACAGAGGGTCCTCAAATTGTTCTTGGTTTTTCATTTGGTGGATGGGTAAGTTTCAGCATCAGGAGCTTTGTGGTTTATTTTCTGCACACAGATTGAGTAAGTTTAAGCTGGTACAGTAACTAACTTGTAGAATACTCATTAGTTGCTAAACACATATTGTTGGTATGACTGATGTGTGCATCCTTACAAAAGGAAGAGTATGAAATATAATTTTGTGCTAATGGTTCATAGGATGCTTTATAGACCAAAGTGTATTATGCAGAAATTAGGGACAAACCATTAGACATGCATACTTCCAAAGAAGGATAGAATGTTAATGACTGATAGTGTAGAAGTTGCCTTCATTATAGGTTGGGGATATGTTCCAATATATAACATCATCCACAGTTTCTGGGATGGCCCTTATATACAGTATTGTTCCTCATCCACTCTGCCAGAGGATTTCTCATGTGTTGCGGGGACAACTTAGTCAGTGTCATCATTGTCTATCCTGCATTGTCTCTTCATTTCCTATCACTGACACCCACACCAGCATATTCAACCATCCCCACAACACACGATACTACCAAATGAGGTTTTACTGGAGCGCTACTTTCAGGCCATCCTGTATAATGTGGGAAACAAGTCAATTAGGGTCATGGAAAGCAACAGATCTAAAATAGGCACGGTGGGCGGGGGGATTAATACTGTAATGGAAAAGAACTTTACACAAGGCATCTTAAAATGAGGAAGTACAGCATTTGGAGAGCTGTGTTTTACTTGCACTATGGCCTTCATCTACTGTTCATTTCTTACTGCTTTGTCTCTTATACTGGGAGTAGTCTACAATGTTGTGTGAATGGTCTTTTGAATAATGAATATAAGAATTAATTAAAAACAGCACTTATTAATTACCTTTTTATGTTGACAACTTTTTGAGAAGTGGCTTTGAGAGGAAAGAAGTCACAGAGTGCGTAGTGAGGTTGAATGGTTGAGAAATGAAGACATGTGTGACTTCATATATTCAGGTGATGTGATGAGCAAGGACAAAAGTTTAGGGGACAAAGTGCATGAAAGGGTACAGCAGGAATGAAAGAATGCAGGTTCATTGAAAGACATGACAAATAATAGGGAAGCGAGCACTTGGGGGGGGGGGAGTCCCTGCATGACAGTACTGTGATCCCCTTTGCAAAGTAGGAAGTGAAGCCTGGATTGTAACACTGTATTGTGGAGAGACACGAGTCAAGAGTGAGATGAGTGGAAAGGAGTTTTTTTGACAGCAGCATGTGGAGTTATGCAGAGAGACAGACAAACAAAGAAGCCAAGGAGCATTATTATGTTGATTTGGATGTGCGGGAAAACATAATGAGTACCCTGAGATAGTTTTGTCATGTGGAGAGAACCGAAAATGAGAGACTGACAAGAAGTGTGTATGTGAGTGAGATGGAGGGAGGGAAGTAGTATGGGGAATATGGGAATGAGATGGGACAGAGAAGTATGAGTGAGGGGTGTGTGAGGTGGAGAGGGCAACCTGATGACAGAGGACAGAATAATTTGGAGGCGATTTGTTTGTGGCCACCCTGAACAGAATTAATTCTTTAGTAGTTTTTACTTCTTATTTGTCTGTATTAACTTTTCTTCTGTATTCTACTCTCCTTATACTCAGTTTCAGGCAAAATGTTGAACATGACCTTACTCCCTATAATTCTGAAGTGTACTGATAAAATTTTTTATCATTATCTACAACTGTTTGGCCACTCTCTAACCACATAGACAGCTGGCAATTGGGAGAACAAGAACTTGAGTCAACAGGACTTCACAGCTGACCATTTTCCTGTGTAGATATTTTTTCTTGTTTCACCAACATGTTCTGTGTTTGGATAAACCAAACTTAGGCTTTTTAACACACTGTTCAATATTTTGTCTTCTGTTTCATATAAGCACAGTGCTGCATCAACTGTCTACACTCTTGGACAGGGATGGGTGAGCTGTATATTTATTAATGTTCCCACTGCGTCCTTGACCCCTTTTTAAGAGGATCACCCTCTGAAACATCATGGGCCATTTCAGCTATAGCAACACTTGTGGCCTTTCCATTTAGGCTTTTTTTTTTTTTTCTTTTTTAAACAAAGACTACCACATCCACACCTTTTCTGCACTCTCCTGCTTTATCTGTTTTAAGCCAAAGATGACTGTTGATTGACTTTGTGCAGTGCTTTCACTTTCTCTTATGTTTTCTAACTTGAATTTTATACCAGTATTCTAGCTGTAGCCATCTGTCACACTCAAACTGAGTACAGCACTGGTATACAGTATAATGGGTATGCGCCATCTGTCTTTTCTAATTCCAATGGGTATCAAGAATCTTTGACTGTCATACTGCTGAAGTGGAACACTTTCTTTCCATCTCTTCCTTCTCAGAAACCCCATTTACTGAGGTTTCATTATTTACCTCCATCTTTGGCTTCTCCATTTCCCATCAGCCTGATGAATTAGATGAAATTGTAAAAATCACTCCCATACTGTCCCTTTTAGGTTCAGGAGGGCCCAAGGTTAGGCTGCCATAGCTCAAATAATTTAATCTGTTGGACACCATTCTATGTTGCCAACAGCATTTATCTGTCCATACCAAGATGCCTTAATCTTGGAGTAGATCTCTAGAAACACACTGCCTCCATACACCTTATCAGCCACCATCAGGTTGCTCTTCCTCCAGCATACACCACCCTCATTTGAATAACACATCACTCCATCCTCAGTCTCCCCCTCCCTTTGCCACCACATTCACATACACTGTCCTACTCAATCTCTTACTCCATTCTCTCCACATAATAAACAATCTCAGGGTGCTTCTCCCAATGCTTTCCAGCACAGCTACATCAACACCACAGCACTCCTTTACACTCTCCACATAACTCCACATTTCTTTCAGATAATTCATTTCCACTCTTCTCACTTCTTCCAAGAGGGTTTCTGTGACAGATAAACCTATGGCTACCTCCTGGATTAGGAGCCCCAAATCTTCTGGTATGGTATTAGTCTAGACTTACAGGCTGTTGTTTTCCAGGTTACAACTTCCTATAAAATATTTGCATTTGGTAACTTCTCAGCTTTACCTTGGTATCTAATAAGAAATCATGACAACATCCATACTTAAGGGAAGCAACATCTTGATTTACCTTGTCTTAAAAAAAAAAAATAAATTAAAAAAAAATAAAAAAAAAAATAAAAAAAAAAGCTAGTGATTCAAATGTCATGAGATTTTTGTAATTGATATAGTTTTTTGGTATGGTAATGTACAACTGTACAAAAAAGTATCGTTACTCAGGGGTCCAATAGATATGTAACTAACGCTACAATGGCGGCTGTTTCCGAAGGGTTGATACATTCATATCGATGCATTTATTACCTCAAACACAGGAAATGCCTCTTGTATCCCATGCATAACCAACATTATTGGATATGCAGGGGTACCAACAGTTTCCTTGCAACCTGCCTGTTTTTCCTAAACCATCATCATTTGTCATATTGTTTAGCACAAAATCGTAATGATACTTTTTTGTACAGTTGTACACAGCACTTTTAGGTGACTATTTTGGGATTGTCTCTTACACCTGTGTTGTATTCCATATTTCAGATAGCATTACATATAGCTATAAGGTACCCAGAAAGAGTGGTGGGTCTTCTTGTTATGTCTTCAGTATACAACGTACATCACTGGATTATCACCAAGATCCCAAGGGTACAGCTTCTTCTTTCCTCTCACTGTTGCTCCAGGCTGATGCCTCTCATTTTAAAGCAAAAGATGAAGGAGCAAATAAAGGAATTACTGAATAATGTTGGGTTAACTGAGTTCAAAATTGTGCATATTGGACACTTTTTGGAGGACTGCAAGAAACTAAGCATTCCTTTAAAGAGAAAAGCGCAAAAGATCAACTCCCCTGTCATAATTCTTCATGGAAGAGCAGTAAGTAACACCTTGCTAACTGTCTGAATACTTATAAAGAACTTTATATGTCACAAGGAAATTCCTGAATGACACTATTACAGAACATACGGCAATTTATAGCTCTCATTGGTAGGAATGAAGGGGTTGTTTACAGCACCCCAGGATATACAGTAACTGTAAGGATATCATATAGCTTTGGCATCCCATCAACATTAATTACTAAGAAATTGTTTACAGCACCCCAGGATATAGCTTTCTAACCTTAGATTTAAGAGGCTTTACTAAAATGCTGCAGGAGGCTGTGCCAAGTCCTGGCTTTGGATATAGAGACCCATATACATTTCTGAAAGCATAGAGTTGACAGTTCATTTAAGTATGGGATACTCCTAGCTAAAATGATCTACTGGGTGGAATTCTGAAATTTGTAGTGAAAGCCAGAAACTGCCATTTTCTAAAATTTTTGCCATCAGGTCAGAACCAAATAAGAAATGTGTATATATTTTTATAAGGAATGCAGTAGGCAGATGAGTTTTGCATCTATTATAGAGTTTTCAGATATGCCCGATACAGTGGTGGCATAAAAACCATGCTAGACATTGCATAGCTACTGAAAACCAAGATGGCCACCACCCGAAGTCCATCAAACATGAAACACGTATTAACGTACTCAATATACAGTAAACTTAGTAAAGATAATTTTAGTGTCTATGACCAGTTATGGTACGAATATGGTACTGAATACGTTTTGAAGCAAAGTGGTAAAATAGGCTAATAATGAGATTAATCACTGTATAATAATAAGTTCATTGAGAGATCACACAGTACAGTACAAAAGAAAATAATAGCATCAGTGTAAATCCAGCTAACACTGATCGCTTACCAAAGCTATTTGTAGTTATGTGCTAATCTGAAAAAATGTATTCTCACTCACACAGAGTTTTCTTTGCATACTAATTAAAATATCATCATAAAAGTGACATCATAAGCGATATATTTTAGTGGACCAAATTGTCTTGTTTCATCTTGACACTGGATAAACTGTAAAAATTTACTGTACAGATTGAGGCGTCTGGCAATAGATAGATAGATAGATAGATCTTTATGTGCAACCCAAGATATCAGTGACCTAATAGGCTGGCTACATATTTTGACACAATACCTGTCATTGCTTGTGACAAATGGTCACACAGTTTTGCCCTGTCTTTTTTTGCATGGGTAGTGCTTGTGTCACACTTTCTCATGCATATGTATATGACAAACATTCCATGGAGTAGTGGATTTAGATATTTTGCAGGCATGAGGATGTCATTATCGGTTATCTAGCCATAGTTAGCTGAATCTGGAGTCAAGTAGGGGTCATCTAGTAGGCACAGGATCTTTATAAAAAAAAAAAAAATTCATATGGTCACAAATGACACTACATGGGGGACAGGACTTCCAGGTTTTTGGTGTTTTAATGCTTCTGCAACGATAATGGTGAAATTTGCTTTATAACGAACAAGAGATATTTATTTCAGAAGAGTATCCCACCTTTCCTTACAGTACAGTAATGTACATGTTTCCATGTACTATTCTCTCTCTCTCTCCCACCAACCACAAGGCTGGAGGGGATAAGTCTTGTACTCAGTGACATCCTTTTCTGTGACTGCTTTGCCATGACCAAGGGCTATTGCATCCTGGCACAGATTGTTGTTATCAATCAACCAGTCTGTCTGGCCAAGCAGAACTTCAACAGCAGGCAAGCAAACACCTTAGCAAGGTTTTGTCCTGAACGGTGATCTAATGTTCACTTGTGGCTGACAGCACTTCATCACAGTGACACGTGGGGAATAGTGCAGAGGTTTAGTTCCTGAATGGATGCCATATTTGCATCTCCAACCACTTAATAGGGGCATCATAGTAAGCTTCACTTAATCCAATATTTGGTTATATGGCTAACACTTCCACATTGTAAATGGTTTCCTGGGTTACAGGAAACCATTAGTCTTGTCATTACATTCAGTGTAAAGCCAACTGAAGTGGAAAGAAGAGTAACAGAAAGTGACAGGAAGGAAAGGGAGAAGCAGGAAGAGAGGAGTGCAGACACAGAGATAGAACAAGAAAGGGGAAGGAAGAAGTAAGCCGCACTACATCGAGTGACATGTGGAGGTGTATGGTATGTAAGAGGACTACTGGGTCTTGGAAGCAGGCTGTGAAGCTTATACCCAGAGTCGGGGGGGTGGGGGTGGGGAGTGAGTGGATGATGGTGGCCATCACCTAGCACACCTGGCATAGGTATAAGAAATACGTATGAGATTGGCAGTGAATATCGTAATACTCATTATGGAATGGGCTGGTGCAATAATACGTTTTTCTCGCCTCTGATTTATGCAAACTTGAATGGTGGAAAATAAATAAGTAAAATGAATTAAATTTAATGAAAATATATATATGTTTTTTTTTTATTATAAGTCTACAACTCTGAATCTGCATTTTATCTGTGTGTGTAGTTAACTAGTTACCTTGTTGTGATATACAGGAAATGAGCTAAGCTCATGGGGTCCCATCTCCATTTCTCAATAAGTCAAATTTTGCTTTGAACTCATTTAAGATTTCAGACTGGACGATCTCTTTGTCCAGGGTTTTCCACAGATCTGTGCATCTATATAGAAAAATATATTTCCTGATATCCTTCAGGCAACTTGGCTTTTTCAATTTCATTCCATGTCCTCTTGATACTCTCCCATCCCACGTCAAACAGTTCTTCTCTGTCAATTTTTTCTACTTCCATCATGACCCTGAACACTGCAATCATGTTGCCCCTCTCTCTCCTTTCTTCTAAGGTAGGCAGATCAAGCTTTTCCAGTCCTTCCCTGTACAACAGATCTGCCAGGCTAGGGACCATTTTGATTGCTATTCTTTGTATTCTCTCGATCTTGTTTATATTTTTGTTTTTATGTGGGGACCACATTGCTGCCATATATTCCAACCTGCGGCAGATCATGGCCACTATCAATTTTTTCATTATCTCCTCATCCATGTAATGAAATGCTACTTTTATGTTAGTCAAAAGATTATACATCTCTCTAACTATCTTGTTAATGTGTTTTTCAGGTGACAAATTATCCTGGACCATCACTTCCATGTCCTTCTCGTCTCTCGCTTTTGTGATTGGTTCATTACCCATCAAATAATTCAGTGATGGTCTCTTGGTACTTTTACCCATTTCCAATATTTTATATATTTTTTGCACTGAATTTCATTTTCCACATCTGGCTCCACTCATGACTTCTACCCAGGTCCTTCTGCAGCATTTCAGTTTTCTTTATCTTCTACCTTCATGATAATCTTTGCATTGTCTGCAAACAGACTTGCCTAACTATTCATTCCATCTACCATACTGTTTACATAAATCAGGTACATTACAGGCACTGTCACTGAGCCCTGTGGGACTCCACTTGTTACTTCCCTCCATCCAGATATTCTGTCCTTTGTTACTGTCCTCATTTGCCTGTCTCTCAAGAAGTCTCTCATCCACTCCAAGAGGTTCCCCTTCGGTTCGCCTATGTGTTCCAGTTTCCACATTAGTTGCTTGTGAGGTACTTTATCAAAGGCTTTCCCCAGATCTAAATACACAATCTACTCCCTCGTCTCTCTCTTGTAGCACATCAATCACCCTTGAGATGCTCAACAAGCTGGAAACACACGGCCTTCCACTTCTGAACCCAAACTGACTTTCTGCCAAAATGTCCATCTCTTCCAGATATTGTATCCATCTGTCTTTCAGGATTCTCTCGCACAGTTTTGCGACCAAGCTGGTCAGGGACACTGGTCTATAATTCAGGGGTTCTTCCTTGTTCCCTTCTTCCAAAGAACACAGAATTAAACCATGAATCTTGTCTGCCAGCCATTCTTTGCATTCCTTTAGTATCCAGTTAGAGATCCCATCTGGTCCTGGGGCCTCCCTCACATTTTGAGTTTCCAGTAATTTGTAAGCTTCTTACACTTCAACTTTTACATATTTTAACACTACATTTCTAGTCACTCCCTCCTCCTCCACGAAATCACTTTCTCTAGTGAAGACTGATTGGAGGCATTTGTTCATTATTTCAGCTTGCATAACCGATAGACATTTCCTTCTACTTTCAGCTCACTGATTCCTTCCTTTTGTTTCAGTTTACCATTATTAAACTTGTTAAACAATTTAGGTTCTTCCTTACATTTGCCAATTACAGTATACCTTTTTCGAAGTTTCATTCTTCCTCTCTACATATTCTTGTATATTCTGTTGTTCTATCATTACTTCTCTTTCTTCATTTGTTCCATGCCTTGTCTGTGTGTGTGTTTGTGTATTTTCCCTTAAAAGAAACAGTTCACACATATATATCTATCAGGCAGTCCTTATGACAATTACTATATCAGACTTCCCATAAAAAGAAGGGGGAAGGGATTAGGTTTGTAAGATGGAGTCATGATTCTCAGGGCTTGACTCACATCAACATGATTTCATTTCTGCTGCTGCAGTTAGGTAAAAGAGAAGTTTAATCTAGACCCTTATGGTCACTCTTAGCTAACTAGGGGCTACACCCTTTAAACCTGCAAATTGGGGATTTTATTCTAAAATCTACTTAATTACTCCAGTACATATTAATTAGTGTCATACTGTAAATTAATACTGTATGAACAGTTCATATACTAGCTTCTAATGTGATACTATGTTTTCCAGGATCTGTTTCCCTACATGAACTCTCAAGCTCTTTTTGAGTGTTTGGAATCGCCTTTTGTCTCCCTCTCCATCTTGGAAGATGCTGACCACTACATGAATGATGTGACAAGTGTCCAAATGATCGTAAGTGCAGTATCACAGCTTAGACAAATGTGGACCAAAAGGGCCTGTCCAACTACAGTATGATAATGTATGTGAACAATCAGTATATTGTACTTTATAGAGTATTTGAAGGAATAAGGAAGTTTACTTTTTTTTTTTAATCTCTGGTTTACTAAATGAACAGATATATAAATGCAACATGTTTTGGTTGTAAGGATATGTATAATGTAACCACTGGAAGCAGACACTTACAGAAGACACCAATTTTCTCAAAGTGTAAACCTGCTTGTAAGAGCATTTCCTACTTCAGTTTTAATGAAACACTGTCCATAATAGTCCCCTTTCTTATTACAATTTCTGAGAAAAAATAAAGTTTCATATACGTACTAAAAGCACATTTGCCTTCTCATATTTTAAACAAGGTTCCAAATGGTACGTTTTAACATACACAGTAAAACTCGGACAGTCTGTTAAATTATGCAACATCTTATGATGCATTTTGTTAACCCAAACACTGGGTGAACAAAAGTGAACAGCTTCTGATTCTTGCATGCCCCTGGGCCCCCCCACACCATAGGCAGGCAAACAGAGGGAAGCAAAAGCATACAATGGCGACACGTTCATCAACAGCAAATCATAACACATTACAAGCAGAAATGTAATGTCACTCTCAGCAGACAACGCTGCAGTACACGCATGCTTGATAATATGAATGTCAATTGTTGGGAAAGCTTGTACCATTTGTTATATTCATTGTCAGCTATTAACCAAACCTAGAAAATACGACAATGTTCAACCACTTGACAAATACCCATTCATCACTATCATCATCAACATCCGGACCTCCTTTCCCACCCTAAGGCAGAGTGAGGAGTAGGAATGCCCAGACAGCCCAAATTTGCCCAATCCAATGGGGCACACTTCCATTCACTCATCATTCAAGTCCCCGGAATCCTGGCTCTATCGGATACGCCAAAAACATTCACCAAGTTTTGTAGCTTCGCATAAACGTATCCGATAGAGTCAATTCGGACGTTGCCATGTTAAAAAGGGGGTACCAAATCCCTGAATATGCACTTCTTCTCACAACATTCATCCAGCCAGCTCGATCTCTTGTAAGTTCTCTAGCCTCACCGACTTCCAAATCTCTCTTCCTCACACACTCATCCACCATATCTCTCCATCTTCTCCTTGGCCTACCTCACCTCCTCCCTCCTTCAGATTCACTCAGATATACCTTTTTCTCCACTCTCTTGTTATCCATTCTCTCCACATGACCATACCATCTCAATACACTCTTCAGATCTGGTGTCCACCAACTTCCCCACTCCACATCTTTCACGAATCACATTATTTCGTATCCAATCCACCCTCTGTACTCCACATACATTCCTCAGCAGTCCCATCTCCACTGCTCTTACTCCTGACTTCTCATTTTCATGCCACACCATAGCCTCACATCCATATGTTAATGTTGGTACTAACACTCCTTCATGTAAGCCCCATGCAGCTGCAACACTCAGGCCTCTGTTTCTTATCAAGGCCTTCATTGCACCAGCTACTTTTCTCTCTTGTGTCACTCTACTTTCAACTTCTTTTGCACATTTTCCTCTCTTTTCTATCACTGTACCCAAGTATTTGAACTCTCTCACCAATTCCAGTCTCTCTCCATTCACTACATTGCACTGAGAGTCACCTTCTCTCTCAATAACCATCACTTTACTTTTTTCTACATTTACTCTCAAGGCACAACACTCACAGATATCAGCAAAACTCTGCACTAGCTTACCAAGTTCTTGTCCGGTATTTGCAAGCAGCACTGCATCATCAGCATACAATGAATTTGAGATATTCCATCCATCACTATTCATTATTATCGCCATCCCTCTCTCTATTACTCATGTTTTTACTTCTTTCATCACCCTATCCATATATATATTGAACAACCATGGGAACATCACACAAACCTTGTCGCACGCCCACACCGACTGTGAACCATTCGATTAGATCATTAACCCCTTAATTGTGGGGCGTCACTTTCGTGACGCTTGGGAGCAAGGGATCATACCGCGGGGCATCACTTTTGCGATTCTGTGTTATTTTGAATTCGCCCGGGCTTTCAAGTGGTAGCTTGTATCATCTATCAGTACTGCCAATGTCCAACACTAGTCAGCACTCCTAGTCTCATCTGTACAGTACTTCCATCCATTGTTGACAATTTAGCCATTTCTCCCCGTTCTTGACTCCCCTCCCTACCTTCCCTCCATTACCCTCTCCTCTCGCCTGCCCGGCTGTGCTACGCTAAGTAAATCTTCCCTGGAATTTTCCACTGATTTCATCCATTGAAATAAGCCCTATGCCCTATTCTTATACCAAATAATATATACCAAAAAGAAATAAGGTAAATGAGAGTGCCATACACCTGGAATTGGCTAATTATCACCTGATAACACCTCACGTGCACTCATTCGCTAATTTTCGCTGTTTATTTCCCCTTGAAATATGCCGTATAATCTGTTCTCGTACTAAAAATATATATAAGGAGGGAAGGGAGAAGCCTAAGTGATATTTACATTCACCTGGAACTACCTAATTTATAATGTATTGTCTAGATTTCCTGCCAATCATTTCACTGCTATATATTAGCAGCTGTCAAGAGGCTGACGTTGGCAGTAATGCATTTCCCTAGGTAGGCCACCCCGGCCCACCCCTATCAGTTCACTGTCATCTTCCAAGGTGAAGGTACGTCTGTTTGCTCCTGCTAACTTCCGCCACTTTTTAGCCCCATGCAAAGGCCCCTGTGACCTTTACCCCCTACTAAACCTCGTGTGGAACGAGGTAAAGGGCTGACAATTGAAAGAGAGTGACTATGATCTTTCTGTTGAGTAAAACAGTGCAAGTGGAATTGTAAATAATGTGTAAACAGCAAGTGAAAGCAATGAATGTAAATATAAGTGAACAGTGGAAAATAGTTTTATAAGTTTCTTCAAGTGACAGTGCATAACACAGTGTAAATAAAATAGAAATGTAAATAATGTAAATAAAATAGAGAATGTAAATAGAAATGTAAATGAGTAGTATTATAAGAATACGAGCATATATACTAGGAGTAATGAAAGTGAAAGTTTCACTCTAGCATGTATGAATGCTATGAGTTATGAGAGTGAAGGTGAAATTGACATTTACTCTCAGTGCTAGTATACAGGACGAGAAAGTGAATGCTACGTATTTTACTGAAAGAAATTGAATGCCTACAGTGACAATAAACTACTATTACTGAAGGAAACTAATGGATAAAGACTGTAGATATATATAAGTGTTATATAGTAACAGAACTATAAACTGTGAGTGTTTTTATGAATAATAAATGACAACACCAGCGGCGAACTAGCGCAAGTGGGAAGGTCATACGCCCTCGTACTTTTCATTGCTTTTACAGTGTTTTTTTTTTTGGAATATGGATTCCAAACTATTTGAGAATCATTGAATAGTGTTTCTAGTGATAATACCAGGCTGTGGTAATCATATTACGGGTTGTCAGGAAGTGTAAAGTGGAGACTTCGTTACCCAACTTCAGAGGTCTCCGCAAGTCCTACGGTACTCAACAAAGGCTCAACAAACACCCCAGGAGAAAGCTGAAGGTATGTGCCATAAGCATATGTGATTTTATTATTCTAGGACTAATAACTGATTTTTGGCAAATATTTTTAGAGAGTCTGTCGGAGTGCAAATATGCCCGTGGGTGCCGAAAGAAAAAGCAAATCAAGCCCACAGTTAAAGGGTTAACCATTACACATGCATCATTACCATCATAAAAACTCTTGACGGCACCTAGCAGCTTACCTTCTACACTGTATATGCGCAAAACTTTCCACAATCCTTCTCTATCCAGTTTGTCGCATGCTTTTTCCAGGTCCGTGAATGCCATGAACACCTTATGGTCCTTCTCACAAGCCTTCTCTGCTATCTGTCTCACTACAAATATTTGATCCACACATCCTCTGCCACTCCTAAGGCCACCCTGTTCATCACTCACTAGGACTTCTGATATCTCTCTTACTTTCTCTATAATAATTCTTCCATATACCTTCCCTACCACACTCAATAAACTTATGCCATGATAATTCTTGCACTCACTTCACTCACCTTAATTTTTGCCACTCTGCTGCCACAGTTTCATTCATCCATGCCTTCATATCTACAACAAGCACTTCATTCCACTCTCTTCACTACACCTCATCTCTGCATACACCTCATCAACCCCAGCTACTTTCCCATTTTTCAGCCACTTCACAGCACTCTTCACCTGTGCAAGTGTCACGTCTCCTGGCACTGCATTCCTTCTCTGCACACCCCCAAAACCAACCATGTTTGCAGCCACTCTGCTTTCCCTGTTCCCATTACTCAGGCTTTCAAAATATTATTTCCATCTGGTCCCTACTTCATCCCCATGGGTTAATAATCTACCACCTACATCCTTCACACCATCACATTGCTTTCCGCTTTCACTTCTACATTTCTACATCTCTTTCCAGAATAACTTCCTATTTTCAGAGTAGTTTGAATTCATTTTTCATCCTAGGTCATAATTTACCTCCTTTTTCCTCTTCACTAGTCTCTTTATATGCTTCTTGTTCTCAATATATTCAGTTCTTATTTAACTGAACCCCTGTCCTGTAACCACTTTAGCCACTTCTTCCTCTTTTCCTCCACCGCTCTCTTAACTTCATCATTCCACCATGCCGTACCTTTCTTCTTAGGTGTTACTCTTGCCACACCGCACACTGCTTTAGCATTCCTAACTAAGCAATCCCTATATGCATTCCACAGGCTGTCCAGATCCATTTCATTCCAGTTCACTGATGCTAACTCCTCTACTTTGGTCCTGTAATCATCTGCCATTTCTTAGATCCTCAGATTCTCGACTTTCAGTCTTTCTCCTTGACTGCTCCTCTCTTTCCTGATCCACCTCACTCCTTTCAGCTTGATCTTGCATACCATAATCATATGATCTGACAGATCTCCACACTGTCCTCTCACGGCCCTCATATCCGCAGCCATTCCCATCATCGACCTCTCTACAAGCACGTAATCAATCAGGCTTCTTTCAACACGATGCCCATTCCCTCTACACAGTAGTCCCCATACTATCCGGACACCCACTTCCGGACACCCCACTTACCGGACATTGCGGGCCTGGACCTTAGGAACACAAAAATGGCCAAAAAAAGAAAAAAATTCCCCCAAAATCCGAATTTTTTCCCACCCATAATTTGAAATTGCCGCGTGGCACTGAAGAGCTGGTTAACACCATGGCCCCTTCACCCCTTCCTTCCTCCCCCCTCCCCTCTCAGGGTTGCCATTTGGTATTTTTCATTACCAAATGTGGGCCAATTTGGTAATGAGAAATTCGTTTGGCATGGCTTCTACTGTATAATGAGGGAATAAAGGTCCTCCCCTACTAAAATGAGAGCAGCCCATAGTTATAGCACATACAGGGAACTGAAAGAATGAATGAGCATACATAATATTTTTTATATGTAAGTCATTTACTGATGACTAAACAGTAAATTATATGCAAGACATTGTAGTCTGAAGAACATATATACGGTTAAATCATTTCTAACCTATAGAAAGCACAAACAATATTGGCTAAAGAAGAAACCTACTTTATATAATACATACTGTTTATTTAATAAAAACCTTGAATATTAGTTTCTGTATTTGTAAAAAAAACAAGAAAAATTAAAATTTTTTATACATGTAAACTCTCTCCTATAAATATACAAGACCCACAACAGTCATGTTTAAATAGTTAACTAACTGCTTCCTGATTTTTGCAAATAAGTAAAAAAAATCACACATGCAAACCCAATTAATTCATCATCCACTGTCATTTAAAGCAAGTGGTACTGAATCTTTTGCTATGGGTATTTGTTAAAATTATGACTACACCTTATAAAAAAGTTCCTTAACTCATCCTATAAAAGTCAGGCAGGAAGAGATAGACTGGAGAAGATTGATGCATATCCTAAGAGGCTATGCCACATACAGTCAGCCAGCACCCAAACACGCACCAGGATGAAATGTTTAACCCATTCTTTACCGAAAAACTGCTTATCATATGTACGTGCGAACATCAAGATGTCCCATATCATACCGACCTCATAAACGGCTTAAGCACATAGGATGGGTGTGCAACTGATGCATTTAGGAAGCAAACAGTCAGTTTGGCTACTCTGATGTGTTTTGACGTGGTATATTGCTTTTGACTGGCTACATATGGTATGACATGCCGATTCATCACAACCATATGATAAATTGTCATAAGCCTTGAATGGCTTGCTCCATTCCTATTACATCATATCCCATTCACCAATCATTTATTTTCTATATTTTTATATTGTGATAACTTGCTGCTCATACTCATCAGATTACCTGTACGTATTTTCACTTGTCTGTCAATCTTCTGTGTGCTTAGAGAGATGGTGTATGTGGTTTTGCTACACCATTCTATGCTCCCCCATCTGACAGTGAGGAGAAGGCTTATATAGATGGATAGAAAAAGATACAGTGGAGTCTCTTTTACCCGAAAATAATGGGACTTTCAAAGTTTCGTTTAATTGATTTTTTCGGACAGATACTGTAATAATATGTAGGATACAAGGGAACAGTATTGTACTCACCCATCACTCATTTCTGGTGACATCTAGCCCACCACCACCACCAGCACCCCAAAAGCCACTCAACCATCACCAAAACACTTAATACACTGTAGTAACTCCGTATGCAACTGCACTTTTGTAACTGTAATAGAAACTGTCAAAAATAAAGCTTCACTCAAATAAACTTACATAAACCTTCACCAAAACAATTACGGAATTCACTGTAAGCAACCAATGCTTGCTCTAGTGACTAGCGGAGCAACTGTAAACTAACACTAGTGGCGCGAAACAAGCCCGCCACGTTTGAATTTTTGGATAGGTTTCAGATTTTTGCGGTTAATCGAAATGAGAACATTTTAGTAAAACTCAGGGTTAATGGCATATTACGGTTAAAAGAATTTTGGGTAAAAGAGACTCCACTGTATTTAGCATCACAATACCTGTAAGTATTTTCACTTGTCTGTCAATCTTGTGTGTGCTCAGAGAGAGGGTGTATGTGGTTTTGCTACACCATTCTATGCTCCCTCATCTGATGGTGAGGAGAAGGCTTATGTGGATGGATATAAAAAGATATTTAGCAAATATTATAATACCCCTAGGAGTGTAATGCTGTATGGTAGACCTGGGCATTAACAGAAAAGGATATTCACAGGCTCAAACGTACAGAAATGGCAATGATTACTGTAGGTGGATGTGCAGAGTATCCTTGAGTGCTAGGCCTGGGGGGGGCTAGGTTTATAATGGAAGAGTTGAAAGGTAGGATGGGACTGGAGTGTATTGGTGTTGTGATGAGGAGAGGTAGATAGAGATGGTTTGGGCATGTGGAAAGGATGGGGGATGATAACTGGGAGCAGAAAGTGAGAAGTGTTAATGTTGGGAGTAGGGGGGAGTTGGGGTAGGGTAGTGAGAGGCAGGCCGAGGTCACTGAGTGTGACCTCAGGGTTAAGGGACTCAACAGGGAAGCTGCCAGAGATCGAGCAGCATGGAAAGCCACCATTAGGTGACCAAGACTGACGCATGCAAGCATGTTGAAGCCTTCAAAAACGAAAACGAAAAAACAAAAACACTCACCCTCCAGAGAGGAAGAGATTGAATAAGTCTGTGAATTAAATGCTTTGTTTGCATTTAATAATGTAGCTGGTTATGATGGGGTTAATTTTCTTGGATGACCCTAGCTTTAGCCTGTTCTAAGTTTCAAACAATACACTCCACATGTATGTAGATATATATTTCTTTGATTTACATTTGAATCATGAAGACATTGCACAAGGTCCTGTACGACTAACATTTCCTACGTCTTGTATGTATTCCATTTACTGTACAGACATTTGCCATTATTAGAAGATATTCTGATCTAATTACTGTCAGCAATGTGCTTTCAGCTAATATTAAATGAGTGGAAATGGGTTTTTAGCTCCATTACTTTCTATCTTCATGTGAAATGACCAGCTCATGATACATAAATATTGGAGTCAAGTGTACTGGAAATTGTCTTGCTTTTATTTAAAAAAAAAGAAAAAAAGAAAAAGAAAAAGAACTACAGTATACACAAAACAAAAATATAGGAGAGAAGATCAGTGCAACCAATATTATCTGTACAGTAAAACCTCACTATAATGGACTAATTGGGGCCCAAGCCATTCCGAAAAAAGCGAAATTCCGATAAAAGCAACATCCAGACTTCCCCCTGCTAACCCGGACTTTTTCTGATATATAAGACATTACTCCAGATCACACAACCGGTTTTAAAACTGTTTTCACTACCACTGCAGTACTGTACCGTATTATACATTCACTACAATAATCAAGTGGTATAATGTATATAATAATACTCTGGTGGACACTGATAAACAGGTCTTTTATTCACCTTAATGTGGTGAACATAGCTGAAGTGGTCAGGCAGTCCAGACAGCTCCTGGCTTATCGGACCTTTTCCAATTTATAAGAATTTAGCCCAGTCAGCTCCTTAACTGCCATAAAAGCGAATTCCGGTCTACTGAAGTCCATTATGTTGAGGTTTTACTGTATCAACTAGTACCTGTACTTCCTCATTTCATCAATGAAATTTGCAAGTCTCTTATTTTTAGCAGTTGCTCATTTCATCAATGAGATTTGTAAGTCTCATGTTCTCAGCAGTCTTTTTCTCCACTGTTTCTTTTAGTGTAGTAATCTCAAGTTCTGCTTTTCTCACCATCAAATGGGCTTTCTTCAGGTCAAGCTCGTACTTCTGCCTGAGATTTTCATGTTCATGTTTGCCTCTGCAACAAGATAATAAAATAATTCAATATCCAAACTCAATTTCTCAAAAATAAATGGGTGAGTAGGATCCAAAAATATTAAGAAGACACCATTACAACACACACACGTATGTATTTTATATATATACTTGTATATATATATATATATATATATATATATATATATACATACATACAGTATATATATATATATATATATATATATATATATATATATACAGTATATGTACAGTATATATCATCATCATCATCATCAGCCGTTTGAGTATCCACTGCAGGACCGGCCTATCCCGACCGAAGTAGGAACGATACAGCCTATGTATCTCTACCAAGTGACTTAGGCTGTCTGGTAGAGATTGTATGTAGGGTAAGAAGTACTTGTAAGTCTGACTGTAGTGTTGTAGTGGCTTTGGATGTGTGTGTAGTCTGTGAACCAAGTGTAATCGGCCCACGCAAGCCGACTGGGTGCAAACATGATTACTGTACAGGGGCAGGATCCCACTGTTACCTAGTGCGTCCCCAGGTGGCGGATAGGGCAAGGCCTTGTAGATATATGAGGTACTGTCTTAGACGGTGCGGACCATGGGACCCGCTGTAGATATATAGGGCTCCACCGAATATAACGAATAAGGTGGCACAAAAATTACATCTCACCAGAAACTATGTGGCAGAGAGGTGAGATTATCTGCCACAATCCTCCCAGCCAAACATGAGTTCTATTGCAAATGATTTGATGGGCGTTCCTGTTAGATCATCGTCTACTAAAGGTCCAACCGCACTGCCTCCTGTGCTTATGGGCAGTGTGCCACTGAAAGTGAGTAGGCACTGTGTTGGAAAATTACTCTTGGATATTAAACAAACTGAAATCCATGAAGATCTATACATACAATGTAAGAAGCCTTGCAGAAGATTACAAACTTGATAACCTAATGACTGAACTGGAAATCATTAGTTGGGATATTGTAGGTTTAAGTGAGCCCCACAGAAAAGAAGAAAAAGTAATTCAGCTCGAAGACAGCAACCACCTATTTTACTACAGAGGAAGGGAAAATGAAAGAGTTAGTGGTGTTGGATTTCTAAATTAACAGAAATCTTGCAGACAACATTGTTAAATTCAGCAGTGTATCTGACAGAGCAGCATTTGTTGTCATTAGACTGTGCAAAAAATACTGTATACCCTGAAAGTAATACAAGTATATGCACCAACTTCTCAAAGCCCCGATGGAGAAATAAAAACATTCTATGATGACATCTCCCAAATTATGGAACAAGAAAAGACAACATATACTATACTCATGGAAGACTTCAATGCAAAAGTTGGGAAGTCGAAAAATGGAGAAGCATGTATGGGAAAATTTGGAGTGGGAGCAAGGAATGAAAGAGGAGAAATGCTGGTAAATTTTGCTGAAATGTTTAACATGAGAATAATGAACACATTCTTCCACAAAAGAACAGGGAGAAAGTGGACCTGGAGGAGCCCAAATGGAGAAACAAAGAATGAAATTGACTTCATTATAGCAGATAAGAATAACACGATCACAAATGTCACTGTTATCAACAAAGTAAATATAGGTAGTGATCACAGAATGGTGGGTTGCACAGCCAGATTCAATTTCAGAAGTGAAAGAAAGAAGATGATTAAAGCTAAAAAGATATGCCCAATAACAGTAAATGAAAACAAAGCAGCCTTTCAGTAGGAAATAAGGAACAAATTTCAGGCTCTATGTAATGCTGAATGTGACACTGATGAGCTGAATGACAGACTAACAAAAGTGCTAAGAGAATCAGCGGAGGTAGTAGGAAAACCTAATACAACCAAAGCCAAGAAATATTCAGAAAAGACAGTAGAGCTTATGAAAAAACGAATGAAGTAAAAACAAAGAAAGTCGAAATAGAACAAGCGGAATTAAATAAGCTTATCAACAAAGGACAAAGAG
This sequence comes from Coenobita brevimanus, assembly GCF_032717465.1. Lineage (NCBI taxonomy): Eukaryota > Metazoa > Arthropoda > Malacostraca > Decapoda > Coenobitidae > Coenobita > Coenobita brevimanus. Next base: position 8,419,153 of record NC_137028.1, on the reverse strand, counting down.
AAAAAAAAATGAGAGAGAAACATGGATCAGATCAAAGAAACCATCAAAAATGGAAAAGTCTGAAACAGGTCCGAAGTAAAATGGCACTAGAAGAGCAACAATGACATCAATGAAAGAAAAAAAATGGTGAAATCATTTAATGCAGAGATAAGATGGTGAAGAGAGTTGAAGAATTTTACAAAGAACTGTATGCTTTAATGACAGTAGTACCAATAGCTAACTTTTCAGCTGACACAAGTGAAATACCTGAGGTAACACCAGACGAAATAAATATTTGTCTTTATAATATGAAAAGAGGGAAGGCTCCAGGAGAAGATGGAATAGTAACAGATTTACTGTTGTATGCAGGAGTAGAAGTACAAAACAGGCGTGCTCACTTATTTACCCACTGTATAAAACAGAAGAAAATTCCCCAAAAATGGTGTAATGCAATAGTTATTTTACTCTACAAAAAAGGTGACTCAAAAGATCTTAGTAACTATCGACCCATTAGCTTATTATCAGTCATTCACAAACTCTTCTCTAAAGTCCTTACGAACAGAATAACAACAATTTTGGAGGAAAACCAACCTCGTGAACAGGCAGGATTCCGAAGCGGGTATTCGACCACTGATCATCTACACACAATGAATCAGCTAACTGAGAAAACTACAGAATATAATAAACCACTGTGCTTAGGTTTTGTTGACTACGAAAAAGCTTTTGATTCAGTGGAGCACACAGCAATTATAAATTCACTGCGAGAACAAGGAGTGAATGAGAACATTGTAAAACTGTTTGAAAACATATATAAAGAGGGAACTGCTACAGTTAAATTACATAAGGACTCGGAAAAAATTAAGACTGAGAAGGGCGTGCGTCAGGGATACACAATGTCACCAAAATTATTTACAGCATGCCTAAAAAGTATTTTCAGAAAGCTAGACTGGGAAAACAAAGGAGTGAACATAGATAGAGAAAAGCTAAACCATTTAAGCTTTGCAGATGATACTGTCCTAGTCTCAGAAACAGCGGAGGCACTGCAAGAAATGTGAAATAACCTGAATAGTGAAAGTCTGAAAGTAGGACTGAATATGAACCGGAGTAAAACTAAAGTAATGTTTAATCCACAAACACCAAAGAGCATCATCAGAATAAGTGATGAAATTCTTGAAGAAGTTGAAGAGTACAACTACGGTACTTGAGACGAATACTAAAATTAACGAAAGATCATGAGCGAAATAAAAAGACGCATTACAATTGGATGGAATGCTTTCAGTAAACATGGAGACATTGTGAAAAGTAGCTTGCCAGTTTGTGTGAAACGAAAAGTATATAACGAATGTATAATTCCAGCTATGACGTATGGTTGTGAGACCTGGAAACTGACAAAATCAATGGAAAATAAATCAATCCATTCTCAGAAAGCAATGGAAAGGTCAATGTTAGGAATATCTTTAAGGAACAGGAAAAGATCAACTTGGGTGATACAGCAGACTGAGGTCAAAGATATTATAGAAGTTATAAATGAACAGAAATGGAGGTGGGCAGGCCATATACAGTAGAAGTCCGATTTTTCGGCATCTATGGGACCAGGCAAGTGCCGAAAAATCAAAATTGCCGGATTATCAAAAACCCTACCCACTCAGTACCTTATGTTTCGATGAACACTATCATCACTACTCATATCATTACAAATGTGTTTGGAGAGAGTACTGTACATTGTTTGATACTGTACAATACTGTAATGAATACAGTACTATACATGAATATGAAAAATAAAGAAATTAGTGAACATACTGTGTGTAAATGTAATGGTACAGTAGGCCTACAAGTTCACATGCACTTACCTAAACTTATAGTAGGTTCCTTATTTACATATGTACTGTACAATAGAAGGGGTTGATTGGAGTCTGCTACTGCTGGAAGAAGTCCCCAGCAGTTGAGGGGACGAAAAAAATCGGAAAATCTGCCGAACGATCAGAGATTTTCGTAAATGGGACTATTTCTCAAAACTGACGAAATGTCAGATTTGCCGGGGAATTGGATGCCGAAGAATTGGACTTCTACTGTAGCAAGAATAAGGGATAACTGATGGAGCAAGAGGCTGACTGACTGGACACCAAGAGATCGTAAGCGTAGCAGAAAAAGGCCAGACAGGAGATGGAGTGCTGAGATAGAGAAATTTGCATGGAAAAAGTGGCAAAGATTGGCTCAGTCAAGGAATTCGTGGAAAAGGTTGGGGGAGGCCTTTGTTCAGAAGTGGACTAGTTATGGCTGATGATGATGATGATATATATAGATAGACAGATAGATAGATCATCATCATCATCCGGACCTCCTTTCCCACCCTAAGGCAGGGTGTGGAGCAGCAATGTCCACACAGCCCAGGTTTCCCCAATCCAATGGGCCATGCTTCGATTCACTCATCATTCAAGCCCCTGGAATCCTGGCTCTATCCCCCACTTCCTTTGTACAGGGGAATATTATACCTAACTTCCAATCCTTCGGGCCTCTACCTTCCTCCTACGCCGATCTGCACATCATCCATATCCATTCAACCAGTGTCTTCTCTCCCATGCTTTATCATTTCACCACACACTCCATTAATTCCTGGGGCTTTCCCTATTTTCACTTCCTTCACTGCTTCCATCCTACTGACCTCTTTCTCCCATTTCATCATCCTGCTTCTCCCACCCATTCCCCAGCTACTTATGCTCGCAATACTTTCCCAATTCTAGTACTTAGCAATGTCTTACTCATCCACTGTTAAATTTAATGATGGCTTTACATGGTCTCCAGGTTTACAACAAATTCTTTGGGATCACTTCATACTGGTCTGCTTGTTTGGTAGGAAAAACTTACAGGATCCCACACTTACTTATACAACCCTGACTGAGGTTAGGCGAAGCACCAATGACCTCAGGGCACCCCACCAAGCCAACTACAGTGAACAGTTTCCAGTGTAAACCAACACTATAACTGACATGGTATTTCTGGCCCGATAATGTGACAACGTCACTGTATAAACAGCCAGGAGCAACAACCTGTAAACTGCATGCCCTGCACCCTCTAGCAATGAGGGTAGTGCAATCTGCCTGACTGACTATGTCATCATCATCATCATCCGGACCTCGTTTCCCACCCTAGGACAGGGTGAGGAATAGCAACGGCCCGACAGCCCAAGTTTGCCCAATCCAATGGGCCATGCTTCCATTCACTCATCATTCAAGCCCCCAGAACCTGGCTCTATCTCATATGCCAAACACATTCACCACATTCTGTGGCTTCACATAAACGTATCCAACAGATTGACCACAAAGTCCTACAATGAAACAGGACCCTCCCTCATTCCCCTCTGCCAACAAGCATTTTTACAGTACCCTTACATCTACACAGTACTTGAAAATGCCATGATAAACTTACTTTTCAAAGTTTTCTTCCAAGGATTTGATGACTGCTAGGTAGTTTTGCTCCTTTCCTGCAAAACTGGCTTTCAGGTTCTCAAGTTCACTCTTCAAACCTTCATTGTTTTTAGTTAGGATTAATGATGCTTCTCGTAGCCGCTCAAATTTCCTGGTAAAAACAGATGAGTCAAACAAATGCCTATTTGTAAATAATACAAACTACATATTAAACACTCTCCACAAGAATAAGATATGACAATAGCTCTACAGCAACCTCCTGATTATCCGATGCCATGTTAACCAACAAATGTCATTATCCCCTCCCCCCTCCCCCCCAAAAAAAATCTGGCTGCATTTTTGGAAAAGAAAGAGTAGGCTGATTACATGTGAGGATGTGGGTAATAGTAGCCGGACTGACTATTTCCTGGTCAGGAGGGCAGATGGGTGATGGTGAAGAAAGTTAAAGCTATAGGGAGCAAAAAGTGTATGCAGCACCACAACCTACTGATATGTGATATGGTGCTGAAGAAGAGGACCTATGCATCTAGGAGGGAAATATGGAAGTTGAAAAACCATGCATTAAGGGATGCTTTCAATAATGAGAAGAGTAGATGGTGGTTGAACAGGGGTCAGTAGACAGAACTGTAAATGAGCAGTACAGAGCTCTCAAGAACAATCTCTTGAGAGTTAGCTGCAGATTCAGTGTGTGGAAGGACAAGGGGCCTCCAAAACATAAGGTAACATGGTGGTATGAGGGTGTAGATGCCACCTTAAGGAAAACGAAGATTTTTCCGAGAATGGAAAATGGGTGGTAACATAGAGAAATACAGTACTTGGCTGCCAAACATAAGGCCAGCAAGGAGGTATACAGGGCAAAATCTGAGTCTCCGGAGACTTTTACTGGATAACCTAAACAGTGCCAAAAGGAAGAATGTGGTACTTGTATTCAAGGTGGCAAATCAGATGATGAGAGAAAACAGGGATAGCACAGGTGAGGAGTGTGTGAAGAATGAAGGAATGATTGTGGTGGACATAGATGATTTTTAAGACACCTGGAGACAGCACTGTAATCAGCTGCAGAATGAGGAGTCTGACTGGAAGAGAGAAAGTGTAGAGTCAGTGGAACCAGTGTCTGGCCCTTGACCTTTGATTGATGCTGCCACTGTGAGCAGGGCAATAAGCAGGATGCAGCTGGGGAAAGCAGTGGGTGTATCTAGGCAGACTGCTGAAATGCTGAAGGACTCAAGAGATACAGGAGAAGGTTTAGTTAATGATCTGATAAATTCAATTATGAATGAATGCATTGTCCCATATAACTGGCCAGAGTGTCATAGTAAATGTGTATAAGGGGAAGGGTGATTCCCTACAAAGAGGAAATTACAAAGGCATAAAACTGGAGCCCAGATAAGGAAGGTAATGGAAAGAGTCCTAAATGGTATGATCATGGACAGAGTGAGTATTGATAGGATGCATTTTGGGTTTATGCCAGGAAAAGGGACCACTGATGCCAAATTAACTGGCCAGCAGCTTCAAGAAAAATATCTATCTATTGCCAGATACCTCAATCCCCTAAGGGGTGACCAGAAACAAATCACCTCCATGTCGCCCTGTCCAACACCATTTCACCGCCCTGCTCCCAGATCACACACCCCTCTCTCATATACTTCTCCACTCTGTCCTTCTATCACATCCTCGGCCTCCTCCTCCCCCTCCACCTCACTCGCATACACTCTCTTCGTCAGTCTTTCACTCTCCATCCTCTCCACATGGCCAAACCACCTCAATGTGTTTCTCCTAACACTTTCTATCACATCCACATCCACACCACAATGCTCCTTTACTTTATCATTCATCACTCTGTCTCTCTATGTGACTCCACACACTCCTCTCAAATAACTCATTTCCACTCCTCTCACTCTTGACTTGTGTCCCTCCAACAAGGTTCAAGCTTCACTTCCATATGTTAGGGTTGGTATCACAATACTGTACTGTCATCCAGTGACTTTTTTACATCCATGCTCACCTCCCTGTTCCTTATCATTTTTTCAAAGAACAAGCAACCTTTCTTCCCTGTTGATGTACTGCTGCTCTCAGGTGTCTGCCCTTTCCTCTCCTCCATCCATCTTTCTTTCCATCCTCTTCTGTCTTTCTTTCCTTCATTCTTTCCTCGTCCTTCTGCCCACGGGTGAATTTACACTCCCTCTTCTGTCTGTCTTTCCTTCATTCTTTCCTCTTCCTTCTGCCTGTGGATTCTCTACACTAAGTGACAAGCCAAATGGTTTCCTGTACACCAGGGAACCATTTACTACACCGGATGGTAACCATATAACCAAATTTTGGCACCTGATGGTTTAATGGGTATTTATGGCGCTCCAATCGGACTGAGCCAGTGAAGGTTTATATCCACGGGGTGGTTGAGGTTTATTGCTCACATAATGCCACTCGGGGATGAGTGAGGCTGGTCACTCTTATCTTACATGTCAGGATCAACTTGCCTAGCCCCGGGCTCCTACACTCCTCGCAGAGCAATGTAGGATTGCATGATGAATGAATAAATGAATGTACCCTTTGAAGCACTTCACCCTCTAAACTTCCATCCTTACTCATCACACTACCCAAGTACTTACAGTAAATACACTCACATTTTCCATTTCCTCCTCATCCAGCCTTACTGTACATTCAGTGGCTTCATTTTACTCGAAGACCATAACTTTACCCTTCCCTACATTCACCTTTAGATTCCGTTTCTTACTCGTACACACACTCCCAAACTCATTCACTAAGTCTTGCAATTCCCCTTTGTCTCCATTTAACAATACAGTATCATGTACAAATAACAGCACAGAGAGTTTCCAAACACTGCCCTCTCTCATCACGGCAGCTCCAACATCCACTGCCCTACCATGTACCTCTTTCATAACCCCATCCATATACAAATTGACCAACCATGAAGACATGACACATCCCTGTTTCAATCCAACATTTAAATACAAAATTTCGCTCAGTTCACTATCCACATGCACTGCAGCCTTAGTCCCCTCATACATACTCTACACAGCATTCAACAACTTCCCATTTATTCCATACATTCTTAAAACATTCCACATATGAAGGCCACATACAACTTCTTTCCCTTCTCTAGAAACTTTTCCACTAATGACCTAAGAATGAATATCTGATCTACACAACCTCTTCCCTTCCTGAAACCTCTCTGTTCTTCTCCAACTAATTCTTCTGTTATTCCCGTAACTTTGTCAATAAGTATCCTACCATATACTTTACCTATTTCACTAAGAAGACAAATGCCTCTATGATTACCACACACTTCTTTTTACCCTCCTCCTTTGTACAGGGGAATAATCATACCTGACTTCCAATCCTCCAGGACTCTACCTTCCTCTCTGGCCAATCTGCACATCTTCCATACTCTTTCAACTACTCTCTCCTCCCCATGCTTTGGCATTTCACCACACACTCCATCAATTCCTGGGGCTTTCCCAGTTTTGAATTTCTTCATTACTTCCATCCTACTGATTTCTTCCTCTCTTCTCACCTCCCTCCTTCTCCCAGCCATGCCTCAGCCACTCGCACTGCTTTCATTCTCTATGTTCATCAAATCCTTAAAGTGTTCTCTCCATCTGCTCATTTTTTCTCCCAACTAGCAATATACCATTTTTATCTTTCAATCCCCGACTTACTTCATTATCACCCTGTCTAACTCTCTTTACCTCTTTCCAGAACATTTTCTTACAGCATTCCCTCCCCTTTACATTCAAATTCCTTCCAAAGTCCTCATCCACTCTCTTAATATTCTCTCTTACTAGGCTAATCTTTTCACCTCTCTCTTCCTCTCTACACATAACTCTCTCTTCCATCTCTCAATTTCCTCTACACCCATTTCTCATCCACTCACTATATGCTTTCTTCTTTTGTGTCACAGCACGTCTCACTTCTTCATTTCACCATGCTGTTCCTTGCACCCCTTTTCACCTGCTCTTTGCCCTACATACCACTTCACATGCTGCACAGATTTCTTTTGTGAATATCTTACACATACCTTCCACGTCCCCCATTTGCTCCAGATCACATTTACCCAATCGCTCCTCCACTTCTCTCTTACATTCTGCCTTTTTCCCATCCTCTTGCAATCTTTCTACCTTCCTTGTATGGGCTACTTCCTCCTGTCCTTCCATTCTCCTGTTGTTCCATTTCATTTGAACCCTGGCTTTCACTATCACTATGCAGTGGTCAGAAAGTCCACTCCCCTGACCTCTGCATGCTCTTGCATCCATTACACACCATCTCATTCTATCATCCACACACACATAATCAATCATTGCCTTCTGTTCACTCAGTTCACCATCCACCCTTCTCATCACTCGCCATGTATACCTGTGGATCATTTTGTGTTAGAGTATTGGCTATCACCAACCCCTCCTGGCACAACTGTCCAATAGAGCACTGCCATTCTCATCCAGTTCTGCAGGCACACCCCACCCTCCAACTACTCCATCCACCTTCACATTCCCTACTTTTCCATTCATATCCACAATCAAAAACTCTCTCTCATTCCTTTGAAATTTTTCCATGCATGCTTCCACATTAATCCAGAACTCTTCTTTCACTCTACTTGCATTGGCACGCACACACATACACAAAATCGCCCACATCTGAAGTTCAACTTTCAATCTTACACACAATCCCTGTGCCAATGGATCGATATTTTCTTATATTCTCCTTGCATCCCTTGCACACAACAATACAAACTCCTTCTTTTGCCCTTTCATTCTCACTTACTCCCACACATATACACCATCCATATTCCCATTCTCTCTGTCTCACCTCTCCATTTTGTCTGTTATTCCACATACATCCACTTTTGCACCCTCAAGCACCTAGGCAATCTCTCCCTCTTTCACCTCGTCATTCGCACCCCTCACATTCCACGTCAAAATCCGTACCATGTTCTTTGTTCGGTCCTTAGTCGTCACCTGTTGGCCAGCCTGGTCCGAGGCTTCTTGTTCATATTTTTAGTTAGTTATTTTCCAGGGAGGGAAACTAACCCTCTGCTAACCCACTTGTGTCACACACAGAAAACATTTTGGTTGGTTATAAGGTTACCACCTGGCACTGTAAATTATTCCTGGTTTACAGGAAATCATTTGGCTTGCCAGTCTGTGCAGAGCTACCCTAAAACAGCATACTGCTACACAAAGTGGGTGGATGATGGGCACCCCCACCTATCATTAAAATATATAGCAAAGAAAAGGAAGCTGTACTTTGTTTTTGTTGATTTGGAATGACCTTTGACAGTTCCTAGGGAAATGGTGAACTGGGCAATGAGAAAGTTTGGGATGAAGGAGTAGCTGGTTAGAGTGGTTATGTATGTGGGTTCTCTCACCCCGGTGAGAGTTAATGGAGATCTGAGTGATGAGTTTACAGTCCTGAGCCCCTTATGGTTTGTCATCGTGCTTGAAAGTCTCTCACGTGGCTTCGGAAATGGACTCCCAAGGGAGATGTGGTAAGCTGATGACTTGGTGTGGACTGCAGAGAGTGAATGGTAGGTAGTGGAAAGATTTAGGAAGTGAAGAGATGGAATGGGTTTCAAGGGTTTGAGGATAAATGAAGATAAAACAAGTGACAATATCTTGGGCTGGTGGCATTACTGTCAATGCAAAGGGAGTGTGGCCATGTGCAGTTTGCCACAAGGATGTGGGAAATAACTCCAACGTGTACAGTGTTTGTCATATGTACAGTAGGTGCATAAGAGTTGTAGTGGTACTGTGGGATTCGAAGTAAGCTGCAAAATAATACTGATTTCATGTATGCAGTGTGTTGGGGAGACCAAGTACAGACTGATAAGTGTGAACAGACTGATTTTGCTTGAGTCTCTTGAGTGTGTGGAATTTTGTTACGGTATTTGGGGGACATGCTACGTGCTGGAGGTGAGACTGGAGCTGGTTCTGTGGCCATGGTATGGAACTGATTTAAGCTGATGGAGCTGTTGCCCCTCATAACAGTGAGAGAGCTTTCTCATTGTGCTAAGCAATCCTTGTATGTAGCATGTATTTAGAGTGTAACGCTGTACGGCAGAGACCTGGGCACTAAAAGAAAAGGATACTCAGCTAAAATGTCCAGAAATGACAATGATTAGATGGATGTGTAGTGAATCCTAGAATGAGAGGCTTAGGGGGGCTAAGACTGTGACTGAAAAGTTGAGAGGAAAGATGACTCTTGAATATATGGTATTGTGATGAGGAGGGGTAGAGTGTGATGGTTTGGGCACTTTAACAGGATGGAGGATGACAAATGAGTGAGAAAAGAGAGAGGTCTAAACAATGAGGGTGTGGCTGCGAAAGGCAGACCAAAAAAAAACCTGGGACAAGATCTTCGAGTGTAACCTCAGGAAAAGGGACTGAAAAGGGAGGCTGCCAGAGATTAAGCAGTGTGGAAAGCTAACATTAAATGGCCAAGGCTGAAGCATACAAGCACACTGGGGTCTTCATGAACAATACGACAAAGAATGTTGCATGTATGTGTGTATTACACACACACACACACACACACGCACAAACACACACAATCATATTAGATAACTGTCTATTCATTTTCAAAGTCTTTCTATATACTTAAACATGTCAGCTTTGTTCACTTGATGGTGGTTCTCCATGCTAAGCAATCTGTCACTACTATTAGGTAAAACTGCTCTTTCTGCCACCCACTGAAGATGTTTTCAGGGACATAACCCCTATACTGGGACAAGGCTCATTGTACAAATCTATGGTCATTATTTCTGATTAACATGTCACATTGTTCTGGCTACCACTGGATGATAAAACTTAGCTAAGAGGCAGAATCTCAGACCGGGGCTGTTAGAAATAATTTCTGTAAACCCTTTCTGTATGATGAAACCTTCTTAATTATATTCTGGCTATTGTCAGGTTACTGTACTCAGCTTATGAGATAATTGTGAGACTGTATGGAGTTAACTATGAATGCTGCACTTGAGGTGATAGGTATTTAATCCTTTAGCTACTACTGCACAATTTAGTCAGGATGCACTTTTATTGTATTTATTCAGTTATTACTACTGTGATATATAAGACAAAAATTCTGTCAGACATTTGACTGAAATGAATGAACTTATGCATATTAGATTGTAATATCTAGATTTTATGCTTCCCTCATGACCTCATCCCCTTCTAAGTCTCTTCCTTATGTTTTACATTTTGATAATGGCAAAGTTGTAAGAGCCAATCCCATATTACCTACTTCAAGGTGTAAGAGTCTGAGACCATGTCACCATTGTTTTGTACTGTACTATTATTGGGTAAATGACCACCCTACTTCTTCCCTTGATGGCATTACATGGTTGAAAAGCCTCCAAACATCTTGGGGGTCAAATCCATCTGCATGAAAGAACACTTACTCCACCTGATGCATTCTAACCATTAAACCACTAGGCGCCCAAAATTTCTCTGTCCAGTTTGAAAAAAGTTCATTTACCTGGGAATACAGTAATAACTTTATAAGCACAGAAAATACTTACTTAACCTGGTCGATGAAACTTTCTTCCTGTTTGTTCAAATCCTCACGAAGCTGCTGACAAGTTTCATTCTGTTGAATTTCTTTCGTACGCAGCTGTTCATCATGCTCTTTCACGTAGGTGTTATGTGCCTCCTTTACCATCTCCAGCAATTTCTGCAGTTGCTGGCACTTTGACCTGACAACAGATTTGAACCTTCTGCTTTGGCTGTTTCTATTTAATCATAGGAGAATAAAGAAAAATAGCTAAAGGTACAGTAATTGCAAAAATAATTGTCTCAGATGAAGTTTCTGTATAACACAGGGGAAGCTGAATCTATAAATAAGTCCTGATTACATTTTCAGAAGTATAGATCTAATGCTCGAAAGATCATGTATGAATGATAAGACTGTTCTTGAATTTATCAACTCTGTTGTCATCTTTTGTGAATGAGAGAAAACCTAGGCTTGAGAATACAGACACTAGTTCTCTCAGAACAGTTAGAGGGATAAACAGGATGGATGAGAGCTCTGGAATGGAAGAAAGTGGGGCAAGAGTACACGGTTGTAGTGATGAGTGGAAAAAGATTAATAAGCTAAGATGCTACGAACATATTCTAATAATACCCAATAATATAAGACTGAGTATTGAGGAAAGTCTTAAAGTAAAATTCAAGGTATTGAGACACTCTATTCCCCATTTATTTTGCACACTAACCCCAATTTTCTTTTACTGCACCAAAGTACTAACTCACTCAGAAATTTCAATCTCTCTCCACTGCCCAGTACATCACACAGAAAGTTACCCCCTTAAAAACAATCATTTTACTTTTATCTACATTTACCTTAAAACCATTCCATGCAGAGGCATTAACATAATTATCTCTGAACCAGTCTACAATGATCTTATTCAATATCAGCAACACAGTATCATCTGCATAAACAGATGTGCGTTTTTCCACCCTTCACCTTTAATCAATCTCCACCTCTCTCTCTCTCCGCAACTGAAGTTTTAACCTCTCTCTTACCCTTAACCCAATGAATATGGATATAATAGCCATGAAGATATCCCACATATCTGTCTCACGTCATCAAGAATATTAAACTATTCACAAACCTTACACATGGTTCAGTATCATAATCTAAACTCTGAACAACATTCACTTCCATCCTACCCACACCATACATAGGTAAAGCAAGACAGCAGGATGATGGCTGCATGCTTAACATAATTAGCTCAAGCAAGTACTGTAACTGGACTCAATGCAGTTTTCAAATATTTTTACCTTAATGAATGATTCTCCTCCTCTAAACTTGACATCACCACACTGCTCTCTTCTATTTGCTGTTCCTTAGCCTTCAGAATCTTTTGATACTCACAGCTTTTCCTCAGCAAGTTGTCCTAGAAAAGAAAAGTTTATGGTAGCTAATACTTCGATGAAATTTCAACAATTTATTTTTATGGAAAACAAAACCAGAGAAGGAATCTTGCAAAACTTCTTTTCAAATATATACACACTTATTTCTGCAACGGCAGTTGGGAATGCTAACCATTTACAGTAAAAGTCCTCTCGTGCAGGATCTGGTCTTATGGTGTTTATGGTCTTTCAGCGGTTTTCATAACTACTCTCATTACGAAAGCTCTCTGCTCTTCCAGCACATATGCTGAGCTGACTGGCCAACTTGGCGCTGTTGACGCTAGATCAGGGGCTTTTCATAATAATTCAGCACCAATAAATATTAGATTTTCTTCCATATCCAGCAAATATTAAATTTTCTTCTGTATCTAACACATTTTGAAGTCCTATTTAGTGCGAAAGTTTGAACAGTTCACCTATACCTTAATGCATTTTTTTAAGCTTAGCGCTTTTGAAGATTTCTGCTTGCCAACACTGCATGTGCTGTCGGCTGTCATGACTTATGAGTGTCTGGCTTTGTGAGCGGGACCTTTCAAAAGTCTGGAAACTTTGTCGTGCTATTTTATGGTCATCCTCTTGTTCTCGTGTTGAGCTATGACCTCTACTAGTGGAAAAGCCTACTGGTGTTATGAAAAAATGCACCCATAAGATGCTCACTAACACCTAGAAGATTGAATTATTGAAAAAATTAGAGTCGGGTGTTCCAAGGAAAAAGATGATGGAAGATTTCGGTGTGAACTCTTCCACTATAATTATACGACCTTAAGAAACAGAAGGCCAATATAGTGCTTAGGGTTGACCAATAATACTTGCTAGACACTGTGATTGCATTGGGGTGACCGACCATGATTGCTAAAAACTTTTTGGCAGGTTTTCCTGGTAATCTGGCAGTTTCTGCTCTTTCACCATCTGCTTCTTCCCGAAGATGCCAAATGAGAGGAATTTTACTGTATGTGGTTCTACCTTTAAACTGACTACACTGAGTGATAAATCACCTAACTGAAATGAACAACAGAACTCTACAGCCAGGCAGCAGAGGCCATATGGTAGATAATAAACCAATTGGTTTCCTGTACCCATGAAACCAGTTGCTACCAATATGTTGTTAACCATACAGCCAACAAGTAAGTCCCTGGTGGTCTATGTAACCCATACAGGTTTAAATCCCTGGGATGGTTGGGGTTTACTGTTCATATTATGCCACATAGGGGAAAGTGACTGGTCACTTCTTTGCCTTAATTATCTGGACTGAGTAGCTTAGCCCTAGGTTCACATGAACCAAATCAGAGTAAGGGAAGCTTGATGACAAATAGATGAAGTTTTGCAAAATTGCATTACCTGCTATGCATGCTTTTCATCACCTAATTTATCAATGAAAGCCCTTGGTTACTGTGTGTAACAGATACCGAACATGATGAATCATAACGGAATTGCGCGATAACGAAAACACAGAACCTATGGGATTTAATCTAACAATTTAGAGTCACTAAGTACAGTACATACATACCATTGTGGTAATTATCAGAAACATGCATAGGCATGGTTAGGTTAGTAGAAAATGACAAAAGGGAACAATAGGGAAGAAACACACACCATATTGAGACCTAAGGTGGGCCTGAGGTAAGGAGGTGGAGAGTTTGTGGTATCCACTATCTGGGATTAACCCCTTGAATAGTGACTAATCTTTTAATCCCTAAATACCATCAGAAACCACTGTTTCTGCATCATCTTTGTTGGCAGAAACCAGCTCAGGTGCGTGATAACAATGTTTTTTGGAGGGGGGGGGGGGAGTGTGCAGGAGTGAGGTTTTCATCTTGCAGTGATAACAAAAACCATTACAACCAAGTGCACAATAACCAAGGAATCACTGCATACAAGTTCAGACTGATTTTAAGAAATTTAAAGCTTTGGCATACTGGTTACAAAAATGGCTAGAATAATGCAATTTCTACAATGCATTTGGCACGGCCTTCACTAACTCGGATGCTCTAACCGCTTCACCACTGGAAACCTTGTTATTTTTTTTTTATTTATTTATTTTTTTTTTTTTATGTGTAACTGCTCTGGGCAAAGGCTTTAGGACCTATCCCCAGGGCCTAGTAGTCCTCCTACAGCTCCACATGTCACCACTTTGGTGCTAATAACCACCATCCATACTGAATACATGTTAGGGCAGTCTCATACAAGACTGGTGTATTGGTATAAATGCACACACATTTTGTCTGTACAGGACTTAACACTCAGAAAACTATACAGTACTCAAGAACAAACTATACTACAAGGACTGGCAAGTCAGGAGCTACCGGGTAACAATGTAATCAAGGATGCAATCATGCATGAGGGAGCCATAATCATTACCACCATTTTAGTTAGGGGACATGTTATGTGCAGGAGGTGGGGCTGGAACTTGTTCTATGGCTTGGGTAAGGAGGCTCTCCCTCTGTGCAAAAGGATATTTGTATGCAATATGAGCTGGAGTGTAATGCTGTATGGTAGTGAGACCTTAGCAGTAAAGGAAGAAGATATTCATAAGCTCAAACATACAGAAATGACAATGATTAGATGGATGTATAATGTGTCCTTGAATGCAAGGCCTGCAGTTACTAGATTTATGATGAAAGAGTTGAAAGGAAGGATGGGACTGGAGTGTATTGGTGTCGTGATGAGGAGAGGTAGATTGAGATGGTTTAGGCATGTAAAAAAGATGGGGGATGACAACTGGATGCAGGAAGTGAGAGGTGTGAACGCTGGGGGTAGAGATGCATGATGCAGACCCAAAAAGACCTAGGACGAAGTCATAGAGTGTGATGTCAGGGATTTGGGACTGAAAAAGGAGGCTGCCAGATAAAGCAGCATGGAAAGACACCATTTGGTGACCAAGGGCATTGCATGCAGGCATTTTGAAACCTTTGTTATTATCTATCTATTGCCAGACGCCTCAATCCCGTTTGGGGTGGCCACAAACAAATCGCCTCCAAGTCGCCCTGTCCCCCGCCATTTCACTCCCCTGCTCCCAACTCACACCCCCCTCTCTCATATACCTCTCCACCCCATCTCTCCATCTCATCCTCGGCCTCCCCCTCCCTCTTTCCCCCTCCACCTCACTCACATACACTCTCTTCGTCAGTCTTTCACCCTCCATCCTCTCCACATGGCCAAACCACCTCAGTGTGTTCCTCATAACGCTTCCTATCACATCCACATCAACACCACAACGCTCCTTTATATCCTCATTCGTCAGCCTGTCTCTCCATGTGACTCCACAGGCTCCTCTTAAATAACTCATTTCCACGGCTCTCACTCTTGACTTGTGTCCTTCCAACAACGTCCACGCTTCACTTCCGTACGTTAGAGTTGGTATCACAATACAGTAATCCCTCTAATATCCGGACGCCCAATAACCGAACATCCCCACTAACCGAACCTTATCGTCCTGGGATCAAACATTCCCAAAATGGTCCGAAAATCCAAAAAAATTGGAAAAAAAAATCGATTTTTTGCCGTCCGTAATTTGAACTTGCCGCGCGCGCCGCGTGAGAGCATTGTTTTGGTTCGTCATTCCTCCGACGTCCGATAGAGCGCCGCTGCATCCTCCCCACTTCCCGCCTGTCTCTCACCGCGACAAGACCTACGCTCTTCGTCATGGCTGCCCACGTGCTCGCTTTTGTGGTGGTGCCGTACTTGCTGCAAGGCCTCCTGCTGCTCTCTGCCCTACTCTTAATGATGGCCCCGCCTCCTGAGAAAAGGAAGAGAGTGGTGTTGACTCTGGAGAAGAAACGGGAGATATTGGAGAAGGTTGATGCGGGTTGGTCTTCCTCTCGCATTCTCCGCGAGTTCAACCTGGCCCGGTCGACTTTGTTTGATATCAAGCGTTCCCGAGACAAGCTCATGCAGTACACGGCTGACTTCTCGTCGAGAAGCAAACGCAACGTGGAGAGGAAGGTTATGTTTACTCCCAAGTATGCAGAGATCGACCGCTCCACGTTGATTTGGTATCGACAGCAACGTGCAGCTGGTGTGATGGTACGTGGAACGGAGCTGAAGGCTGCTGCTGAGAAGTTTGCAAGGCTTCATGACGCCCTAGACTTCAAGGCATCCGAGGGTTGGCTCTTCGCGTTCAAGTTGCGACATGGCCTTACTAACCGTAAAGCACATGGCGAAGCATTGGACGCTAACGAGGATGGAGTGGACGAGTTTCGGCACAAGGTGAAAGGCTTGATCGACAGGGAGGGCCTCACTCTCGGACAAGTCTATAACGCTGACGAAACTGGCCTATTCTATCGCTCGGTGCCAACGAACACTCTCGCCGATGAGACGGAGAAGCGTGTACCTGGCCGCAAGCTTTCTAAGGAACGGATATCTGCTTTGTGTTGTGCCAATGCTAACGGCATGCACCGGCTTAAGCCCGTTATTGTTGGCCGTGCAAAGCAGCCTCGGTGCCTTCGTGGGGTGATGGATGTCCTTCCTGTCGTATGGTACCATTCTTTGAAAGCATGGTTCACAGCTGTGATTTTCAAAGACTGGTTTCACCATCACTTCGTCAAGGAGGTCATACATTACCAGACGAAGACACTGGGAATTCCTCGCGACCAGGTAAAGGCTCTCCTTCTCCTCGACAATGCACCTGCCCACCCGTGCGACAAGGACTTGGTTGCTGAGAATGGCCGTATTAGGTGCATGTTTCTGCCACCTAATACGACTGCTCTCATTCAACCAATGGACCAGAGTGATCGTGGCAACAAAGCGCCTGTACCGTCAGAAGTTCCTGGACGAGGTGATGGTGGTTCTCGAGACGAGGACGAGCGCAGGAAGGACGTGACACTCGAGGCAAGCGGACTTTGGAAAACCTTCGCCGCTACAACATCAAGTCTGCGCTGTACAACTGGGCTAGTGCATGGAAGGAAGTCCCTGTGAAAACTCTTGAAAATGGTTGGTCTCGTCTGCTTCTCGGAACAGATGAGGAGTACGATTTCCTAGGGTTTGACGTGGATGACTTCCATGCACGGCTGCGTACGCACGGTGCGACGATGTTGATGTGGACGATGTTCGTGAGTGGTTGGACGACGACGAGGGCGATCCTGGGTATCAGACGTTGTCTGATATCGAGATCGCGTCTTCGGTTGCTGGTGTCAGTCCCGAACTTGAAGATTCGACGACGAAGGCGATGATGATGCAGACTCCGCCCAGCAGGACACTACTCCAGCCATCCCCAAGCTGAGCGCACTCCGGGAACATCTAGAGTTCGTCCCTAGACTACCTGGAACACCCGGACTGCGACAGGGAGATGGGGCCCTTGGGACTCGTGGAGGAAGTGCGTGCTTTCCGGCAGCGCATCATCAATCGCCAGAATCGTCGGTCCTTGCGTCAGTCAACGATTGACAGTTTTTTCAGGCCCGTGACCCCCGCTGTGCCAAGCCCTGGTTCCACTCCGTTGCCTCCCCAAGACAGGCCCTCATGCTCCGAGCCACAGCCCAGCACATCAGCTACAGTGGAGTCACCGCTCGACGTGAGTTTGCGGCTGTCTTCAGAGTCTTCTGTAGTCGGTACGCCATCACCACTACCCACCGATGCACCCCTTGGACGCCTGCCAGTGATACTCTCGGGCTCTGACAGTGAATAAACAGCAAGAACTTCTCCACTAGACCACACGGGAATTTTGAGTGTTGTGCAGTGAAAAAACGGTGTGTTGTGTTAAGGTTTTCAAGTTGGGAGAAAAGACTAAGTAGAAAAGAAATTTAACGTAACTAACCTTCTTTGTTTTGGCTTTGGAAACTTAAAAAAACTTGGGAAAAGTTAATGTGCAACACTTAAATTTAATGGAACATTATTTGGACTAAAGTGAACACTGTGAAAAGAACGGACTTCTGTGTGTTAGTGACTAAGTTCAGTGCAAGACTTCAGGAAGAGTGTAGTGCAAGTGCTTCAGGGAAATCGTTCTTACTGTCAGAGTCCGAGAGGAGGCGGTTATTCATCGAGGTGGCCAGGGACTTGCTGTAAGTAGCCAAAATGTTTCATGTTGTACTATTTTCCATACTATATTTACCAGAATGTTTCATATTGTATTTTTCCCATACTATACTTACCAGAAAGTGTCATACTGTACTTCTTTCCATACTAAACTTACCTCATGCATGTGCAGTAGGAATGTGTTTTTCAGAGTTCGGTTAGGTTCGGTTAGGTTAGGTTCGGTTAGAGTCCATAAGTACCAGAATGTTTATTAATGTATGAACATACTTCTAAACCCACATTTTATGTGTCTATTGCATTTATTTCAGTCATTTATGTGCCTTATTGGTGTGATTTGGGTGTTAAACAGGTGCTATGCATGTCCGGAGGGAGTTGTATAGGTGTTTCTCTGTGTTAGGGTCCGTAAGTACAAGTCCATAAGCTGGGGCCCAATATCCGGACAAAACCAATATCCGAACCTACCGATGGCTCTATTGATCCGGATATTGGAGTGATTACTGTACTGTCATGTAGTAACTTTTTCACTTCCATGCTCACTTCCCTGTTTCTTATCACTGCTTTCAAAGAACCAGCAACCTTATTTCCCTGCTGTACCCTTTCAAGCACTTCACCCTCCAAACCTCCATCCTTACTCATCACACTACCCAAGTACTTAAACGTACTCACATTTTCCAATTCCTCACCATCCAACCTCGCTGTACATTCACTGACTTCACCTCTCTCAAAGACCATCACTTTACTCTTCCCTACATTCACCTTTAGATTCCGTTTCCTACACACTCTCTCAAACTCATCCACCAAGCCTTGCAGCTCTCCTTCGTCTTCACTCAACAACACGGTATCATCTGCAAACAACAGTACAGGGAGTTTCCAAACACTATCCTCTCTCACCAGGGCCACTCCAACATCCACTACCCTACCTTGTACCTCTTTTATTACCCCATCCATGTACAGATTGAACAACCATGGAGACATGACACATCCCTGTTTCAACCCAACTTTCAAAGAGAAAAATTCACTTAGTTCACCATCCACACGCACTGCAGCCTTCGCACCATCGTACATACTCTTCACAGCATTCAACAACTTCCCATCTATTCCATATATTCTTAACACTTTCCACAATCCTAGTCTATCCACCCTGTCATATGCTTTCTCCAAATCCATGAAAGCCGCATACAACTTCTTTCCCTTCTCTAGAAACTTTTCCACTAAAGATCTGAGAATGAATATCTGATCTACACAACCTCTTCCCTTCCTAAAGCCTCCCTGTTCTTCTCCAACTAATTTCTCTGTTCTTTCTCTCACTCTGTCAATAAGTATCCTACCATACACTTTTCCTATTATACTAAGAAGACAAATGCCCCTATGATTACCACACACTTCTTTTTCCCCTTTTCCTTTGTACAAGGGAATAATTATACCTGACTTCCAATCCTCCGGGACTCTACCTTCCTCCCAGGCCAATCTGCACATCTTCCACATCCATTCTACTACTATCTCTCCCCCATGCTTCAACATTTCACCACACACTCCATCAATTCCTGGGGTTTTCCCTGATTTAACTTTCTTCACTGCTTCCACAACTTCTATCCTACTGATTTCTTCCTGTCTTCTCACCTCCCTCCTTCTCCCAGCCATTCCCCAGCCACTTATACTTGCATTACTTCCATCCTCCACGTTCAACAATTCCTTAAAGTGTTCTCTCCATCTGCTCACTTTTTCTCCCTTCTCCACTAGTAATCTACCATTTTTATCTTTCACTCCCCTGCTAACTTCACTTCCACCCTGTCTTACTCTTTTCACCTCTTTCCAGAACATTTTCTTACAGTCCCTCCACTTTACACTCAAATTCCTTCCAAATTCCTCATCCACTCTCTTCTTACTCTCTCTTACTAATCTTTTCACCTCTCTCTTCCTTTCTACATATAACTCTCTCTTCCGCCTCTCATTATTATACTGTATATATATATATATATACTGTACACACACACACACACACAGTACAGTAGTCCCTCAATTATCGGACGTAACAGAGCCAAAGACATGTCCGGTTAGTTGCAATGTCTGGATAATGACAATATCCCCTGCTACTGTACCCAGACCCTACCTATATCCAACCTCCAACCTATACCTAACCTATTTGTACAGTACCTCTGGTTACTTTGGCAGTGTTTTCCGGTCATTCAGGCATATTTAGACATCAAAACACACATAGGAATATCAAAAATAATTTACACACAGACACACACACACACACACACACAAAAACACACCCTGGCTACACACTACTGCATGTACAGTGCCCCTCCTAATTTCTGCAGTGTTTTCCAGGCGTTCTGCCATATTTAGACATCAAACCACACATATGAATATCCAAAATAATTTTTAACATCAAGAAAACCATGTAAAAAAAAAAAAATTGAAAACCAAAAAACCACCATACCTATACACTACCGTATGTACAGTACCCCTCCTAATTTTGGCACTGTTTAGGGCGTCGGGCTATAGATAGACTATAGATAGATAGATTTCTGGTCATTCTGCCATACTGAGACATGATAACACACATAGGTTTTTCCATATTAATGCTAAACACCAACAAAACCATAAAAAAAAAAAAAAAAATCAAAACCAAAAACCACCAACCTATACACTACTGTATGTACAGTACCACTCTTAATTTTGGCAATGCTTTCTGGTTATTCTGCCATACTGAGACAACAAAACACACATAGGATTATCCATATTACTGCTAAACATCAAGAAAACAATGCACAACCAAGCAAAATCTACAAAAAACCTGAAGACAGTTTGAAAATCAGTTATCTGTGACTAGTGATTGCTCACGGGACCAAAAAAACATTCTACAGCCAAATATGCCACCGGAAATTGGTTATACTGGTATAAATGATATACCATCATCTACGCTGGTGTTTATACACTAAGATGAGCTAATATAAGCACATTAAACTGATAAGTAAAAGTACAGAAATGCAGTGAGAATAAAGTGTTCAGCAGTACAACTTACCTTCATATAACTTCCTACCATCCTTGTGCAAAATTTTGCCAGCACCTTCCAAGGATTAAGCATATGTTATGCAGAATTTTGATAAGACCAAAGGTAGTCGAATAAATCGCAAAAACACTTTGAAAACTCATGAGTCAGTGTTATCACCACAGAAGAGGGTAAGGACTGAAGGAGTGAGGGGGAGCCACGAGGGAATGGAGGAGGGACGGGAGGGAGTAAGAAGCAAGGTTGTGGGCTGGATTCCCCCCTTCTGTCAACAGGCAGAAGGGTGCATTTACCATACATTTACTCGTGGCTTGCAGTCTGTTAGACGCCGAGTGGCCATGCAGAAGTACAACTCACGGTGACCCGGGGACTTCAGATGTTCGGTAGAGAGGCAGACGATCGCTGTCGCTGAACATGTACTCGTGGCTTGTAGTCTGTGTTTGATGTACTTGTGCCTTGTAGTCTGTGTTTGATGGTGGTGGCAGTCAGGAAAGACTTAGCCTGGTGGCCACACGATATTGAACACTCGGTGGGGATCCATACGGATGTTTTGACACCACTTGCAGGTTACAGCCGTATTACTTGGGTGCTGGAGATTCGTTGGGAGTGATCGGATGAGTGCGCGGCTTTGACCATTCAGTAGAGGGGCAGATGGGCACTTTAACTCTGGTTGTCGGTTACGGACTACTTCCCGCTGAGCCCAGCAGCCACGATACTGAATGTCTGAACATGTCAGCTGGCCAGCCAAAGTTCTTGGGGACTTTTACATCTGGATAGTTGCAAGTAAGTTTTGATAATGGTTTAATACAGCCAAGGTCCTGCATCCGGATAATGAACACGTCCAGATAAATGAGTGACTAATTATATATAAATATATATATATATATACATACAGTACATCCCCCTAGTACACGCCTATATGGGCGGCAGAGGACGTCGCGTACTGTACTAGGTATCCGCATACTGTGAATACATAAACTTACAGGAAAAATTACATATGGGCAGCACCCCCCTTCATGGGCAACCCTTGAGACGCCGTTCAGACCTAAGTATTGTACTATACAGGGAAACTAAGACATATTACCTAAGATAAAGTAAACCAACAAGATTATGACTTTACTAGGTAAATCATCATAGATATGGCTTAACTAAACCAACATGAATATGGCTGCTCACCTTTACCCAAGAGGACAACAGGCGTGATGGAGGTAAGAAGAGGATCCGAGGCAGGATGAGGCACCGAGCGTGCATCTCCTGCATCACCCACCTCACCACCTTCCTCACCACTTTCGTCACTTTCACTAATGCACTCACTTCATTCATAAACCCTTCAAAGTCTATTTCTGACACCTCAGACATCGAACCAGCCTCTTGATCCTCCTCAGGATATGGCCCTTCTGATGCTGAAGGGAGTGATTCCTCACATTGTTCATGCCGAAGGAAACGGGTGATGAGTGTTTGCTTCCGTCTGATTACTTCCTGGTTGTGATTGTCGGTGTAGTAGCGGAAGGTTCTGTCCAGTGAAGACATCACCTCCTCCACTCGCAACTGAGAGCGTTGGATGTCCTTGAATTCTTCCTTGAATTTATCAAGGGCACACAGTACCCTGCTGATCTCCATCATGGTCAAATCTTCACTCTCCATCACTGGTGTTGCTGCCTTTTCTGCTGCTATCTCCTGCTCAAGGTGGGCGGAGCATAGGCAACCGTTATCGCTTCTTGGGGGGGCAATGTTGTGTACTCAGGGTAACCCTGGATTTGGGCCACTCTTCGCTGCCCGTCTCGCTTATAAGGAGTTCAGTTCGAGTACTAATAAAAAATACATTAAAAAATAAATAAATAAAAATGAAATAAAAGGTCCTCACGTACAAGGGGGATTTCGTACTCGGAACTCGCGTACTGTGGGGATATCTATCTATCTATTGCCAGACACCTCAAGCCTGTTTGGGGTGGCCACAAACAAATTGCCTCCAAGTCACCCTGTACCCTGCCATTTCACTGCCCTGCTCCCAACTCATACCCCCCTCTCTCATATACCTCTCCACCACATCCCTCCATCTCATCCTCGGCCTCCCCCTCCCTCTTCCTCCCTCCACCTCACTCACATACACTCTCCTCGTCAGTCTTTCACCCTCCATCCTCTCCACATGGCCAAACCACCTCAGTGTATTCCTCCTAACCCTTCCTATCACATCCACATCCACACCACAACGCTCCTTTATATCCTCATTTTTCAGTCTGTCTCTCCATGTGACCCCACAGGCTCCTCTTAAATAACTCATTTCCACTGCTCTCACTCTTGACTTGTGTCCTTCCAGCAACGTCCAAGCTTCACTTCCATACGTTAGAGTTGGTATCACAATACTGTAATGTAGTAACTTTTTCACTTCCATGCTCACTTCCCTGCTTCTTATCATTGCTTTCAAGGAACCAGCAACCTTATTTCCCTGCTGTACCCTTTCATACACTTCATCCTTCAAACCTCCATCCTTACTCATCACACTACCCAAGTACTTAAACATACTCACATTTTCCAATTCCTCACCATCCACCTCGCTGTACATTCACTGACTTCACCTCTCTCAAAGACCATCACTTTACTCTTCCCTTCATTCACCTTTAGATTCTGTTTCTTACACACTCTCCCAAACTCATCCACCAAGCCTTGCAGCTCTCCTTCGTCTTCACTCAACAACACAATATCATCTGCAAACAACAGTACAGGGAGTTTCCAAACAATACCCTCTCTCACCAGGGCCACTCCAACATCCACTACCCTACTTTGTACCTCTTTTATTACCCCATCCATGTACAGATTGAACCACCATGGAGACATGACACATCCCTGTTTCAACCCAACCTTCAAAGAGAAAAATTCACTCAGTTCACCATCCACACGCACTGCAGCCTTAGCACCATCATACATACTCTTCACAGCATTTAGCAACTTCCCATCTACTCCATATATTCTTAATACTTTCCACAATCCATGTCTATCCACCCTGTCATATGCTTTCTCCAAATCCATGAAAGCCGCATACAACTTCTTTCCCTTCTCTAGCAACTTTTCCACTAAAGATCTAAGAATGAATATCTGATCTACACAACCTCTTCCCTTCCTAAAGCCTCCCTGTTCTTCTCCAACTAATTCCTCTGTTCTTTCTCTAACTCTGTCAATAAGTATCCTACCATACACTTTTCCTATTATACTAAGAAGACAAATGCCCCTATGATTACCACACACTTCTTTTTCCCCTTTTCCTTTGTACAAGGGAATAATTATACCTGACTTCCAATCCACCGAGACTCTACCCCCCTCCCAGGCCAATCTGCAGATTTTCCACATCCATTCTGCTACTATCTCTCCCCCATGCTTCAGCATTTCACCACACACTCCATCAATTCCTGGGGCTTTCCCCAATTTAGCTTTCTTCATTGCTTCCACAACTTCTGTCCTATTGATTTCTTCCTGTCTTCTCACCTCCCTCCTTCTCCCAGCCATTCCCCAGCCACTTATACTGGCATTACTTCCATCCTCTATGTTCAACAATTCCATAAAGTGTTCTCTCCATCTGCTCACTTTTTCTCCCTTCTCCACTACTAATCTGCCATTTTTTACTGTATATATATATATATATATATAGCCAAATGGTTTCCTGTAAGCCAAGAAACCATTTACAACACTGGGTTCAATTCTTTCACATCTGGAGATTGTCAGACGTGAAAGAATTGAACTTGCTGGTGAATCTCTTGAGTGTGTGGAAGAGTTTTGTTATTTGGGAGACATGTGTGCTGGAGGTGGGGCTGGAGCTAGCTCTGTGGCTAGGGTGAGAAGTGGTTGGAAGAAGTTCAGGGAGCTCTTGCCTCTCTTGACATTGAGAGGACTCTCCCTACGTGCTACGGGGTCTTTGTATGCAGCATGTGTTAGGAGAGTAATGCTGTATGGCAGTGAGACCCGGGCAGTGAAGGAGGAGGATATTCGCCGCCTCAGACATACAGAAATGACAATGATTAGGTGGATGTGTAGTGCGTCCCTGCATCCAAGGTCTGCGGGGGCTGGGTTCATGATGGAAAAGTTGAGAGGTAGGATGGGACTGAAGTGTATTGGTGTTGTGATGAGGAGAGGTAGATTGAGATGGTTTGGACATGTGGAGAGGATGGGGGATGATAATTGGGTGAGGAAGGTGAGAAGTGTTAATATTGGGGGTGAGGTTACGAGGGGTAGAACGAGAAAGACATGGGACGAGGTCATT
The DNA here is from genome assembly GCF_032717465.1 of Coenobita brevimanus. Lineage (NCBI taxonomy): Eukaryota > Metazoa > Arthropoda > Malacostraca > Decapoda > Coenobitidae > Coenobita > Coenobita brevimanus. Next base: position 8,393,590 of record NC_137028.1, on the reverse strand, counting down.
AAGTGTGACCTCAGGGTTAAGGGACTGAACAGGGAGGTTGCAATGGATCATGCAGCATGGAGAGCCGCCATTAGGTGACCAAGGCCGATCCATGCAAGCATGTTGGAGCCTTTAAAAACAAAACAAAACGAAACAGTGCTAACCATATAACCAAACCATACATGCTCCCTACGTGTCAACAAGTGGGTTGGTGGAGGGTTAGTGTCCCTCCCCGTAGAACAAATAACTCAAAGTCAAATGACCACCCCTTATGGGATTAAGGAGTCTGGCAGTAGACAGATAAATAGATATATACCGATATCTATCTATCTATTGCCAGACACCTTAATCCCATACAGGGTGGCCACAAACAAATTGCCTCCATGTCGCCCTGTCCCCTGCCTTTTCACTGCCCTGCTCCCAGCTCACACCTCCCTCCATCATATACCTCTCAACTCCATCCCTTCATCTCATCCTTGGCCTCCCCCTCCCTCTCTCCCTCTCCACCTCACTCACATACACTCTCTTCATCAGTCTCTCATTCTCCATCCTCTCCACATGGCCAAACCACCTCAATGTGTTTTTCCTAATGCTTCCTATATAGATATATAGATAGATAGATAGATAGATACGTAAAGCTTGGTAAAAGCATTTAAAACTTCAACTTACCTGCATAATCAATTCCATTTTCTGAAGTCTTTCATTCATCTCTTTTTCAGTTATGGTTTTTTCTTCTGCAGCCTGGAACAAACAATTTAGGCATAAATGTTGTACCAGTACAGGAGTACCATTAGGTAATAAACTGTTAAGGCCTTCCTAAACAGACAATACAGTAAAATCAACAACATTCTTATCCCAGTTCTAATAAAGCTTGTAAGAACAGTAAAATAGCAAGCCATGTGAAATGAGCCACTTGATCACTTATTCAACATCGAAGACTTTGAAATCCTGATTTCACCTCAAAGTATGCCATCTGAACTTGCACAGCAATGTGAATATCTCGAAAACTTGAAAAATGTCACTGATACTCACAAGAATCATGAATACTGAAGTAATGAAGGAAATGTGGGGGGGGGGATCTTACTTTGGAACCATTCCTTATCAGTGATAACACAATTTACAGTTCAAATGCCAAACACTGATTTCCACTAGTAAAGCAAACATTATTACTGTAGTTTTTTTTTTTTAACCCGCCCTGTCCCAACCGATTTTCCACCATTGACTCCCCCCAGTCCCGACCAATTTTTTTTTTTTTTTTTTGGGGGAAAAAAAAAAAAAAAAAAAAAAAAAAAAAGGGGCTCAAACCTCCGCTTTTGGTGAGAAACATTGAAAATTCATAAAGAAATCACTCACCTGAGGTTTAAAATACTCGATACAGGTAGCAGTACTCCTTACCTTATTGGGTTTTCTATCAGGCTGGCTCCAAAGAAAATGAGTTCTATTCCACACCACTCATAAACAGTATTTGTTTATTTATTTGGTACAAATTTATATGTAGTACAAGAGTATACTGGTTTTCAAACAGTAATATAGGCAATATAAGCATTGTTTCACTCATTAACACAACATACCTGACCTTTTTTGGCAACATTACCTGATCATCATTTCTGACTGTTTCTTCCTCTGATGCTACGTAAACTTTGTCCTCCATGTTGTCATCGATTAGGGAATCACTCTGACCCTGAATGTCTTTATTGGCCAGGTCACTGGTAACAGGTGAATTGCCGGGACAATGGAGTGCAGGGGGGGGGGGGAGGTCATGCGGGGGTAAGGCACAGTCCCTAACTAGCATCTTGTAGAAGGTGTCCCGTGCATAAGTACCAAAAATCACACGCGAAAATTGAAAATTGTGCAAATTATGAACCTTGCAACTGGGCGACGTACTGGTACGTCGATGGGTCTAGCTGTGACAAAACATTGTGATGTACTCATACGTCGATGGGACACCTCAGGTTAAGGCTGATGGCTGCAAACAAACACTACAGTGATTTTCATTGCCACCAGTGATTATGAAATAATAAGAGCTTCAATATGTCATACCATGCAATCAAATATCTTGATGGATCCTGGGTTTTGGTAGTTTTATTTTTTATGCTTTGCCCACTCTGGTCATGACCTAAATAGCTATATTAAGTGTGGGAGCATGGATGTACTGTAGTATGCACTTACTGGGAGGAGCACTACGGTTGCATTAGCAGCATCCTTGACAGAAGCGTTGAATGCTGTAGTGGTGGTGTTAATGGTGTGGTTGGCCAGAATAGTGGTGTCATTTCCACCTTCAATTACTGTGTTGTCCAGGAAACTTGCTGTTACATCACCCCCTTCTTCATTACTACTACCATGTTTGCTCTGAACAAACAGGAAAAATGAACACAAGTTAGATGTATAGTAACCAGAATTTATATGTAAACTATTATATGAGGTTATCAGTCTCATCCTAACCTTCCTTCTACAAATCAATGGGGTGGGCAGGGTCCAGGAATGACTCTGGGAAAGAATAAAGGAAATGATTTATCAACACTGAATATGTATGACAGGTCACAAGAAAATGCATATCAACAGCTATGGCACACCTAATTTCTGGCCTGGCTCCTTTCTTTGAGTGGGGTAAAGGTAACCTTGTCATTTTTAATGGACCCAGCTTAGTTTCTCCATCTTTCAACCCACAATAATCTTCCATATCCATGACTCAACTCAGTCCTGCATCATCTCTAAATATGCTTGGAATTTCATTCTCTTGGGATTTATCATGGAAGATCATATTACCTCTCATAAAATTTGCCTCCAAGAGATGAAGTATGCTAAGGTGACTCCATGCCTTCTTTACCCCCACACAGCTGTTGTCTTTATACAGGAGTTTTATTCATCTGTGTAGAGTACAACTCTCACTTGTGGGGAAACTCCCCACATATGGCTCTTATCAACTGGATGGAGCCAAAGGCTTTTATCTCTCCAACTCTCCTCATCTTACTGAACCCCTTCAACCTCTGTCTCTTTGCCATACTGTTGCATCTATCTCTTTTTTGTCACTACCTGAACAGTCACTGCTCTTCTGAGCAGTCTGCTTACACTCCTCCATTACAGCAGGCACGTAGCACCCGTCTGGCAGCAAAGTCTCACTTTTTTTTTTTTTTCCCCAACTCACTTACGCATGAGTTAACCAATACTCCCAGTTCTTCGTATATGCAACAGGTCAACTCTGGAACTGTCTGTATTTCCTATTGTCTATGACCTCCAGTCTTTTAAACAAATTGTGTTCAAGCATCTCAAAATGAATGAAGCTTGAAGTTGGCTTTCTTTTACTTTATCCCCCACTCTCCTTTGAAGAGAACAATCTTGCAGGATTCCAGTCTTTAGTACCTTCTACCTTGCATTAAAAAAAAAAAAAAAAAAAAAAAAAAAAAAATGGGGGGGGGGGGGGAATTTTTTTTTTTTTTTTTCTGATACCAGAAATGTGTATTTTGATTACGAGAATACCCGAATAGTAAATGGGTGGTTAGTACAGTACCTGAAAAACTGATGTTCTCAAAGGCCGTTTGAACTCTTTGAAAGCAGTGATAAGAAACAGGGAAGTGAGCATGGAAGTGAAAAAGTTACTACATGACAGTATTGTGATACCAACTCTAACGTACGGAAGTGAAGCTTGGACGTTGTTGGAAGGACACAAGTCAAGAGTGAGAGCCGTGGAAATGAGTTATTTAAGAGGAGCCTGTGGAGTCACATGGAGAGACAGGCTGACGAATAAGGATATAAAGGAGCGTTGTGGTGTTGATGTGGATGTGATAGGAAGCGTTATGAGGAACACACTGAGGTGGTTTGGCCATGTGGAGAGGATGGAGGGTCAAAGACTGACGAAGAGAGTGTATGTGAGTGAGGTGGAGGGGGAAAGAGGGAGGGGGAGGCCGAGGATGAGATGGAGAGATGGGGTGGAGAGGTATATGAGAGAGGGGGGTGTGAGTTGGGAGCAGGGGAGTGAAATGGCGGGGGACAGGGCGACTTGGAGGCGATTTGTTTGTGGCCACCCCAAACGGGATTGAGGCGTCTGGCAATAGATAGATAGATAGAGACAAAAAGTATCAGCTTTTGGAGGCTTTAAATACCAACCAGAATGACCCTTTCTCTGCTAATGGTAAACCTAGGCAGAGAGTAGTCCCAAACAATTTTGTTCAGTCAAATGACAGCAGTGAAAGGGTTAAAACAGAGTTACTATAACTGTCAATAATCAACTACTTTTCATAATATTATTGTCAGTTTATTTTTAAATTGAGACTTGGGCCATTTCCACAACCTGCATACTGGGTTGTAATAGCATGAAAGTTTCTTAATCTTCGTTATTAGGAGGAATGAGTTTCCTTGGTTGCCTGTCAAATCTACTCTCTAATGACCATACTTAGCCATCAACTGCTTTGAATAGGGTTAGGGAACTTCATCAGGTTGTAACAAATGCATTATAATATTCCACCCTCAAATCTTACTACACTTAGCTATCAACTGAGGTGAAAATGTTCCGAATTTTCATAAAGTAGCTAACAATAAATGCACTACAGCAAACCTTAGGTGCTGGGCTGAAGGACATGAGGCCGCTGTCCCTCCGGGGGTCGTCCATCTTCTCTTCTCTCAGCTTCCTGCATGAAAACATATCCTCTGACATTTTCATATAATGAATAAATAAAATAAATAAATAAACAAATGGTAAATATATAAAAATAAAAGAATATCACTGCACACCAATCTTTCATTACCCACATAATATGTAGAAGTCCAGTCCTCAGCTACTACCATGCTGAACATTTAAGGGCAAGTGATTGCACTACACTGCTAGTGGTATTATGGCCCCCTGCACATGGGCCACTTTTCAGTGTACTGATGCCACTTTTTGTGGCGAGAAATAAAACGTTCGTGTTTCTATGGAAGCCCGCACAGGAGCCAATTTTTAGTGGCAGCCGCAAAAAAATGGTAACCGGGTCCATTTTACCTGCCATGCCACGGTGGCTCACCACTGGTGACCGATGATGGATGCCGTTAATTCAAATGGCAGCCCGCACACAGGTCACTTTGCGGTGGCACTGGCGGATGGACTGGCATTGTTGACGGTCCATACCCTACCCAAAGTCATGTGTCTACTCCAGGTCCTCTCCCTAACCAAGGCCATCTTCCTCCCCAAGATTACATGCGTACACAATATCATTCCCAAAATAAAAGTTACACCACACTACAAAGTCGTTCAGGGCGCAAAAGTCAACAGTTTATACCAGTAATGTTATCAGTGTGTCCTCCCCACTGCCAGACAGAATGTCAAGTATTCCAAGTGAAGCTGAACAGTCTGACTGATTCATTTATATATTCTGTTTATTGGTAGAATGTTGGTGGATTTTTCCTAGCAGTGACACAGTTTTTGATAAATCAGTTTTGCATATTTTGTTAATATCAACATGTTTGCCACTAGATTTCATAATTTTCAGAAAAGCAAAACATTATGACACTTTCTTAAATATATGTGGAATGAATTTTGGACAAATGTAGAAGTGTGCATGGAAAAGTTTGGAAGGAATGAGAGAGTGTTTTTGATTGGTGATATGAATGGTAAAGTTGGGAATGTGAAGGTGGATGGCATAATTGGTGAGTGGGGTGTGCCTGCTGAGATAGATGAGAATGGGAGTGCGTTAGTGGACATTTGTGCTGGGAGGGGGTTGGTGATAGCCAATACCCTCTTCAGGCATAAAATGATCCACGGGTATACATGGCGAGTGATGAGAAGGGTGGGTGGTGAACTGAATGAAAGGAAGGCAATGATTGATTATGTGTGTGTGGATGAAAGGATGCGAAGATGTGTAATGGATGCAAGAGCTCATAGAGGTTGGGGGAGTGGACTTTCTGACCACTATGTGGTGGTGGCCAGCATTAGAATTCAAGTAAGATGGAGGAATAGAAGAAGGGAAAGACGAGAGGAAGGAGTAGTTGCAAGGAGAGTGGAAAGGTTACAAGAGGATGAGAAAAAGGCAGAATATAAAAGTAGAGGAACGATTGGGCAAATATGAATTGGAGCAGATGGGAGACATGGAAGGTGTGTGTAGGATTTTTACAGAAGAAATATGCGCAGCATGTGATGTGGTGTGTGGAAGGAAGAGAAGACGGAGGGGGGTGCAAGGAACAGCGTGGTGGACTGAAGAGGTGAGACAGGCTCTGGCACAAAAGAAGAAAGCATACAATGAATGGATGAGAAATAGGGGCGTGGAAGAAGTTGAGAGGCAGAAGAGAGAGTTATATGTAGAAAGAAAGAGAGAGGTGAAAAGATTAGTAAGAGAGAGTAAGAAGAGAGTGGATGAGGAATTTGGAAGGAATTTGAGTGTAAAATGGAGGGACTGTAAGAAAATGTACTGGAAAGAGGTGAAAAGAGTAAGACAGGGTGGAAGTGAAGTTAGCAGGGGAGTGAAAGATAAAAATGGTAGATTTCTGGTGGAGAAGGGAGAAAAAGTGAGCAGATGGAGAGAACACTTTAAGGAATTGTTGCACATAGAGGATGGAAGTAATGCGAGTATAAGTGGCTGGGGAATGGCTGGGAGAAGGAGGGAGGTGAGAAGACAGGAAGAAATCAGTAGGATAGAAGTTGTGGAAGCAATGAAGAAAGTTAAATCAGGGAATGCCCCAGGAATTGATGGAGTGTGTGGTGAAATGCTGAAGCATGGGGGAGAGATAGTAGTAGAATGGATGTGGAAGATGTGCAGATTGGCCTGGGAGGAAGGTAGAGTCCCGGAGGATTGGAAGTCAGGTATAATTATTCCCTTGTACAAAGGAAAAGGGGAAAAAGAAGTGTGTGGTAATCATAGGGGCATTTGTCTTCTTAGTATAATAGGAAAAGTGTATGGTAGGATACTTATTGGCAGAGTTAGAGAAAGAACAGAGAAATTAGTTGGAGAAGAACAGGGAGGCTTTAGGAAGGGAAGAGGTTGTGTAGATCAGATATTCATTATCAGATCTTTAGTGGAAAAGTTTCTAGAGAAGGGAAAGAAGTTGTATGTGGCTTTCATGGATTTGGAGAAAGCATATGACAGGGTGGATAGACAAGGATTGTGGAAAGTGTTAAGAATATATGGAGTAGATGGGAAGTTGTTGAATGCTGTGAAGAGTATGTACGATGGTGCAAAGGTTGCAGTGCGTGTGGATGGTGAACTAAGTGAATTTTTCTCTTTGAAAGTTGGGTTGAAGCAGGGATGTGTCATGTCTCCATGGTTGTTCAATCTGTACATGGATGGGGTAATAAAAGAGGTACAAGGTAGGGTAGTGGATGTTGGAGTGGCCCTGGTGAGAGAGGATAGTGTTTGGAAACTCCCTGTACTGTTGTTTGCAGATGATATTGTGTTGTTGGGTGAAGACGAAGGGGAGCTGCAAGGCTTGATGGATGAGTTTGGGAGAGTGTGTAAGAAACGGAGTCTAAAGGTAAATGTAGGGAAGAGTAAAGTGATGGTCTTTGAGAGAGGTGAAGTCAGTGAATGTACAGCGAGGTTGGATGGTGAGGAATTGGAAAATGTGAGTAAGTTTAAGTACTTGAGTAGTGTGATGAGTAAGGATGGAGGTTTGGAGGGTGAAGTGCTTGAAAGGGTACAGCAGGGAAGAAAGGTTGCTGGTTCTTTGAAAGCAGTGATAAGAAACAGGGAAGTGAGCATGGAAGTGAAAAAGTTACTACGTGACAGTATTGTGATACCAACTCTAACATACGGAAGTGAAGCTTGGACGTTGTTGGAAGGACACAAGTCAAGAGTGAGAGCAGTGGAAATGAGTTATTTAAGAGGAGCCTGTGGAGTCACATGGAGAGACAGGGTGACGAATGAGAATGTAAAGAAGCGTTGTGGTGTGGATGTGGATGTGATAGGAAGCGTTATGAGGAACACACTGAGGTGGTTTGGCCATGTGGAGAGGATGGAGGGTGAAAGACTGACGAAGAGAGTGTATGTGAGTGAGGTGGAGGGGGGAAGAGGGAGGGGGAGGCCAAGGATGAGATGGAGGGATGGGGTGGAGAGGTATATGAGAGAGGGGGGTGTGAGTTGGGAGCAGGGCAGTGAGATGGCGGGGGACAGGGCGACTTGGAGGCGATTTGTTTGTGGCCACCCCAAACGGGATTGAGGCATCTGGCAATAGATAGATAGATAGAATTTCTGTGTTATAAAGTTTACTTCATTGTAACATCTTTACACTTGCAAAAATACAATGTCTTATTTATTTTATGAAATGTGGTTAACTTACTCAAGTTTTCTCATTAAAATTCTCGTGCAACGAGTATGTTCACCTTGAAATAACTACAAATCTTTCTTCTATTGGTACACACTTCCTCATGTTTGTGTTCAGACGTGAAACTGAAGGCCCAGTTGCAGTCGGCAGGTCATCAAAGAAGCACAGGTCATTCTAAAATACAGTAGTTTGTAACTTCTCTGGGTATGCTTCTAAGTTTTCAAATAGGGTATAAAACTGACCCCTGATAAGCCTGTGCCTCATCATTGGATGCTCCCAGTACTTTCTTGTACATCTTTCTTTTCTTATTTTGAGGAGCACAGCAATGACACATGCCACATCCTGCCTGTGGTTGCCATGAAGAAGTGGCCCATATGTGGGATGTCATAGCATCCCTCTCCACTTTTTAGTGGTGCCATGAAAAAGTGGCACCCACAGTCCACTGAAAAGTGGCCCGTGTGTGGGGTGCCTAATAATACTGTCATAAAACCTCCGTCTGCTGCTCAGAGATTAAATTTCTGCATTCATGACACATGAGAGTGCCTAATACCATTGCAGCTGACCACCATCCACTGAATTCTAATGCCAGAAATGTATGGTATTTTAAAGCACATACAGTACCGGTACTCTGTAGCCTTGATTATACTACAGGTATTTTATTTGAACCTAGCTTAACCTATGCACTATTATGGCATATACTGTATTTGTAGTTTCTTCTTCCTGCTACTAGATTATTTCATTCCACTAAGGAGAGCTCTCGAGAAGTGAATGGGTTACGGAAAGCTGTATTTAATCCTTCAAGTTACATAAATGTGTCCTAAGGTGAATGTACTAATTTAGTTGCCAGATGAACGAAGGTGAGCGTGCACATGCACGCACACACGCATGCACACACACACACAAAATGTCGCTGGACAGACGAGGTTAATCTTACAAAAGCATCTAAGCCTATGACAATGGATAAATAATCATCATCATCATCTGGTCCTCTTTTGCCCCCATCAGGCACATAGGGGCCCAAGGTTTGGCTAAGCAGTCCTAATATTTAAGCTGTCAACCACACCACTAGGATTCTAGGGGACCTCTGTCGTGGTGGTGGGTGGGGTGGGGGGTCAAAACTTATAGTACCTGTATTCCAATACAGACTGATAGGGAATATAATGAAATATATGATGCCAAACTTAAGGTAGCTATGTGCTATAGCATAATTTGATGCCAAACTTAAGGTAGCTATGTGCTGTAGTATAGGTGCTATGGATATCTAAAGTTATGGTGCCATGACACCAACCATGGCATTAATCCGCAAAATACTGACACTGTCATTTTATTGGAAACGATTCTAGGGTTATAAGATGCAAGAGGGAATGTTATTGTATAAGAAAAATTGGATACCTCCATTTGACTAACAAATCAACAGCTGACCGTAATTCATGCCAAAACAAAGTGCTGACTCTGATTTATGGCTCAACATCCATGATGTACGAAGCAGTTGAATGCTAGGCGTTCTGGAATGTGACTCACTGTTCTCGTATTAAAGCGCAGGCAACCAGCTGCTCACCCGAGTGGCATTCTGCATACAATAAACTCTACCCACCCTTCTGACGTAGCTAATCTCTTATGGGCCACATCACATTGCAGCACCTTAACCCTCTAGAACACCAGACATCCACTGAATCACCCAACACAGTACTGTACAGTACTTGTATGTGGTTTCCTGGATGACAGGAAAGCATAATTTTGGTCTGTCATTAAGTGTACAGTCAACTGAAGGAAACACTAGTGACTGAATGATGGGCTCCTCTACCAACAAAAAATAAACAATGATATCTGTACACAATAAAGTCTACAACATTCACATGCAGTTCTTATTCTCCATATCAGTGTAAATTAGATTACTGACCCATTTTGAATTCTATACTGTACTGTGTCAGTCTTCAAAGCTGCAAGTGCTGCTACTTACACAATGCCATGTATCATCATTATCATTCAAACCTTTTTTCCCATCCAAGGAAGAGCTGAAAAAAAAAAAAAAAAAAAATGCCCTATTAAATGGGTCACACTCATTCACACACCATTAAAAACCCCACATATATGCATTTACCTATCAAAGTCAACTGGACAACTATCATGTTAAAAGGATGCCAAACCCCATTCATACTGTATATATATACATATACAGTACCCTCGCGTCCAACACGGTAATATTGTCATGCATGGGTCCTGTGTTGGACCAAAAACGTGTTGGACAAACAACAGAGCTTATGGGGAAAAATGAATTATGTCAGCAACCCTAGGAAAAGTCACCCTATATACCTACCATATACCTATACATATATTAGTACTGCTGTAATTATAATGAATGGTACTGTACTATGAATGATAACTAACCTTTTAGGATAGTGTTGGTGGGCTTGTTGGGAATGGAAGGTAGTATCCGAGGCTGTAGGTAGTCCTACTGGGTCCCCTGCTGGCGTCACTAGCGGGTAATGGCTGCTGCTCCTCCTCAACCTCCCTCATAAATCCTTCGAAATTCCTCTCCCCTTTCTTCTGCCTCTCGATGAATTCTAGCTTGGTGGCCTGAGGGAGGTGCCGCCACTTCTTGCGGTTCTCAGAAGGCTTCCTAGGCATCAGGAGCTGAGTAAAATGCAGTAGCAAGGGCAGAAAATGCAGCAAGAAAAACGCACCAACCAATGCGAATTATGCGACTGAGTGGCGCTGTGGCGGTAGAAATTTAAACAAAACATCACGTGAGAGCAGAAGCATTTTTCATTGGGTGACATCACGATCACGTCACGATAGCGGGCGAGGGAGGCTACTTGATCGGAAGTTTTGATTGGCTCTCAGCGTCATGGGAACGTCCAGTATGACCGTGTTCGACCAGAGGTGATAGTGCTAGAGGTGAACTCTGTGGATTTCGCCCACTTCTCGGAGTTCCGTCCGTGTTATGCTTATGCACTCGTTTTACAGTACAGTAATCACTCCAATATCCGACGTAATAGAGCCATAGGTAGGTCCGGATATTGGTTCTGTCCGGATATTGGGCCCCAGCTTATGGACCCTAACTCAGAGAAACACCTATACAACTCCCTCTGGACATGCATAGCACCTATTTAAGACCCAAATCACACCAATAAGGCACATAAATGACTGAAATAAATGCAAAAGAAACATAAAGTGAGGGTTTAGAAGTAGGTTCATACAATAATAAACATTCTGGTGACTGGCTCCTGGACTGGTACTTATGGACCCTAACCTAGCCTAACTCAGAAAAACACCTTCCTACTGCACATGCCTAGCTCCTAATACCCTATTCACACCAATAAAGGACATTAAAGAGTGAAATGAGGTAAGTATTGTATGGAAAAAAGTACAGTATGAAACATTCTCATGTCCGGATAGTGGGGATGTTCGGATATTGGGCGTCCGGATATCAGAGTGATTACTGTACTTAAATCATATCAAATCATACTAATTTTTTGCTCTCCGTGCTGGACACGAACCGTGCTGAACAAATGTGTGTTGGACGCGAGGGTACTGTATATCCATCCATCCATCATCCAATCCTACATTGCCCCATAAGGAGCGTAGAAGCCCGGGGCTAGGCAGTTGGTCCTGACATTTAAGATGAGAGTGACCAACCTCACTCATCCCTGAGTGGCATTATGTGAGCAATAAACCCCAACCACCCCTTGCATATAAACCTTCACCGGCTCAATCCGATTGGAGCACAATAATTACTCACTAAACCACCAGGTGCCAAAATTTGGTTATATGGTTACCACCCAGTGTAGTAAGTAGTTTCCTGGTGTACAGGAAACCATTTGGCTTGTCACTCAGTGTAGAGTCACCCATAGGCAGAAGGAAGAGGAAAGAAAGAAGGAATGAAAGACAGAAGAGGGAGTGTAAATTTATATATATACTGTATATATATATATATATATATATATATATATATATATATATATATATATACTGTATATATATATATATATATATATATATATATATATGTGTGTGTGCGTGTGTGTGTGTCCAAAAGACCCTTGGTACCCTGCTATTTGGATTACAGGACTTTTACTGTATATGGGTCCTTCAAAATGTTCTTGGCCTCACCCAGAAACAGGGAGAGTAACCACAACTTTCAGGTATGACTGTATACTATAAATTCTCATATGACTATACACAAGAATTCAAATCTTTGTCTTTATTCATTTGCAGGAGAGGCTCTTTGAAATTTGGTTGGTTAAAGCAAAAATCCAAAAATGAACAAGAAAGAAGCCTAAACTATGATCAAGTACCTGGGGGGAGGGAAGGGGGGTTCTGATCCTCAAGGAATCCATTAGACATAACACACCTGGTGAGGACTCTCCTTGCTATTCCATCGTAAAGAAGTGGGCTGCTGATTTCAAGAGGGAAAGGGAGAGCACTGACGATGACCCACAGTCACAATGCCTAAAATCATCAACCTCAAACGATAAAGTGGAGGCCAATCACTACCTGGTGGAATGACATACATTTGTCTAAGCAACAGATAGCCAGCAATATGGGCATGAGTTCTGGCTGGCTCAGTGCACACAGTTTTAACTGACATCTTGGGTATGAGCACGCTAACTTCAAGATGAGTGCCCAGAATGCTGACATCTGACCACATGCTGACCAGACGGGAAACTTCAAGGACACTTTTGGCTCGTTCCCAGGCTGATCCAGCCAATTTCTTCCGGAGGTTTGTGACCCATGAAGAGACATGGGCTAACCACTTTGAAACTGAATCAAATAATCAAAGGAAACAATGGAAACACCACAGTTCTCCACCTCCCCCAAAATCAAGCAAGTGGCATTTGTTGGCAAGGTGATGGCCTCAGTGTTTTGGGACACCGAGGGAGTTCTATAACTGACTATCGGGTACCTGCACATGGGTCAAACCATTAATGGGCCCTATTATGCATCAGAACCGTGACAGCTGTAAGGAAAAGCTAAAGAGAAATGTAAAGGAAAGCTGCAAGCAGGTATGCTGTTGCTCCACAACAATGCCCCTGGCCACACAGCATAGATGGCAGTGGCTGAAGCAGCCAACTGTGACTTTCGAACTGTTGCCTCATGCTCCTTACTCACTCAACCTGGCTCTGTCTGACTTCTAACTGATTTGCAAACTGAAATCTCACATGCACATTCACTCTTTCTGAAGTAATGACGAGGTGTACTTGGAGGCTCATGATGTGACCTTCTTCCACAATGGGATAGCAATGTTCGAACATCAGTGGACCATGTGCACTGAACTTAGGAGGACTATGTTAAGAAGTAATACAAGAACAATCTTTCTCTTGCAAAGCTTTTAGGGTGAGGCCAAGAACTTTCTGAAAGATCCATGCTCCTCAATTATTCACTCATTTTGATCCTTCTCAATTCCTCATCTGTGTCTTAATATTAATCTATTCATCTTACCAATAATTTCTACAGCCTTCAGAATCATTCATATACCCTTTCCATTACCCTGTCCATAACCATTCCATTTTCATCACCACCATCATGATTATCATGATTATCATCATCATCATCACCATCATCCAGACCTCCTTTTCACTCTAAGGTGAAATGAGGTAGGGTCCAGAACCAAAATAGAACATGACAATGAGATGCTAACCAATGTCTGTCCAAATGAATGAATCACACTTCCATTTACTCATCATTCAAGCCTCCAGAATCCAGGCTCCGGCTGATTTGTCAAAAAACATATCGCACACAGCTTAACTACAGTTTATGCTTATACCACCTACAGATACTTCCTTCTAGCCCTTCATCAACAGACGTATTTACTCCATATCCTTAACGAATATATTCATTTCTGATCCACACAACCCACACACACATTCCTTACTACAAATCTTTCACAAGTCTGACTTCCTCTTGTCTCATCTACTCTAGGCATACATATTATTTTCCAAAAATATAACCCTAGGAGCTGACAAGGGATGACTGTGCTTACTGGTAGAACTGCTGAGCAATGTAAGGTGCCAGGGATGGCCGTCCACTAACCAATGGATCAAACTTCACATAAAGGGAGTTGCGAACCAAGTTTACCCGGTCACCTTCTGTTCCATGCTGGCTCAGGAAGTCTATGTCTTCCATGTTGCTGAAAACTAAAGGAAAATATGTTTCATCATTAGACAATGACAATAAATTGCAGTTTCCTATTAATATATCATCTCTATTTCATATGCCAAACACCATTATTGGGTACAATACAAGGTAAACACAAAGCTATACAGGATGGTACAAATGGAAAACACTAAAATGATGTGCAAACTGTATATAATAAGTACTATCCGCCTTGGGGGGAGGCAGTGGCTCAATCGGTAGAGAGTTGGCCTGCAGTCCTAACGGACCCGGGTTCAAATCCCGCTGGGGCAGGGAACGGTTTAAGGATTTGAATTTCGTAAATACCAGACTTTACTGATCTACCAGAAGACCCGTTGACATGTCGTAAAAATACCCCTGCTAATACCAATACACCAGTCCTGTATGAAACAGCCCTAGCATGTATTCAGTATGGACGGTGGGTGTTAGTGCCAAAGTGGTGATATGTAGAGGTGTACGTTACGTAGGAGGACTACTGGGCCTTGAAAGCAGGCTGTGAAGCCTATGCCCTGAGTCGGTCACATTAAAAAAAAAAAAAAAAAAAAAAAAAAAATGATACTGTTTTCTGATTTTAAAAGTGCTCAAGCACTTTCCTGCCTATGGAACACTTCTCTGTTGCATGCAAGATGATCAAGGGTGAGCCTTCATGTTGTGTACTAAGGCAGTACATTAGCCTTGTTGTCCAGAAGTAGTTTTTAGATGCCTGATGGTCCAGTGAGTTAACGTATTCCAGCTGCATGCAGCCCCTTAAGGGTATCATTCCAAGGAGTAGCTGGTGTATATTAGGCATGTCATGTTGTTAGGGGGAAGGCAGTTGATCACTCTTGCCTTAAATGTGGCTATAGGTGAGTAACCTAGCTGACATCCCAATGCTCATGATGGGGCAAAATGCTGGGTTGGATGATGGATGGATTTTTTTTTTTTTTTTTTTTTTTTTTATAAAGAAAGGAACCAAAGGCCAAGAGCCCACAAGATTGTTCCCACATGAATACAGGACTAAAGTAGGGGAGGAGTTAGAATCAGTGAATTGGAATGAAATGGATCTGGACAGCCTGCGGAATGCATAGTTATGAATGCTAATGTGGTGTCCCAAGCGTAACAACAAAGAAGAATGGCACAGCATGCTCAGATGAAGAGGTTAAGAGAGCAGTGGAGGAAAAGAGGAAGAAGTAGCTAGAGTGGTTACAGGAGAGGGGTTCAACTGAAATGAGACCTGAATATAATGAGAGCATGAAGCACATAAACGAGACTAGGGATGTGGAAAAAAGAGGTAAATGATGATCTAGGAAGAAAATTGAATGAAAATTACTCTGAAAATAGGAAATTATTCTGGAAAGAGATGCTGAAATGTAGATGCGACTGTGGAATGAAATGTGAATGTGTGAAGGATGTAAGTGGTAGATTATTAACCCATGGGGATGAAGTATGGACCAGATGGAAAGAATATATTGAAAGCCAGATGAATGGGAATAGAGAGAGCAGAGCAGCTGTAAACGTGATTGGTTTTGGGGGTATGCAGAGAAGAAATGCAGTACCAGGACACGTGACACTCACACAAAAGAATGCTGTCAAGTGGCTGAAAAATGGGAAAGCAGCTGGGGTTGGTGAGGTGTATACAGAGATGATTAAGGCTGGTGGAGAGAGCGGAGTGAAGTGCTTGTTGGTGATATGTAAAAAGGCATGGATGAGTGAAACTGTAACAGCAGAGTGGAAGAAGGCTGTGATTGTACCCCTGTAAAAAAAAATAAAGTGAGCGAAGTGAATGCAAGAATTATCATGGCATAAGTTTACTGACTGTAGCAGGGAAGTTATATGGAAGAATTATTATATAGAGAAAGTAAGAGAGGTATCAGAAGTCATAGTGAGTGATGAACAGGGTGGATTAGGAGTGGCAGAGGATGTGTGGATACAATATTTGCAGTAAGACAGATAGTGAAGAAGGCTGTGAGAAGGACCATATGAAGTTAATGGCATTCATGGATCTGGAAAAAGCATACAACTAAGTAAAGGGAGAAGGACTGTGGAAGGTTTTGTGCATGTATGGTGTAGATGGTAAGCTGCTAGGTGCCACCAAGTTTTTATAATGGTAGTGAAGCATGTGTAGGGGTAAACGGGCATCTAAGTGAATGGTTCACGATCAGTGTGGGCGTGCGACAAGGATGTGTGATGTCCCCATGGTAATTCAATAAATATATATATATATATATATATATATATATATAGATGGGGTATTGAGAAAAGTAAAAACAACAGTAATGGAGAGAGGGATGGCGTTGGTAATGAATGGTGATGGATGGAATATCATTAATTTGTTGTATGCTGATGATGCAGTACTTCTTGCAAATACCGCGCAAGAACTTGGTAGACTAGTGCAGTTTTGCTAATGTCTGTGAGCGTCGTGCCTTGAGAGTAAATGCAGAAAAGAGTAAATTGATGGTTACTGAGAGCGAAGGTGAATCTCAGTGTGATATTACTGTGAATGGAAAGAGACTGGAATTGGTGCGAGTTCAAATACCTGAGTACAGAGATGGAAAAGAGAGGAAAATGTGCAAAAGAAGTAGAAAGTGGTGTGACACAAGGAAGGAAAGTAGCTGGTGGTATGAAGGCCTTGATTAGAAACAGAGGCTTGAGTGTTGCAGCTGCACGAGGCTTACATGAAGGTATGTTAGTGCCAACTTTAACATGTGGATGTGAGACTATGGTGTGGCATGAAAATGAAAAGTCAAGAGAAACAACAGTGGAGATGGGACTGCTGAGGAATGTATGTGGAGTACAGAGAGTGGATAGGATATGAAATAATGTCATCCGTGAAAGATGTGGAGTGAGGAAGTCTGTGGACACCACAATCCAGGGGAGTGTACTGAGATGGTATGGTCATGTGGAGAGAACAGATAACAACAGAGTGGTGAAGAAGGTATATCTGAGCAAATATGAAGGAGGAAGGAGGTGAGGTAGGCCAAGGAGAAGGTGCAATGAAAGGATGGATTAGTGTGTGAGGAAGAGAGGTATGGAAGTCGGTGAGGCTAGGGGACTGACAAGAGATCGAGCTGGTTGGATGAATGTTGTGAGAAGAAGTGCATGATTAGGGATTTGGCATCCCTTTTTAACGTGACAGTGTCTGGAGTGACTATCAGATATGTTTATGTGAAGCTACAGAATGTGGTCAATGTTTTTGGCATATCCGATAGAGACAGGATTCCAGGGGCTAGAATGATGAGTGAATGGAAGTGTCGCCCATTGGATTGGGCAAACTTAGGCTGTCCGGACATTGCTACTCCTCACCCTGCCCTTGGGTGGGAAAGGAGGTGTGGATGATGATGATGATGATGATGATATAATATATATGCACACACACCCACACCCACATCACACACACATGCACAAGTGTGCACACCCACACCCACACACAGACAGACACACACACACACACACACACACACATCACACACACATGCACAAGTGTGCACACCCACATCCACACCCACACACACACACACTCTTACATGGTAAGCAAACATATTAAAATGTAAGTTACAGTACTTACACTCAGATCCAGTTTTGAATTCATCCTCCTCATCCACTTGATGCACATCAGGTTTGGGGAGGGGACTGCCAACACCAGCTTTCATTAGACAATGCCTTTTTGGATTCGGGACTGGACTGAAGACACAAGTATTATCACCAAGCCTTTTTTTCTCCACTTTTGGGCCATCAGATTTTTCACTCTCCTGCTTACTCACACTCTTATTTCTATCAGGAGAATTGCTTACAGCACTCTTTGTGGCAAAGGGGTTGAACTTTGGATCATCTAACTTATCTAAGAAGTCTAAATTATAGCCCTTAGCAGGAACAATACCATCTTCTGATTCATCAGGAAGTGACATTTTTGAGTCTGGATATGCCATCTCTTTTTGTGAAGTCTTTTCCTTCACTATGACCTCTGATTTTGTGTCCTGACCAGCCAAATCCTCCGCATCAGAAGTCTTGGAACTGGTCTTTGCCTGGAGAAGGCTGTAACTGACAGTATCTGTTACTCCTACTGAAACAGATTTTCCATCTTCCCGTGGCTTCTTCCCATTTTCAGCTTTTGTGAAAGTTTGTCCAACTTCTTTACTTTGCAATGTATGGTCAGTTTTCAATGCTTGTGAATGTTTGTCACCTTCACCTATAGCAGCACTTCCAATTCTATCAGGAGAGCTCAGGACAGTGGCTTGTTTTTTG
The DNA here is from genome assembly GCF_032717465.1 of Coenobita brevimanus. Lineage (NCBI taxonomy): Eukaryota > Metazoa > Arthropoda > Malacostraca > Decapoda > Coenobitidae > Coenobita > Coenobita brevimanus. The sequence goes on along the minus strand of NC_137028.1, from coordinate 8,375,029 downwards.
AAAGCATGAAGTTTGCTTTCATCTGAGGCATTCAAGATGTATAGCTGGTATCCCTTGTTGTGGACTGCAGTCTCATCTGCTTCTTGAACAGAAGTTTTCTCATGGAATGGTTGTTGTTTGTTCACCTTTGATGAATTTGCTTTGTTCCTCTCTTCTCCAGTATGAGTTTCTTTCTGCTCACATTTTTTACCTTTGGACACTCCTGCAGATGATTTTTTATGCTTCACAGGATCTGTAAAATAAAATTCAGTTGTTACTCTCAAAAGGTAGTAGTTATAACCTGGAAAACAACGTACTTTTGTTTTGCTTATAATGGCTCCAACATGCTTGTATACATCAGCCTTGGTCATCTAATGGTGGCTCTCAATGCTACTCGATCTCTGGCAGCCTCCCTGTTCAGTATCTTATCCCTGAGGTCACACTCAGTGACCTCATCCCAGGTGTTTTTTAGTCTCCCTCTCACAACCCTACCCCCAACGTTCATACTTCTCACTTTTTGTGCCCAAATGTCATCCTCCATCCTCTTCACATGGCCAAACTATCTCAATATACCCCTCATCACAACACCAATATACTCCAGTCCCATCCTTCCTCTCAACTCTTCCATCGTAAACCTAACACCCCCCTCCCCCCTCCCAAGCCTCACTTTCAAGGATGCACTGCAATTCCACCTACTCATTATCATTTCTGTACATTTGAAGCTATGAATATCCTCTTCCTTTCCTGCTCTGGTCTCACTACCATACAACATCACACTTTATTTATTTATTTTTTGATGAAACAAAAGAAGCTCATGTTCACATGATAAATATCATCATCCTTCCAAGATCTATCTATCTATAGCCCGACGTCCTAATCCCGCAAAGGGAGGTTCCAGGCAAAATGCCTCTCACTCTGTCACCCACCATCTGACTGCCCTCCCCTGAACTCACTCCCCCCTCCCTCATATACCTCTCAACTCCAACCGTCCACCTCATCCTCAGTCTCCCCCTCCCCCTCCCTCATATACCTCTCAACTCCAACCGTCCACCTCATCCTCAGTCTCCCCCTCCCCCTCCCTCATATACCTCTCAACTCCAACCGTCCACCTCATCCTCAGTCTCCTCCTACCCCTCCCTCATATACCTCTCAACTCCAACCGTCCACCTCATCCTCAGTCTCCCCCTCCCCCTCCCTCCCACCACTTCACCTACATACACCCTCTTAGTCAGTACTTCATTCTCCATTCTCTCCACATGTCCAAACCACCTCAATGTATTTCTCCTAATTTTCTCAATCACATCCACATCCACACCACAACGTTGTTTCACCTCTTCATTTGTCAACTTGTCCCTCCATGTCACTCCACATGCTCCTCTCAGGTAACTCATTTCCACTGCTCTCACTCTTGACTTGTTCCCCTCTAGCAGTCCACGCCTCGCTTCCATACGTCAGGGTAGGGATCATAATACTATAATGCAGTGACATCTTAACTTCCATACGCACCTCCCTATTTCTCATCACTGCTTTCTGTGAACCAACAACCTTCCTTCCCTGCTGTACCCTTTCAAGCACTTTATCCCCCAAAGTTCCATCCTTACTCATCACACTACCCAAGTACTTGAATGCACTCACATTCGCCATACCCTCACCATCCAACCTCACTGTGCATTCTGTGACTTTATTCCTCTCAAACACCATAACTTTCCTCCTGGTTACATTAAATTCCAGATTCCTCTTCTTACACACTGTCTCAAATTCATTCACCAAACCTTGCAACTCCCAATCATCTCCACTCAGCAATACTTTATTGTCACCAAACAGCAACAACGGAATCTTCCACACCTCACCCTCATTCATTAGAGCCACCCACACATCCACTGCCCTACCTTTCACCTCCTTTACAACCTCATCCATGAATATATTAAACAGCCATGGAGACATCACACATCCCTGTTTCAGTCTCATATTTAGATCAAAGAACTCACTCAGCTCACCATCCACTCGCACCATAGCCCCAGCTCCCTCGTACATACTCTTCACAGCACTCAGCAATTTCCCATCCACTCCATATATTCTCAATACCTTCCACATACCTTGCCTATCTACTCTGTCATATGCTTTTAAACAGCCATGGAGACATCACACATCCCTGTTTCAGTCTCATATTTAGATCAAAGAACTCACTCAGCTCACCATCCACTCGCACCATAGCCCCAGCTCCCTCGTACATACTCTTCACAGCACTCAGCAATTTCCCATCCACTCCATATATTCTTAATACCTTCCACATACCTTGCCTATCTACTCTGTCATATGCTTTCTCCAAGTCCATGAACACAGCATACACTTTCTTTCCTTTCTCCAGATATTTCTCCACTAAACATCTTAGAACAAATATCTGATCTACATACCCTATTCCCTTCCTAAACCCCCCTTGTTCTTCTCCAACTAGGTCCTCTGTTATATGCCTAACCCTATCAGTAAGTATTCTACCATAATTTTCCAATCACACTAAGAAGGAAAATACCCCTAGGTTACCACATACTTCTCTCTCCCCTTTTCCTTTATATAAAGGAATGATTATACCTGATTTCCAGTCCTCTGGAACCCTTCCCTCTTCCCAAGCCAATCTACACAACTTCCACATCCACTCCACAACAATCTCACTCCCATACTTCAGCATTTCACCACACACTCCATCAATTCCTGGGGCCTTTCCCATCTTGATTTTCTTCATTGCTTCAACTACTTTTGCCCTACTGATCTCTTCCTCCCTCCTCTCACCTCTTCTTCTATCAGCCATTCCCCAACCACTTATACTCGCACTGCTCTCACTCTCTACATTCAACAAATCCTCAAAGTGCTCTTTCAATCTCCTCTTTTTCTCTCTCTTCTCCACCAACAATCTATTATTCCCATCCTTCACTCCCCAACTATTTCCCCTTTCACACTGTCTTACTTTCTTTACCTCCTTCCAAAACAATTTCTTACTCTCCCTCCATTTCACACTCAGACAGATAAATAATGAAAGATAAGATAAATACTGAAAGATAAATAATGAAAAGATATATGAAAATATGACATTTAAGGATACAGAGAAAGGATGAAGGACTGAGCTGGGTGCTCTTCAGTTATAAGAGTGGTTGTTAAGAAGACTGCTGAGCAGAATGATCTCTAAGAGGTATTATGGACAATTTCTTTATCTCATCAGAAAACAATAAACTGATCAGAGACAAAGTATGTTATAGACCCATGTGTCAATACAGTTCAGTATAGCAACAAGAGCTATACACTGCACAATGCAAATACAACAGAGTTTCTCATGTAGAAAAATTTATAATTATAGCGTTATGAACAATTTCTTTATCCCACCAAAAAAAAATAAACAGATCAAAGACTTATGTTGTACAATACAGTTCAACAGCAAGAGCAATATACTGTGCCATGCAACTACTGTATAGTTTCTCAAGTGGAAATATTTATCTACCTATCTATTGCCAGACGCCTTAATCCCATAAGAGGTGGCCACAAACAAATCGCCTTCATGTCGCCCTGTCCCCAAGCATTTCATTGCCCTGTTCCCAGCTCACACACCCTTCTCTCATATACCTCTCCACCACATCCCACCATCTCATCCTTGGCCTCCCCCTCCCTCTCCTCCCATCCACTTCACTCACATACACTCTTTTTGTCAGTCTCTTGCTCTCCATCCTCTCCACATGGCCAAACCACCTCAATGTGTTTCTCCTAACACTTCCTATCACATCCACATCCACACCACAATGCTCCTTCACATCCTCATTTGTCAGTCTCTCTCTCCATGTGACACCACATGCTCCTATCAAATAACTCATTTCCACTGCTCTCACTCTTAACTTCTGTCCCTCCAACAAGGTCCAAGCTTCACTTCCATACGTTAGAGTTGGTATCACAATACTGTCATGTAGTAACTTTTTCACTTCCATGCTCATTTCCCTGTTTCTTATCACTGCTTTCAAGGAACCAGCAACCTTTCTTCCTTGTTGTACCCTGTCAAGCACTTCACCTTCCAAACTTCCATCCTTACTCATCACACTACCCAAGTACTTAAATGCACTCACATTTTTCGTTTCCTCCTCATCCAACCTCACTGTACATTCACTGACTTCACTTCTCTCAAAGACCATAACTTTACTCTTCCCTACATTCACCTTTGGATTCTGTTTCTTACACATCCCAAACTCATCCACCAAGCCTTGCAGCTCCCCTTCGTCTTCACTTAACACAGTACCACCTGCAAACAGCAGTACAGGGAGTTTCCAAACACTGCCCTCTCTCACTAGAGCCGCTCCAACATCCACTGCCCTACCTTGTATCTCTTTTATAACCCCATCCATATACAGATTGAACAACCATGGAGACTTGACACATCCTTGCTTCAATCCAACCTTCAAATTGAAAAATTCACTCCGTTCACTATCCACACGCACTGGAGCCATAGCACCCTCATACATATTCTTCACGGCCATCAACAACTTCCCTGCTACTCCATATATTATTAATACTTTCCAAAATCCTTGTCTATCCACCCTGTCATATGTTTTCTCCAAATCCATGAAGACCACATACAACTTATTTCCCTTCTCTAGAAACTTTTCCTCAAAAGATCTAAGAATGAATATCTGATCTACTCAACCTCTTCCACTCCTAAAACCTCCCTGTTCTTCTCCAACTAATCATCACCCATCATCCAATCCTACATTGCCCCATGAGGAGCGTGGGAGCCCGGGGCTAGGCAGTTGGTCCCGACATTTAAGAGGAGAGTGACCAGCCTCACTCATCCCTGAGTGGCATTACAAGAGCAATCAACCCCAACCATCCCTTGGATATAAACCTTCACCAGCTCAATCCGATTGGAGTGCAAAAATTACACACTAAACCACCAAGCGCCAAAATTTGGTTATATGGCTACCACCCAGCGTAGTAAATGGTTTCCCAGTGCACAGGAAACCATTTGACTTGTCACTCAGTGTAGAGTCACCCACAGGCTGAAGGAAGTGGAAAGAATGAAGGAAAGAAAGACAGAAGAGGGAGTGTAAAGTCACCCGTAGGCAGAGGACAAGGAAAGAATGAAGGAAAGAAGAGAATGGAAGGAAAGAAGGATGGAGAGGAAAGGGCAGACACCCGAGAGCTGCACTACATCGAGTGAAGGGATGGTGAGCGCCCCCACCTACCACAATCCCTAACTCTTTCAATAAGTATTCTACCATATACTTTTCCTATTACACTAAGAAGACAAATGCCCCTATGATTACCACACACTTCTTTTTCCCCTTTTCCTTTGTACAGTACAAGGGAATAATTATACCTGACTTCCAATCTGCCCAGACTCTACCTTCCTCTCAGCCAATCTGCACATCTTCCACATCCATTCTACTACTATCTCTCCCCCATGCTTCAGCATTTTGTCACACGCTTCATCGATTCCTGAGGCTTTCCCCATTTTAACTTTCTTCATTGCTTCCACAACTTCCATCCTACTGATTTCTTCATCTCTTCTCACATCCCTCCTTCTCCCAGCCATTCCCCAGCCACTTACACTTACAATACTTTCATTCTCTATGTTCAACAACTTCTTAAAGTGTTCTCACCATCTGCTCACTTTTTCTCCCTTCTCGACTAGCAATCGACCATTTTCATCTTGCACTCCCTGACTAATTTCACTGCCACCCTGTCTAACTAACTCTCTTTACCTCTTTCCAGAACATTTTCTTACATTCCCTCCACTTTACACTCAAGTTCCTTGCAAATTCCACATCCACTCTCTTCTTACTCTCTCTTACTATTCTTGTCACCTCTCTCTTCCTCTCTACATATAACACTCTCTTCCACGTCCCTGTTTCTCATCCAGTCACTATATGCATTCTTCTTTTGTGCCACAGCCTCTCTCACCCCTTTATTTCACCATGTGTTCCCTGCACCCCCTTTCGTCTTCTCTCCACCCTATGCACCACCTCACATGCTGCACAGATTGCTTCTGTGAGTATCCCATGTGGACAGATTTGATATTAACCTGTAATATGCTGACACTATCCAGTACTGCATAATAATAGTAAAAATGTAGAGAGGCCATACTTACTTTTAGAATCACTTTTGGATTCATCACCATCCATCTTGGGGTTTAACATGGTGATTTTCTCAGGCTCAGATTTGTTGGGTTTGGAACTGAGACTTTTCTTCTCCGCATTTGTGCTCACTAGCCCAGTCTCCTTGCCATCTGAGCAATTAGTTTTATCAGGAGAATTACTTACATTACTTTTTGTCTTGAAAGGATCAAAGTTTGGATCTTCTAAATTAGCTAAGAAGTCTAGATTAAACCTCTTAGAGGGAAAAATGATGTCTTCTTCTGATTCCCTTGGCTGAATCTCTTTTGTAGCTACAATGGTTCTCTCTTTCTGAGGAGATCTTTCCTTCATTTTTGCCTCTGCCTTTGGATTCTGACCAGACAAAGACTCCCTATCAGAAGTCTTGTCACCACTAACGATTTCATTTTCAACCTCAGTCGGTAGATTCATGATACTGACTTCCTCTGGCTGACATCTGGTTGGTCTGGAATTGGGAATGCAGCAGGTCGTACTAGCTTCCAGACATTTTGTTTCAGTTTCTGTATTAAAAGACTCTTCACTGTCCTTCATACTTAAAAAATTAGACTTATCAGGAGAATTGCTTACGGTATTTTTTGTCGTGAAAGGGTCAAAGTTTGGATCATCTAAATTATCTAAGAAGTCTAGATTATAACCCTTAGCAGGAACAGCAGTGTCTTCTTCCAATGCCTCTGATACTATCCCTTTGTGAGAAATTCTTTCCTTCACAGTGGCCTCTACCTTAGTGTTATGACTACTCGGGACAATCATCCCATCTGCTTCTTCATCGTAAGTTTTCTCCTGGAGATGCTTTTGCTGGTTTATCTTTGTTTCAATCTCTGAGGAAACTGCTTTGTCCCTCTCTTTCTCATTAGGCTGCTCCTTAAGGTAACCTTCCTGATCTTTAATTATTGCTGCAGATGATTCATCACGTTTCAAAGATTCTGTAAAAATAAAAAAAATAATATATCACAAAAATGTTTAGCTAAAATGAAATGCACAACTGATAGTTACTGTATTTCCATTTCTTCATATTATAATACTGGTATGCACTTGTATGTAAAATGTTTAGATGAAAAAAGGAATGCATAACTGTTAGTTATTTCGATTTCCTCTTACTTTAATACTGGTAAGCACACTTTCAATTTACAGTTACACAGTGGCTGAAATGCTGGAAATATCCCATATAATTTCTTAGCTACTTAGATTATCCTAACCTATTCCCTCCTTGCACGATCAGGACAGAGTGGGAGAGCCCACATTCTCGGCCTCATCAACCACTCCTGGGAGGAAGGACGCCTCCCTAAATCATGGAAGACTGCTATCATTCATCCCATTCCCAAGCCACGTGAACCAGCTGTGATGCGACCCATCTTGCTTCTCAGCTGCATCGCAAAGACAGCTGAACGCCTCGTCCTCTCTCGCCTTGCCTGGAAATTAGGCCCGTTGCACCAGCGGCTCTTCGCCTACCTCCCTGGCAGAAGTGCTGCACAGTGCCTTGCCCCTTTCCTAGGCGAGTTGAGAAATGGTCGAGGCATGGTTGTCTTCCTTGATCTAGAGAAGGCCTTTGAGCTAGCTGACCCTGACACAATTCTGGCACCACTAGTAGAAAAAGGCATTCGTGGCAAACTCCTTTCATGGATCTGCGACTTTTTCGTTGGACGTGCTGCCAGTGTCCGTTTTCAGGGGCAGCTTTCTCCTTCCTTCCCACACCTGAACGGAACACCTCAAGGCAGTGTGCTCAGTCCTCTCTTATTCAATGTCCTTGTTGAGAGCCTGCTGTCGATCGACTTCAGCAGGGGCATCACTCTGCTCTGCTATGCCGACAACTTGGCACTCGTCTTCTCCCATAGGGACTGCTACAAAAGGGCCCCGACTGCTCTGACCTGCCTCCATGACAGATGTTGCGAACTCGGCCTCAAGATAAATCTAAGGAAAACCAAGTGCATGCCCTTCGGTCTAAGACGACCTGAGTGTCCCCTTTCCCTTGGAGGGCACCAGCGTGACCTTGTTCGCAGCCATCAGTACTTGGGGGTGTGGTTTGACAGCCGCCTGTCCTTCTCCACCCAAGTGCGATACCTACGGGAACGAGCCACCCCCAGAATCACGGCACTGAAAGCCCTCTCTCGCCGAACCCTGGGCGCCTCATATCGCAGGCTAAGGACATTCTACACCCATGCCATACGCTCCCTCGTTGACTACAGCGCAATTTGTCTTGCAGGACTCTCTGGAGGGCATTCTCGCTCCCTAGAAGTCCTGCAGAACTCGGCGCTGCGAGTGATGCTGCGAGCTCCTCCTTGGACGCGAGTTGAGAACCTTAGGGTTGAGAGTGGCTTCCCATCTCTCCAGCACAGAATCTGGAGTCGCTCGACAGCAACATCTGCTCAGCTTTGCTGCCTCAGGCCACACTTACCTGTCTCTGAGCGCCTCCAGTGCACTATCGAGAGGCCCCCAGAACTGCACCCAAAGAAGGACTGGGCATGCACCACTGCTAACATCATCCACGACCTAGGAGTGTCAGATGCTTTCCTAGGAGGACCTGACCTCCCTGACCCTGCCTATACTCCCCCCCCCCCTCCATGGCTGCCACCCGTGATCCACAGTCTTGCCCCTTTGGATGCCTGCCCCAGAGCATCTCTCCCCGCCCTCCTACGCCAGGATGGCCTACGGAGGATGGCATCCCTCTGGACCTCAGGAACAGCTGAGTACTTCACAGATGGGTCTGTCACTGCTGAAGGAGCTGCAGGTGCCGCATTCGTCAGTGATGGTCGTGCCGAGACCTGGCGACTTCCTTCTGGAACCGCCGTGTATGAGACAGAGCTCGTAGCAATCTTAGGCGCCCTCACGCCCATGCCCACCAACATCAACGGGTCTTCATCCATACTGACTCACTCTCGTCTCTGCATGGTCTCCGAGCATGGCACTTCACCGACAGTGTGAATCTGCTGACCTCCATACTAGCAGTCGCAGACTCCATAGTTCAAAATGGAGGCAAATTCCACCTACACTGGCTTCCAAGCCACGTAGGTATCGCCGGCAACGAGCTTGCTGATGCTGCCGCTCGCTCCGCCACACACCACCCCACCATCACTTTCCCTCTCATCACGAGCCGCTCTCTAATAAATTGCAGAGTGAAAGCCACCATCCTCCAGCTCACTCAGTCTGACCACGAAGCACGAGTAGTAGAGGGCTCCAACTCAGCCACTTGGTATGCCAGGGCCACAAATTAGGAGCCCCTTGAATATCCCACCACCACGCCTAACATGCAAGTAGAAAGAGTACGACGCCTACAGCTAGGCTATCCTTGCTATTCTCAGAACCATGTCCATACTGCCACGACACAGCAGACTGGCCTCTCCTCCACTATGTACTTGACTGTCCTTCAACTGCCGCCCTTCGCACCACCCTAGGGCAACAGATTAGTCAGAAGGATCTCTCCCACTGCAACAGCTGCAGAGATTATTGCCCTCTCCTCTACCTCAGCCCTCCTTGACCTAGTTTCAGCCTACCCACCACCTCACTAGCACCACCCATCCAAAAAAAACAACACTTTCTACCACACAAGTGGACAATTCCACTCAACCTTATGCAAACTCATTTTGAGCCCTCCTTAACCAACTAAACTCACTCTGACGGGCCCAATAAACTGGCCCAGTCCTCCCACGGGAGGAGAATCTCCACAACAACAACAACAGCTACTTAGCTACGTAATTCCGGTACCTACGTAATTCCGGTACCTATCTTAATCTTGTAATGGCTTTTAAAACACTGTGACAACAAAGTACAGACAGACAACCAACTTCCACCACTGATGAACATATCTAGCGACGAAGACTCCCTACAAGGTGCCCTATGGCCTATGGACAGTCTCCATGACGAAGTTGGGAAGTCTGTAACCACTGTGTATGATTCTAAGTGGTACACAGCAGTAGTGTCGATGCAGAACACTGAGATGAGTGACATAGACCTGCGCTTTATGGCTCCTGAAGGACCGAAGACAGTGTTCCAGCGGCCAACACGAGTGAATGAGTGCTGCGCACCATTGTCAGACATCCTTGGTGTCCTAAAGGAGTCTCCCCCACCAACTTCCAACCATGCCAGCCACTTCTCAATCGGTGAAACAGTGATGGATGCCATCGACATAAAGTTTGCCCAATACATGGCACAGGCTCTACTGTATTGCAGCCAAGGCCACCTAAGCCTTGTGTGCTATTATAACAATAAAAGCCATCAAGCATTTTTTTTTTTTTTTTTTTTTTTTTTTGACAAGATCCACAGGTATACATGGCGAGTGATGAGAAGGGTGGGTGGTGAACTGAATGAAAGGAAGGCAATGATTGATTATGTGCGTGTGGATGAAAGGATGCGAAGATGTGTAATGGATGCAAGAGTTTATAGAGGTTGGGGGAGTGGACTTTCTGACCACTACTTGGTGGTGGCCAGAATTAGAATTCAAGTAAGATGGAGGAATAGAAGAAGGGAAAGACGAGAGGAAGGAGTAGTTGCAAGGAGAGTGGAAAGGTTACAAGAGGATGAGAAAAAGGCAGAATATAAAAGTAGAGGAACGATTGGGCAAATATGAATTGGAGCAGATGGGAGACGTGGAAGGTGTGTGTAGGATATTTACAGAAGAAATATGTGCAGCATGTGATGTGGTGTGTGGAAGGAAGAGAAGACGGAGGGGGGTGCAAGGAACAGCATGGTGGACTGAAGAGGTGATTCAGGCTGTGGCACAAAAGAAGAAAGCATACAATGAATGGATGAGAAATAGGGGCGTGGAAGAAGTTGAGAGGCGGAAGAGAGAGTTATATGTAGAACGAAAGAGAGAGGTGAAAAGATTAGTAAGAGAGAATAAGAAGAGAGTGGATGAGGAATTTGGAAGGAATCTGAGTGTAAAGTGGAGGGACTGTAAGAAAATGTCCTGGAAAGAGGTGAAAAGAGTAAGACAGGGTGGAAGTGAAGTTAGCAGGGGAGTGAAAGATAAAAATGGTAGATTACTAGTGGAGAAGAGAGGAAAAGTGAGCAGATGGAGAGAACACTTTAAGGAATTGTTGAACATAAAGGATGGAAGTAATGCGAGTATAAGTGGCTGGGGAATGGCTGGGAGAAAGAGGGAGGTGAGAAGACAGGAAGAAATCAGTAGGATAGAAGTTGTGGAAGCAATGAAGAAAGTTAAATCGGGGAAAGCCCCAGGAATTGATGGAGTGTGTGGTGAAATGCTGAAGCATGGGGGAGAGATAGTAGTAGAATGGATGTGGAAGATGTGCAGATTGGCCTGGGAGGAAGGCAGAGTCCCGGAGGATTGGAAGTCAGGTATAATTATTCCCTTGTACAAAGGAAAAGAGAAAAAAGAAGTGTGTGGTAATCATAGGGGCATTTGTCTTCTTAGTATAATAGGAAAAGTGTATGGTAGGATACTTATTGACAGAGTTAGAGAAAGAACAGAGAAATTAGTTGAAGAACAGGGAGGCTTTAGGAAGGGAAGAGGTTGTGTAGATCAGATATTCATTCTTAGATCTTTAGTGGAAAAGTTTCTAGAGAAGGGAAAGAAGTTGTATGCGGCTTTCATGGATTTGGAGAAAGCATATGACAGGGTGGATAGACAAGGATTGTGGAAAGTGTTAAGAATATATGGAGTAGATGGGAAGTTGTTGAATGCTGTGATGAGTATGTACGATGGTGTGAAGGCTGCAGTGCGTGTAGATGGTGAACTAAGTGAATTTTCCTCTTTGAAAGTTAGGTTGAAACAGGGATGTGTCATGTCTCCATTGTTGTTCAATCTGTACATGGATGGGGTAATAAAAGAGGTACAGGGCAGGGTGGTGGATGTTGGAGTGGCCCTGGTGGGAGGGGGTGGTGTTTGGAAGCTCCCTGTGCTGTTGTTTGCAGATGATACCGTGTTGTTGAGTGAAGACGAAGGGGAGCTGCAAGGCTTGGTGGATGAGTCTGGGAGAGTGTGTAAGAAACGGAATCTAAAGGTGAATGTAGGGAAGAGTAAAGTGATGGTCTTTGAGAGGGGTAAAGTCAGTGAATGTACAGCGAGGTTGGATGGTGAGGAATTGGAAAATGTGAGTACATTTAAGTACTTGGGTAGTGTGATGAGTAAGGATGGAGGTTTGGAGGGTGAAGTGCTTGAAAGGGTACAGGAGGGAAGAAAGGTTGCTGGTTCTTTGAAAGCAGTGATAAGAAACAGGGAAGTGAGCATGGAAGTGAAAAAGTTACTACATGACAGTATTGTGATACCAACTCTAACGTACGGAAGTGAAGCTTGGACGTTGTTGGAAGGACACAAGCCAAGAGTGAGAGCAGTGGAAATGAGTTATTTAAGAGGAGCCTGTGAAGTCACATGGAGAGACAGGCTGACGAATGAGGATATAAAGGAGCGTTGTGGTGTTGATGTGGATGTGATAGGAAGCATTATGAGGAACACACTGAGGTGGTTTGGAAATGTGGAGGGGATGGAGGGTGAAAGACTGACGAAGAGAGTGTATGTGAGTGAGGTGGAGGGGGGAAGAGGGAGGGGGAGGCCGAGGATGAGATGGAGGGATGGGGTGGAGAGGTATATGAGAGAGGGGGGTGTGAGTTGGGAGCAGGGCAGTGAAATGGCGGGGGACAGGGCAATTTGGAGGCGATTTGTTTGTGGCCACCCCAAACGGGATTGAGGCGTCTGGCAATAGATAGATAGATAAATACACAAGAAGATACTTTTTTCTTATTTTAAAAAGGTAACGACGAAATTACCCTGTCGGACGGAGTACAGTAATTTCGCTGCGAGACACTAGTTTCGAAAAAATCTGTGGTGTGGGCCTCCCCCCCCCCCACAAAAGCCATTATACAGTAGGTATCTTTAGCAGAACGGCTGACTGTACAGATAAAGCAATGCAAATGTCAATATTCCATACGTGGCGGTTTGTATTTAGCATAAACCACCGTTCAAGCGAAATTACCCTGTTTTACCCTACGCATACCCTACACAAAATGAGTTATTGTATACTTTATTGACCAGTGAAGCTTCGTAAGAGATCATAATCATCATATAATGTATGTGAAAATTCTATCATGTTTTGTCATCGCAAAAACAATTACTGTAATTGCATACCATTTCATCGCATAACATGGGTATGCTACACTGCACGAACAATAGTAAATATAGGGACATGCAGACACTGGAAACAATAATTTTATAACCAAACAAATGTACTATACAGTACTTTCTGACAAGTTGAAGATACTAGAAACTATTCCAATACCACACGAATAATAGCTACCATAGGAACTGTAAACACATGCACACACTAACATTAATCTTATACTCTATGTATATATATATATACACACACACATCTCTCTCTCTCTCTACCTATAGTGTAAACCCTCGGTAAAACGAACCTCAGTATTGCAAATTTCGGATATAGTGAACGGCCAAATCGCAACCGAACTTCCCCTGGATTTTGCGAACAAAGGTCAGTAAATGTGGAGGAACTTCATGAATCAGCCTACGGTGACAACAGCATCCCTTCCTGACACAGTAATTGTACTTCAACAGCATCCATTCCTGGCACAGTACTGTATGTGTACTGTATTAGTACTACATTATACTGTATTCTTAGTACAGGTATTGTATTTACATGTACAACTTCATACAGTATTTTATTTACATGTACAACTTCATAAACCACTGACTTCTCCATGTTAAACTTCATAGAGTAAGTTTAGGTCGTGGCTGTGCATGTAGGACCAAACGACTCCCCGGATACAGTGACCTACTGTAGGTTCGGTAATCCCTTGGATAATACTGACCCTTGGATATAGTAAGCCACCCCTCCCCTCAATTAGTTCATTATATCGAAAGTTTACTGTATATAAATATACATATATATATATATATACACACAGAATATGGTATAAAAACATGTAGATGAAGCAGCTCAAGGATATGATGGAGTACATGGGGGATGTGCATATGGAACAAGATATGAAGAAGGGGAAAGGATACTCAAGTTTGGGGAAGCAATGAACATGATTGTGTGCAACACACATTTAATGAAAAGAGAGAATAGGGAGGGAATAGCAACCAGATAATATTTCCTGGTCAGGAGGGCCGACAGGAAGTGGGAGAAGTTAAAGTTATAGGGAGCGAGAAGTGTGCAGCAACACAAGTTACTGATATGTGACATGGTGTTTAAGGAGCAGATGATGAAAAAGAGGACCTATGTACCTAGGAGGAAAATTTGGAAGCCGAAAAACAGAACAGTAAGGGATGCCTTCTACAGCGGGATGAGGAGAGTGGTGGCTGAACAGTGAGACGTTGAAGAAGTGTTAATGAATAGTACAGTGCACTCAAAAGCAACCTCTTGAGAGTTACTGATTCAGTATGTGGATGGATAAGAGGCCCACCAAAACATAAAGTAATTTGGTGGTGGGATGAGGGTGCAGAAGCTGCAGTTAAGGAGAAAAGAAGCCTTTCCCGGGAAAGGAAGAACAGTGGTTACTGAGAGGAATATCTGGCAGCCAAGAATAGGGCTAGAAAAGTGGTTTACAGGGCGAAGTCTGAGTCAATGAGACTTTTACTTGATAACCTAAATTGTGTGGAAAGGAAGAATATGATATTTCAGGTGGCCAATCAAATGTAGAAGGAGAATATGGATACCACAGGTGAGCAGTGTGTGAAGAATGATGAAGGAAGGGTAGTGGTGAACAGTAGGGATATTAAAGATGCTTGGAGTGGGCATTACAGCCAGTTGTTGAATGAGTTTGACTGGGACAGGGAAGGTTTGGAGACTATAGATCCAGTGTTTGACCCTTGACCTTTGATTGTTACTGCTACTGTGAGCAAGGCAATAGGCAGTATGCAGATGGGGAATGCAGCTCGTGTGTCTGGGTTAACTGTTGAAATGCTGAAAGCCTCAGCAGGTATAGGAATGAGGTTAGTTACTGACCTGATTAATACAATTATATATGAGTGTCTTGTCCTAGATGATTGGATGAAGTGTACAAGGGGAAGGGTTATGCCCTGAAAGAGGAAATTATAGAGGCATAAAGCTTTAGACCAGATAATGATGGCAATGGAGAGACTTCTAGAAGGTATGATTAGAGAAAGAGTGAATACTAATGAGATGCAGTTTGGGTTAATGCCAGGCAAAGGGGCCACTGATGCTATATTCATTGTTCAACTGCTTCAGGAAAAATGTATAGGAAAGAAAAGGGAACTGTGCTCTGTTTTTGTTGATTTGAAGAAGGCCTCTGACAAAGTCCCTACAGATGTGGTGAAGTGGGTAATGAGGATGCTTGGGGTCAGGGAGTGGCTGGTTTGGGTGGTTATGGCCATGTACTTGGGTGCTCGCACTCATGTAAGGTGAATGGAGATTGAGTGATGAGTTTTCCATGAATGTTGGTGTGCACCAAGGGTCAGGTTTTGGCACCTTGTTGATTATGATACTTGAAGCCCTCTCATGTGACTTCAGAAATGGACTTTGGTGGGAGATGTTGTATGCTGATTATTTGGTGTTGACTGCAGAGAATGAAGGGGAGGCAGAGGAAAGATTTAGGAAGTGGAGGGATGGTACGGAGCACAAGGGCTTAAAAGTAAATGCAGATGAAACAAAAGTGATGGTATCCAGGGCTGGTGGCGGCACTGCCAAAGAAGAGGGAGAGTGACCACGTGTGATTTGCCACAAGGGCATGGGAAGCAATTCCATCTTGTGCAGTGTCTGTGATATGTGGGTCAATATGAGATATTGTGGTACTAGAGGCAGAGTGCAAGATAATGTTGTTTTCATGTGTGCAGTGTGTTGGGGAGAGCAGGTGGGAATTGTCAGGCATGAAAGGACTGAACTGGCTGGTGAGTCTGAGTATGTGGAAGAGTTTTGTTGTTTGGGAGCGTAGGATTGACTGATGGATGGATGGATGGATGGGAGACATGTTACGTGCTGGAGGTGGGGCTGAAGCTAGCTCTGTGACTAGAGTGAGGAGTGGTTGGAAGAGGTTCAGGGAACTGTTGCCTCACCTGACATTGAGAGGGTTCTCCTTCTGTGCTAAAGGATCTTTGTATGCAGCATGTGTAAGGAGTGTAATGCTGTATGGCAGTGAGACCTGGGCAGTAAAGGGAGAGGATATTCACAGGCTCAAACATACAGAAATGACAACGATTAGGTGGATGTGCAGTGCGTCTCGGAGTGTGAGGCTTGGGGGGGCTAGGTTTATGATGGAAAAGTTGAGGGGTAGGATGGGACTGGAGAGTATTGGTGCTGTGATGAGAACGAGTAGATTGAAATGGTTTGGGCATGTGGAGAGGATGGGGGATGATAATTTGGTGCAGAAAGTGAGAAGTGTTAATGTTGGGAGTAGGGTTGTGGGCAGTAGACCAAAAAAGACTCAGGACGAGGTAATTGAGTATGGCCACAGGGATAAAGGACTGAAGTTGCCAGAGATGGAGCAGCATGGAGAGCTACCATTAGCTGACCAAGGCTGCAAAAATGAAACAAAATGAAACAAAACAATTACTAGTAATCAATGAAAATAAAAAACAACAGCAACTTACTGCAGGAAGAACTTTTTGGTTCACCATCTGTCTTCAGTGATGGATTCAAGATGCTAACTTCCTCTGGCTGATTACTGGCTAGCTTGAAATCAGGAATGGAGCAGGTACTAGCTTCAGCACCAAAGGATTCTTCATTCTCTTTCATGCTAGAACAGTCAGATTTATCTGGAGAATTTTTTACGGTACTTTTTGTTTTAAAAGGATTGAAGTTTGGATCATCTAAATTATCTATGAAGTTGAGATTATGGCCCTTAGCAGGAATATTAATGTCTTCTTCTGATTCCTCTGGCTGTGACACTTTTGTATCTACAAAGGTCCTCTCTTTCTGTGAATTTTTTTCCTTCATTGTAGCCTCTCCCTTTACATCCTGACCAGCCGAAGTCTCCTTATCACAAGTCTTGGCACCACTGGTCTTTGCAGGGAGGTTGTTCAAGTCAACAGTACCTGCTATTTCTGCTGAAACAGATTCTCCATTTTCTTGTTTGTCCTCACATTTAGTTTCAGTGACTGCATGTCCAGCTTCTTTATTCTGTAGGGTACTGTCACGCTCCAATAGCTGTACATCATCTTCATTTATGGCTGCATCTGTAATTTTAACAGGCGAATTTGTGACAGTGACTCGTGTTTTGAAAGGGTCATGACTGCCCTCACTCGATGTATTCAACACGTCAAGTTGGTATTTCTTGTTGGGGACCCGAATTTCATCCACATTCTCTACAGTATCAAAGAATTCCTCGGCATCTGTAGCAATGAAAGTTTCCTCATTCAATGATTTTTGCTCATTCACCTCTGTTTCAGCCTTGGAAGACTTCAACTTGTCATTATTTTCTCTGATAGGTCCAAGTAGTTCCCTAGACTTTTCATGATCTCTGGACACTACTCCAGATAATTCTTCAGGTCTTGGAGCATCTGTAAAGCACGATTCAATTAACAGTTTACAAGTGATGACTATTATTAAATTGAATCATATGAAATGAAACAACATCAAAACCCCCACTTAAGAAACTCCTGTACTGAGGTTGGTCATGATACATTTTCTACAAGCTGGGAGATTGATCAAGTGTCTTGACTAGCTAATTACCTTCCAAAAGTGACTGGAAACTGTTGGAAAACTTTCAGATGTGTTATATGATTAATAATGATGTTAAAGAGCAGCTTGGAGCTAACATTGCTTTATTTACTTATGGATGAATTTGCTGTCAAAGAACGATGAATGTTTGGCTAGATACCAAAGTTTGTAGCCACATTTCATTCTCAAGGTAGCAGCTGCATCCCAAGATTGGCGGTAGCACACTATTTACTGTGGTACATTACAGCATATTATAACTTTTGCACGTGTTGAGATAGTGTCAGAGAGGGATGCCTTCATGACGTGGCACCGAAATAACCTGATGGCTTCATTACTAGTTATACAAATGTACCTCATCTCCCTTCCTAACCCCCAAAAGGAGAATGAAAAGCTATTGGAGAAGGTCAGTTTCAGCTTACAGTCCACTGGGTTGCTGTCTAGATGAGACTGAAGCTAAAACAACAACAACAGTGGTAGCATGTCCTTAATGGATAAAGTGTGTGAAAGTGTTTTTGTTATACAGTAGTTGCTTAACTTCAGTCTGTCTGATCAAGCACACTCACTGACCACAGGTAAATGCTGTATCTGCTTCTATGGAGTCATTTTTCAGTAGTGTACAGTAAATACTATGCACAGAGCAGGCAACCACTTATGGTAGAAAGGACCTCACCAAGGCTGAACCGAGGTCCTTCCACATAAGTGCAGAGGAATATGAGGAGATTTGGCTCCTGGGTGGACAAAGAAGCTGCCACCACCACCATCTGTAGGGTTCTCGTCACCACCTATAAATGGGTGTCAAGCTCAGGTACCCTACCTACGTTATGAATCAGTACCCTGACCACAAAGCCCTCACTCTGCTGCGAGAAAGGGTAAAGCAGGGAAAGAGGGCCGCAGTGCACTGAGGATTATGACAAGGTATAAGCAAGTCAGCATGGAAAAGCTGTGTTGCTGCACAGCAGTACGGTGATCCAAACTCTAATATTGCTATAGCTAAGTGGTTAACATTGCTAGCCACAAGGCTGGTGACTCATTAGTGCCACAGTCCAAATTGTGGTGTGGGCACCTGATGCTCCTCAGCTCAGGCATTCATCCACCCTTTGTGGATTGGTAGGTAAAGCAAATGCCTAAGGTAGCATCTAAGGGAGGTATCTGTGGTAACAGGCATGATGCAGTGGCCTTGTATGGTGGGTAAATAACCCAATTGGATCAAAGGCTTCAGACAACAGTCAGTGGTGATGGTTCGGCCACTTTTTAGAAAAATAATTGTAAAAAAATAGATAGTAATGGCAACTACAATTCCTTCAGGCCAAAATATTGTCCCACCCTTGGGCTAATAAAAATGAGTAATACTCAAGCTTTAGCTCTTTAAGTTACTGATGGGGGTGTCAGAGAAGAGAGGTACCTGAAATGTCTGAACCATCCCTCACTGTCGGGGTACTTCAATCACAACAGTGGGATGATTCGGCCTCATATAATACTTATGCAGATCATATAAATATTCATTCATTCATTCGTTGCCAGACGCCATGTATCCCAAACGGGGTGGCCAAGGGCTTAGAGTTAATTGTTTTACAGGGAGGGGCACTAATCCTCCACCAACCCCACTTGACACGATGGAAATTAATTACTATGTAAGAATTTACTGAAGCAAACCTATTTCACAGGATTTAACACACATAATCCGTATCATATACTACACTGGGTATACCTAATTGTCTGAAATTAGTTTACTTCAAAAATGGGAAAAAGTGGTAATTAAATTTATGAAAATCCGATTCACACACACACACACACACACATGGGCATTATCTCCATCTCTCTCTTTCTTCAATCATCCACACACACAAACACACACACACATTCTTTCCATCTCCCTCTCTCTCTCTCTCTCTCACACACACAGACACACACATTCTTTCCATCTCCCCTCCCCCCCTCACATACACAAACTCATATATCTACACACAGTCACATTCACGAGCTTAGTTACATGCATACTCTCTCTCTCTCTCTCTCTCTCTCTAGTCATTTATCTACAGTACCTTAAGGAAATATGTATACAGTATTGTACAAATAAGTGGGTCAACAGAAACATCTCTTTACCACCAGTAGGATGGTTCGGCCAGTGACGAACCATCCCTCTCTTCTAGTGGCCAAACCATCTCGACAGTACAGTATATAATAATGTCCGAGGATAATTAAATCTATTACATAAAAGCGTAACATCTTTATGTTACGGCTACATGTTTTATTATCGATGGTATATCAATACAATATATTATGGTTATGAATCCACAATTATTCACAGTTCCAGGACTTACGAAAATCAACTGAAATACCAGTATTACATATGACTTGCAAAAAATCAGAAAATCTGGGGATCCATCAGTAAGTGTGAACGTTACTGTCACCCAGTTCTATCAAATCTATGATGATCAGCTCCTGCATATTCACATAAAATTTCACGAGGATATCCCTTAAACTATTTCCAAAAACATCAGTGTCCGAACCATCACCACCCTCCCCTAGGCACCGTGGCTAAGTGCTTCACATAGTCTGCCCCCACCTTTGCCCTAAAGGTGCGGTCACACAGTTCTTTTTCCTGGCAGATTTACTCAGCTATGATATTCATGATTTTGGTGACATGACCATGCTCATTTTGTGTTACTTGGTCTTCAGGTGGCTAAAGACAGTCCATCTGATTTCTGAGGCTGTACAGAAGTTATTTATGTTCCATATGCTGATGAATAAATTATATTAAACTGTGCTGAGCGGCAGGCAAAGTAAGTGCCACCTTAAATTTTTTACGTAATCATGTAGAGTTATGAAGACCTTTTAACTGATCATACTACTTCCTAAGATAATGCTTTGGACCTGAATACTGTTGTCATTATTTTTCCAATATACATAAATTCGTTTTCGTTTTTAAAGGCTCCAACATGCTTGCATGTGTCGGCCTTGGTCACCTAATGGCGACTCTCCACGCTGCACGATCCATTGCAGCCTCCCTGTTCAGTCCCTTAACCCTAAGGTCACACTTAATGACCTCGTCCCATGTCTTTCTTGGTTTACCCCTCATAACCCCACCCCCAATATTAACACTTCTCACCTTCCTCACCCAATTATCATCCCCCATCCTCTCCACATGTCCAAACCACCTCAATTTACCTCTCCTCATCACAACACCAATACACTCCAGTCCCATCCTACCTCTCAACTCTTCCATAAATTCACACTAACAAATTACTCATTCTGTGGTAGGCCTACTGAGATGAAGACAGGGCATTACAGGATAACAAAGGCTGGCTGGAAAGGTCGATGTGAAGAGAAGACCCCTTTAGCTATCCTTGTCTTATCCTTATACAGCAGTCTTGTCAGTCTGTGAGTCACCATTACAGAGGCATTCCCTTATTTCTCATGTTGTTTTTTTTTCTGTAGAAGTAACAGCATGGCATAAGCTGTTATGTGCTCATCCATTTTAGTGCTGCTCTTGTGGGCGCTAAATGTTGAAGTTGTTGTTAGTGTACAGTACAAGTATGACAGTCTCTGTACCAAATTAACCCTATCAGGTTTCCGCGCCGGGCAGATTATGTCTGTGCTAGAGTCAGCCACTCTTGCGCTGGCCTAAAACATCATGCCGCAATATTATTCTTTGATCGCTCTGTGTAAATACATTTTTCATTATACAATGTTGGTTTTGGAGTCATTTTAAAACTGAACAGCTGTACTTTATCATAGTATGTTCAAAAATGGCAAAAAAAATGAAAATAAATGGTCAAAATGACAAGTTAAAGTTAAGCGAAAACCAAAAATTTTATACCCTGCCATGCAAAAAAAAAAAAAAAAAAAAAAAAAAAAAAAAAAAAAAAAAAAAAGAAAAAAAGATATATAAATCTGGTGTAAACCATGCAAAATTACAATAAATTACCTTTACAATGATACACAGATTATAGTTATTTCAGCATTTTACTGTGTGGTAAAGCGAAAGGAAAAAGATGCACAATTTTTTATGAGTCTCGGCTGCATGTTTGCTTCGCAATCTTTTTCTTTGATCGGTCAGTGTAAGAACACTTTTTATGATACGATGCTGATTCTGGTGTTATTTTGAAGCTGAAAAGTTGTTCTTTATCACAGAATATTCAAAAATGGAAAACAAAGAAAATAAAAAGTCAAAATGATGAGTTGAAGTCAGGCAAAAACAAAAAATTCTATTCCTTGCAGTAGAAAAATATTGCGTAAAAAAATAAATAAATAAAAATAAATAAATAAATAAATAAATAAATAAAAAGATTTATGATAGGATGCTGGTTGTGGTGTTATTTTGAATCTGAATAGTTGTACTTTATCACAGTATTTTCAAGAAAGGAACACAAAGAAAATAAAAAGTCAAAATGATGAGGTTAGGCGAAAACCAAAAATTTTATACCTTGCCATAGAAAATACTCATCAAGAATAAAAGATATATAAATCTGGTTTAAACCACGCAAAACTACAAAACTATTGCCCGCCACGCACAGTGCAAGCATACTGCGACATCATGCCCGAGTTTCTTTGTTGTGTCGCATAAACCCGATTTATGGTGTATATTTTATAAAAGTATCTTAAAATAACGCATAAATGAGTCAACAGAAATTCTGAGTTTGGATTTGAAATAACGCTAAAACACATCATCGGCATCTCAAAGAGTTAAACAGGTAAGATGAAATGGTACAAAACCTAAAGGGTTGAACAGACAAGTTGAAATGGTACAAAACCTAAGGGGTTAAACAGACAAGTTGAAATGGTGCATAACCTGACTGACCTAGGTGTGACCATATCTAGCTACGGAGTCTCTCAAAATCGGTATGGCAATATAGTATATCACCAGGAAAAAGCAAACGTGACTAAGCCTTTAATAACTGAAGGTGAAGCTTTAACTCTGTTGGAAGATCATGAATCATGAGCAAGAGGAATGAACATCTGTTATCTGGGAGGGGCATGTAGAGTTAGGTAGTGAGAGAGACAGATAACTGAAAAGTTCAGGAGCACTGTGTTATTGATATGGATGTGCTAAAAAGAATCAGAAGTATCCTGAAATTGTCTGGCCACAATGAGAATGACAAATTAGTGTCTCACTGGTAGAATGTGAGTGAGGTGGTCAAGTATACCAAGGATGAGGTGGCGAGGGTGGTGTGAGCTGGAGGGAGGGCAGCCTGCTGGCTGAGGACAGGGGGTCATGGAGGCAATTTGTCATGACCACCCCCCCCTCTGGGATCATGGCGCCTGGTTGTAAACATACTGATGTGTTCAAAGTAGGTACTGGTAATACCTATTTTTCACTTTCTACTATTCTGCTACTATGTTTTGACAGCAAAAGTAGTAAAAGGATTGTGTTCTGTCACCTTGGTAGTTCAGTACATACTGTACACCATTAACAGATGGAGTATCAATGAGCTGAATGTGAGGATAGCATGGACAGGAGCAAAACTAAAGCTAAATGATAATGTATGGAATCTGTTAACTTTCCTGTATGCCAGCAACACTGTTTTGGTGGGAGAAGTAAGAGTGATTTGCAAAAGCACTCGAGTTTGAGAGAGTCTGCGAGTCTGCACAAGAAGAAATTAAAAGATAATGTGAAGAAATGAACTTTTCGCATTGGTACGTGAAAGGAAGGAATACAGCAAAAGTTTTATCAGGCAGTACTAGGTTGGGCAAGGAAATGCAGTTAATTACAGAGTTGACCTGGAAGCCAAAACAAACTAATTCAATGTCTGAGGAGGCTGATAGTTCTACTGTACATTTCTAGGAGCTGTGTTAAGTAAATATGGCAAAAAGGAGTATGGGGGTAAAGACAAGAGTAATTGGAGAGTTGGTTGTACTTTAAAGACTGGGACTATAAGCATGGAGGTTGAGAGAGACCTGTACAAAAGTATTTTGTTGCTGATGCTCTTGTACAGGAGTGAAACTTGGGCAGTGAGTGACAAGGAGCTCACTAGGTTACAAATTGTTGAAATGACCTTCCACAGAACAGCTGCAGGCATGAGGAGGATGGATGATATAAGTAACTGCGAAACTCATGGGCATAAATGAAAGGAAGAAAGAGTGATGGGAATAAGATATGGAATTACTGAGTACATAAAATGAAATACACTGAGATGGTATGGGTATACAGCATACAATGAATGCACAAGAAGTGGGTGCTGATGAATGTGTGTGAAGGGAAATCAAGGGTAATGTTGGTAATGGCAAATCTCAAGTGGTATGGATGAAGTGAATATAACAGAATAATGATGAAACAGAGAAAGAGGAGTTTTTGAGAGAATGAGAAAAGTAATTGAGGATGAAGTAGTCTGACATGGTCGTATCCTGTCCAGGGGTTACCAAGAGGAAGCAAGGCATCAGATACATGACAATAATCATTGCCTTAAAAATTAAAATTTACAGCTATCAGACTTCAATGTAATTTGATTAGGCCTAGTAAGGCATATGCCCTACAATACAATCTGTTTGTGTATGAGATGAAACTGAAAAGAAGCGGAAGGAAAAGAAGATGTATATCAAAATAATCTCCAATGCCTTGCTCCCTCAAGATCCCTGAGAAGAGATGGACAAGACAGAATTGCCTCCAGGCTACTTCATCCTTACATACAGCTCACTCTCTCAGATGCTTCTCTTTTGTTCGCTAATATAGCTGAAGCACCACTCTCTTCTTCCATACCATTAATAGTCTTTCTCATCTAACATTACTCTCAATTCTGCTTTCAGACCCTCTTTCGCATCCTGTTTTTCTGCATTTTCTGAATATGTCCACATCATCTCAACATATTTCTATCCATTCAGAAATGCCACATCTCAATCCTATTACGTGATCTTCCATTCCAAAATACTAATATTTTTCCCTATTACATACATCACAGCTACATGGAATGTAAGGGGTGTAAATGATGATACGAAAGAAAGAGAGATTGTCCAGCTGCTTGAGGGCACGAAAGTGGATGTGTGTGGATTAACTAAAACTAAATGGAGAGGTAAGTGTGAGAGAATGGGAGTATGGATGGGGTATATGTGTGGGTATAGGAGAGAATGAGAGGGCAAAAGAAGGAGTGTGTATTGTTGTGAGTAACAGATGGAAGAAGGATATAAAAGAGTATAGATCACTTGGCTCAAGAACTGTGTGGCTAAGATTGAAAGTTGGATTACAAATGTGGGTGATTTTGTGCTTGTATGCAACAACGCAAGCTCGTGCAAGCAGAGTGAAAGAGGAGTTCTGAACAAATGTGGAAGCATGCATGGAAAAGTTTGGAAGGAATGAGTGTTTTTGATTGGAGATATGAATGGAAAAGTATGGAATGTGAAGGTGGATGGAGTAGATGGTGAATGGGGTGTGCCTGCAAACATGGATAAGAATGGTAGTGCCTTAGTGGACATTTGTGCCAGGAGTGGGTTGGTGATACCCAACACCCTCTTCAGGCACAAAATGATCCATAGGTACCGTATATGCGGCGTGTGATGAGAAGGGTGGGTGGTGAACTGAATAAACGGAAGGCCATGATTGATTATGTGTGTGTGGATGAAAGGATGAGAAGGTATGTAATAGATGCAAGAGTATACAGAGGTTGGGGGGAGTGGACTTTCTGACCACAACCAAGTGGTGGTCAGAATTAAAGTCCAAATGAAATGGAGAAATAGGAGAAGGGAAGGACTCGAGGAAGTAGTTCATACAAGAAGGGTGGAAAAGATACAAAAAGAGGGAAAAAAAGGCAGAACATAAAAAAAAAGTGGAGGAGCGATTGGGTAAATATGGATTGGAACAGATGGGGGATGTGGCAAGAGTGTGTAAGATATTCACAGAAGAAATCTTTGCAGCATGTGAGGTAGTGTGTGGGGTGAAGAGAAGATGAAAGGGGGTGCACGGAACAGCATAGTGGAATGAAGAGGAGAGAGAGGCTGTGGCACCAAAGAGTAAAGCATGCAGTGAATGGATGAGAAACAGGGGCGTGGAAGAAGCTGACAGACAGAAGAAAGAGTTATAGGTAGAGAGGAAGAGAGAGGTGAAAAGATTAATAAGAGAGAGTAAGAAAAGAGAGGATGAGGAATTTGCAAGGAACTTGAGTGTAAAGTGGAGGGAATGTAAGAAAATGTTCTGGAAAGAGGTAAAGAGAGTTAAACAGGGTGGCAGTGAAGTTAGTCAGGGAGTGAAAGATAAAAGTGGTAGATTATTGGTGAGGGGAGAAAAAGTGAGCAGATGGAGAGAACACTTTAAGGAATTGTTCAACATACAGAATGAAAGTAATGGAAGTATAAGTGGCTGGGGAATGGCTGGGAGAAAGAGGGATGAGACAAGAGGAAGAAATCAGTAGGATGGAAGTTGTGGAAGCAATGAAGAAAGTTAAAATGGGGAAAGCCTCAGGAATTGATGGAGTGTGTGGTGAAATACTGAAGCATGGAGGAGAGATAGTAGTAGAATGGATGTGGAAGATGTGCAGATTGGCCTGGGAGGAAGGTACAGTCCCGGCGGTTTGGAAGTCAGGTATAATTATTCCCCTGTACAAAGGAAAAGGGGAAAAAGAAGTGTGTGGTAATCACAGGGACATTCATCTTCTCAGTGTAATAGGAATGGTATATGGTGGGATACATATTAACAGAGTCAGGGAAATAACAGAGGAATTAGTTGAAGAAGAACAGGGAGGTTTTAGGAGTGGAAGAGGTTATGTAGATCAGATATTCATTCTTAGATCTTTAGTGGAAACGTGTCTAAAGACAAAGAAATTGTATATGGCCTTCAGGGATTTGGAGAGAGCATACGACAGGGTGGATAGACAAGGATTGTGGAAAGCATTAAGAATATATGGGGTATATGGAAAATTGAGGGCTCTGAAGAGTATGTGTGAGGGTGCTAAGGCTGCAGTGAGTGTGGACAGTGAACTGAGTGAATTTTTCTATTTAACGGTTGAATTGAAACAAGGATGTGTTATATCTCCACGGCTGTTCAATCTGTATATGGATGGGGTTATAAAAGAGATACAGTACAAGGTAGGGCAGTGGATATTGAAGCAGCCCTAGTGAGACATGGCAGTGTTTGGACACTCCTTGTACTGCTGCTTGCAGATGATACTGTGTTGTTAAGTGAGGCCGAAGGGGAGCTGCAAGGTTTGGTGAATGAGTCTGGAAGTGTGTGTAAGAAATGGAATCTAAAGGTGAATGTAGGGAACAGTAAAGTTATGGTCTTTGAGAGAAGCGAAGTCGGTGAATGTACATTGAGGCTGGATAAGGATTTAGGTACTTGGGTGGTGTGATAAGTAAGAATGGAAGTTTAGAGGTGAAGTGCTTGAAAGGGTACAACAGGGAAGAAAGGTTGCTAGTTCCTTGAAAGCAGTGATGATAAACTAGGAAGTGAGCAAGGAAGTGAAGCTTGGACCTTGTTGGAGGGGCAGAAGTCAAGAGTGAAAGCAGTGCAACTGAATTATTTGAGAGGAGCATGTGCAGCCACATGGAGAGGCAGACTGACAAACGAGGAAGAGAAGAAGCGTTGTGGTGTGGATATGGATGAGATAGGAAGCGTTAGGAGAAACACATTGAGGTAGTTTGGTCATGTGGAGAGGATGGAGAGTGAGAGACTGATGAGGAGAGTGTATGTGAGTGAGGTGGAGGGGGGGAAGAGGAAGAGGGAGGCCAAGGATGAGATGAAGGGATGGAGTGGAGAGGTATATGAGGGGGGTGTGAGCTGGAAGCAGGGCAATAAAATGGCAGGGGACAGGGCAACATGGAGGCGATTTGTTTGCGGTGACCCCTTATGGAATTAAGGTGTCTGGCAATAGATAGACAGACAGACCGACATACATCACAAACATCATCACCCACACTGAAGTTCACCCATACATTAGAGATGCGCCTCTGAAAAATGAACGTCTGATACTTCATAAATCTAATGAATTCAGTGTTAATGAATAAAAAAGCAAACACAGAAAACAAACACCGTGAAATCACATACATCTATGAAAATAAGCCAAAAGTTATATACTTACTGGCAGAAGTTTTCAATTGAACTGTCTCAGTGGATGGAATCAGGTTGCTGACTTTCTCTGTCTGACATCTGGTGGGCTTGGAATCAGGACTGAAATACGCAGTATCAACTTCTGGCTCTTTTGTTTCAGCTTTTGTACTAATGGACTCTTCTTTCTTTAAGCTGGAACAATCAGTTTTGTCTGGAGAATTGTTTACACTACTTTCTGTCTTAAAAGGGTCACAGTTGGGGTTATCTAAGAAGTCTAAATTATAGCCCTTAGAAGGAATAATGATGTCTTCTGCTTCCTGTGGCTGTGACTCTTTTGTATCAATGACATTAATTTCTCTCTGCGGAGCTTTTCCCTTCACAGTGGTGTCTCTCTTTGTGTCCTGACCAGCCAAAATCTCTTTTTCAGAGGTTCTGGCACCACTCATCTTAGCAGGGAGAAGACTCAGGTCAACATTACTGGTATCTGCTATTCCTGTTGAAATAGATTTTCCATCTTCCTCTGGCTTGTCCTCACTTTTAGCTTCAGTGACTGTTTGCCCTGCTTCTTCTTTTGGCAAGGTACTGTCAGTCTGCAATGGTACAAGTCTGTCATCTCCATTAATGGTTGCACTTGTAATTTTACAGGGTGAGTTCATCACAGCTGCTCGTGTTTTGAAAGGGTCAAATCTGCCTTCGCTTGATGCATTCCACATGTTTAGCTGGTAATACTTGCTGGAAACTGGAATCTCATCCACATTTTCCACAGTATCAAAGAATTCCTCTGCATTCCTAGTTTCCCCTGGATGTTTTTCTTGCTTGTTTCCTTCTCCTGCAACTTCTAAAGTATGTGCCTTATCTTTTTCTTCTCTGCAGCATACTTCTTCAGGATTACCTTTCTGTTTTGTAATAACTACTTTGTTTCCTCCTCCTCGTTGCAACACATCTGTAATACATTAAAGATAGAGTTTTATTATCACTGATCCACCTGGTGAACATGCCTAAATCTTTTCTATCCTTAATGACCTAATGCAGCTTGTACAGCACCCTATCCATATCCCTGACTGCCTTAGATAGAGCTACAACATACCTGACCTCTTCCTTACAACTATTCCTTCTGCTTACACTGTTAAGCTTTCCTCTCTGTTGGGGTCCTTTGATCACAACCTTATTATCTTAACCTGTCCTATCGCTCTGGTACGGCCTGTGGACCCTCCAAAGAAACGTCGGTTGTGGCACTTTGGAGCTGCTGACTGGGAGGCCCTCAGGCAGTACTTTTTTTATTTTCCCTGGAATGAGTATTGCTTCCATGGCTGGGAGCCATCTGAGTGTGCCTTGTGCATTACAGAGGTTATTCCCTTGGTCATGGAAGCATACATTCCCTTCTCATATCCTCTGACTAATGCAAGAAAGCCTTGGTTTAATCACGCTTCTTCTAATGCTGTCCACAACAAGAAGAGGACCTGTAAAAGGTACCAGTGCCAACCCACCCCTGAATCACATCTTTGTTATGTTTCCCCCCAGAATAGTGCTAAATCTGTTCTTCGCTCAGATAAAAATAATTTCATCCATACTAAATGCACTCAACTCTCCAACTCGAACTCTTCCCGCTCCTTCTGGTATCTTGCCAAAAACCTTTCTAACAACTTTACCTCATTATCCTTCCCTCCTCTTTTCTACTCTGATGGCTCCGTAGTTATTTCTTCTACTGATAAAGCAGATCTCTTCGCTCAAACTTTTTCCTCCAATTCCACCTTAGATGTTTCTGGTGTTGTTCCTCCATCACTTCTCCTTTCTGACTTCCTCAAGGCTGACATTAAAATTTCTTCAGTGAATGTATTTTCTGCCATCATTGACCTCAATAAAAACAAGGCATATGGGCCTGGTGGAGTCCCTCCTGTTGTCCTCAAGAACTGTGCTTCTGTGCTTACACTCTGCATAGGTAAACTCTTTTGCCTTTGTCTATCAACTTGTACCTTACATTCTTGCTGGAAGTTTGCTCTCATTTGGCCAGTCCCAAAGAAGGGTGACCATTCCAAACCCCCTAACTATCGCCCAATTGCTTTAACATCCTGCGTCTCAAAAGCTCTCGAGTCTATTCTTAACAGAAAAATCTTAATCCATCTTTCCTATCATAACCTTCTTTCTGATCGTCTGTATGGGTTCCGTCAGGGATGCACCACTGGCGATCTTCTCACCTACCTTTCAGACTCCTGGCCATCCTCCTTTTGGGACTTTGGTGAAAGCTTTGTTGCTGCATTTGACATCTCAAAGGCTTTCGATCTAGAGTGGCATAAATCTTTAATTTCCAAACTGCCCCCTTACGGTTGCTGTTCTTCTATCTGTGCCTTCATCTATAGCTTCCTTTCTGGTTGTTTTATAGCTGCTGTTGTAGATGGCCATTGCTCATCTCCTAGATCTATCAACAGTGGCATTCCTCAGGGCTCTGTCCTATCGCCAACCCTCTTCCTTCTATTCATCGATGACATTCTAAGCTGTACATCTAATCCTATCCACTCATACACTGATGATTACACCCTTCACCTTTCCATTCAGTTCTCGCAATGTCCATCTCAGCAGTAACTTCAACAAACAAGGGATGAGGCTATGGCACACCTAATGTCTGACTTGGCTCTTATCTCTGAGTGGGGTAAAAATACTCTTGTTGTTTTAAATGCAACAAAGACTCAGTTCATACACCTATCAACTCAACAGAATCTTCCACAGGAGTACCCACTAATGTTTAATAATATCCAGCCTAATCCTGCATCATCCTTAAACATACTTGGGGTTCCATTCTCTCGGGACTTATCTTGGAAAATTCATATTATATCTCTTGTAAAATCTGCTTCCAAGAGATTAGGTGTGCTAAGCAGAAGACTCCGTACCTTCTTTACCCCTGCACAGTTGTTGACTTTATGCACGGGTTTTATTCGCTCCTGTGTAGAGTACAACTCTCATGTATAGGGAGGCTCCGTACATACAGCTCTTCTCAAAAGAGTGGAGTAAAAGGCATTTAGTCTCATTAACTCTCCTCCCCTTACTGGCTCCCTTCAAACTCTGTCTCTTTGTTGCACTGTTGCATCTTTATCCCTTTTTTATCGCTACTTCAATGGTCACTGCTTCTCTAAACTGTCTGCTTGCATCCCTCCACCTCTATGAAGGGCACGTAACACCCGACTAGCAACAAACTCTCATCCCTTTACTGTCCTACTCTCTAATGCAAGAGTTAATCATTACTCCCAGTCCTTCATTTATGCAACAGGTCAACTCTGGAACTTCTTCCTCTGTCTGTATTTCCTACTTCTTATGCTCTCCAGTCATTCACACGCAATGTGTCCAGGCATCTCGAAATGAACCTATCTTGAATTTGGCTCTTTTGTATTGTTTTTGTTTTTTCTTGGAAGGAACAGTTTGTGGGCTCCTGGCCATTGGTTCCTTCTTCCTTGAATAAATAAATAAATAAATATATATACACACACACACACACACACTATATGAGGCGCTCCGAGCCAGAGGGGCGACCGTGCATTTTGCTTATTTGCTTTGACGTCTAATTACCAAACTGTAATATACTTTAAACATGTCATGTTTACCACCATTTTAATTGTCTTGGCTAGCACTTTCAAACTAAACAATAAAATGCATATAAATATAATTCTACCTTTGTATATTATTAGCCATGTCAAAGTTTAACAACTAATTACCGAAAATAAGCAAAATGAATGGTCACCCCTCTGCCTCAGAGCGCCTCATATATAACCATAAGAAATTTGGCAAAAAAATAAATAATAAACATTATCATCATCATCATCATCTGGACCTCCTCTCCTGCCCGGGGGCAGAGAGAGGCCTAGCAACATCAAGACAGCCTAGGTCTGCCCAATTCAATTGGCCACACTTCCATTCATTCATCAGTCAAACCCATGGAATCCTGGTAAAAAAAAAAAAAAAAAAAACAGTAGCTTCACATACTGTATATCTATCTGACAGAGTCAATCCAAACACTGTCATGTTAAAAAGGGATGCCATATCCCTGGTTATGCACTTCTCCACACAAAGTTAATCCAGCCAGCTCAGTCTCGTAGCCTCGCAACTTCCCAACCTCTCCTCTTCACACACTCATCCACCATATCCCTCCACCTTCTTCTTGGCCTACCTCGCCTCCTCCCTTCATCAAATTCACTCAAATATACCTTTTTCACCACTCTATTGTCATCCATTCTCTCCATGTGACCATACCATCTCAGTACACTCACTTCGATTCTGGTGTTCAGACTTCCTGACTCCGCATCTTTCACATATCACATTATTCCATATCTTATCCACTCTCTGTGCTCCACATACATTTCTCAGCAGTCCCATCTTCACTGCTCTTACTCCTGACTTTTCATTTTTGGCTCTAACACTTTATGTAAGCCTCGCACAGCTGCAATACTCAAGCCTGTTTCCTATCAAAGCTTTCATAGCACCTGTTATTTTCCTTCCTTGTGTCACTCTACTTTCCACTTCTTTTCTACATTTTCCTCTCTTTTCTATCACTGTACCTAGGTATTTGAACTCTCTCACCAATTCCAGAGTCTCTCCGTTCACCATAACATCACACCTGGAGCCACCTTCTCTCTCAATAACCATCATTTTACTCTTTTCTGAATTTACTCTCAAGGCATGACACTCACAGACATCTATAAAACTCTGCACTTGTCTACCAAGCTCCTGTCCAGTATTTGCAAGTAGCACTGCATCATCAGCATACAACAAATTTGATATTCCATTCCTCACCACTCATTACTAAAGCCATCCCTTTCTCCATTACAGTAGTCCCTCAATAATCCGATGTAGCAAAAGGCATGCTCGGGTAGTAGTGATGTCTGAATAATGGACAGTACCCCCCCTACTATACTCAAACCCTACCTACACCCAACCTCCAACCACTACTTAACATCATTTGTACAGTACCTCTGCTTACTTTGGTGGTGTTTTCTGGTCATTCAGGCATATTTAGACATCAAAACACACATAGGAATATCCAAGGTAATGCTAAACACCAAGAAAACTGTGGAAGAAAAAAAAAAAACATTGAAAACGAAAAAATACCCTACCTATATGTACAGTACCCCTCCTAATATTGGCACTGTTTTCAGATCAATCTGCCATATTCTGACATCAAAACACACATAGGAATATCCAAAGTAATGCTAAACACCAAGAAAACCATGAAAAAAAAAAAAATGAAAACCAAAAAAAAACCTACCTATGCACTACTGTACTGTCTGTACAGTACCCCTCCTAATTTTGGCACTGTTTTTAAGTCAATCTGCCATAATTAGCCATCAAAACACACATGGGAATATCCAAAGTAATGGTAAACACACACACACACACACAAATGAAGGCCAAAAACACCCTACCTATACACTACTGTATGTACAGTACTGTACCCCTCCTAATTTTGGCACTGTTTTTTGGTCAATCTGCCATATTTAGACATCAAAACACACACAGGAATATCCAAAGTAATGCTAAACACCAAGAAAACCATGAAGAAGAAGAAAAAAAAAAATCCTACCTGTACACTACTGTATGTACAGTACCCCTCCTAATTTGGCACTGTTTTCAGGTCAATCTGCCATATTTAGACATCAAAAAACACATAGAATTATCCATATTAATGCTAAACACCATGGAAGCAATGCATAAGCAACAAACATCCACAAAAAACCTCAGGACAGTTGGAAAATCAGCTATCTGACACCTGCAATAACTGCTCCCAGGACACAAAAAGACTCCACAGCCAAATATGTCACCAGAAACTGGTAAAATTGGTATAAATGGTATACCATCACGTTCACTGGTGTTTATACTATGAGATATGCTAATAAACCACAGAAAACTGCCAAGTAAAAGTACATAAATGCAGTGAGAATATATAGTGTTCAAGAGTAAAACTTACCTTCATATAACTTCCCATCCTAATGCAAAATTTTGTCAGCACCTTCCAAGAGTTAAGCACATGTCTAGATGCACAATTTCATGAGCTTTCTCTTGGTCATTTCAAAATTTTGATATGACCAATAGTCTATCTATCTATCTATTGCCAGACGCCATAATCCCGTACGGGGTGGCCATTGACTTTGAGTTATTTGTTTTATGGGGAGGGGCACTAACCCCCCACCAACCCACTTGTTGACACGTAGGGAGCACGTATGGTTTGGTTATATGGTTACCACCCAGTGTTGTAAATGTTTTTTTGGCTTACAGGAAACCATTTGGCTTGTCATTCAATGTAAAGCCACCTGTAAAGGAAAGAAAAGCAATAAGAAGTGACAGGAAAGATGGGAGAAACAGGAAGAGAGGAGGGCAGACACAGAAAAAAAAAAATGATAAAGGATAAGGAAGAAGTAGGCAGCACTACATCAAGTGAGCGGATGATGGTCGCCACCACCTACCACGCATGACCAATAGTGCTGTATTCAAATAAATTGCAAAAAACTTCAAAAACTCACGAGTCAGTGTTACCAGCGGGAAGGAGGGGAGGGACTGAGGGAGTGAGGGGGGAGCAGGGAGGGTACGGAGGAGGGATGGGAGGAGGGGAGAAGCAAGGCTGTGGGAAGGACTTTCACCCTTCCATCACAAGGCGAATGGGAGCTTCTTACTGTACATTTACTCATGGCTTGTGGTCAGTTGGATGAGTGGTGGCCACTTGGAAACAAAACTCCCGGTGACAGGGCGACTTTGGACGTTCAGCAAAGAGTTGGAGGGCTGTTGTTATCAAATGTGTACTCATGACTTGTAAACTGTGTTCGATGTGTGGAGGTAGTTAGGAAAGGCTTAGCCCGGTGGCCACGTGACTTTGGACATTCAGTGGAAATGCATACGGACGTCTGGACAACGCTTGAGGGTTACAATTGTATTACTTGGGTGCTGGAGGTTCGTTGGGAGTGATTGGACCAGCGTGCAATTTTGACCATTCAGTTCAGGGGTGGATGGACATTTTAGCTCTGGTTGAGGGTTACAGCCTATTTCCTGCTCACAGTCTCAGCCCAGCGACAATGATACCGAATGTTTTAACATGTCGGCTGGCCAGCCAAAGTTCTCTTGGACTTTTATGTCCGGATAATAGCAAGTAAATTCGGATAATGGTTTAATAGAGCCAGGGTCCAGTACTCAGATAATGAACAGGTCCGGATACTGCACCATCCGAATAAATGAGGGATTACTGTACTTATATGTTTACTTCTCTCATCTCCCCATCTATATACAGTATATATACTGAACAACCATGGGGACATCACACAACCTCGTTGTACACCTACAATGATCGTGAACCATTCCCTTAGATGCCCATTTACCCTTACACATGCCTCACTACTATCATAAAAACTCTTGACGGCACCTAGCAGCTTACCATCTATACTGTACATGCGCAAAACCTTCCACGATACTTCTCTGTCTACTTCATCATCTGTTTTTTCTAGATCCATACATGCCACAAACACATTACTGTCCTTCTTACATGCCTTCTCCACTATCTCTCTCACTGCAAATATTTGATCCACACATCCTCTACCACTCCTAAAGCCACCCTGTTCATCACTCACTATGACTTCTGATCTCTCTCCTACTTTCTCTATAATCATTCTTCCATATACTCTCCCTTTAACTCAATAGACTTACGTCACGATAATTCTTGCATTCACTTTGCTCATCTTTATTTTTGTACAGGGGTACAATCACAGCCTTTTTCCACACTACTGGCACAATTTCACTCATCCATGGCTTCTTACATATCTCCAGAGAGCACCTCATTCCATTCTCCCCACTATACTTAATCATCTATGCATACACCTCATCAGCCCCAGCAGCATTCCCATTTTTCAGCCGCTTCACAGTGTTCTTCACCTCTGCAAGAGTCACATTTCCTGGCCCTGCATTCCTTCAATGAACCCCCCAAACCAATCATGTTAACAGTCGCTTTGCTCTCCACCCATTCATCAGACTTTGAAAATATTCTTTCCACCTCATCCTTACTTCATCCCCACATGTTAACAGTCGCTTTGCTCTCCACCCATTCATCAGACTTTGAAAATATTCTTTCCACCTCATCCTTACTTCATCCCCACAGGTTAGTCATCTACCACTTACAGCCTTCACACTTTCGCATTTCTCTCCACTGTCACTTCTACATTTCCGCACTTCTTTCCAAAATAACGTCCTATTCTCAGAGTAAATTGCATTCATTTTTCTTCCTAGATCATTTACCTCCTCCTTTTTCCTCTTCACTAATCTCTTTACATGCTTCTTGCTCTAAATATAATCAGTTCTTATTTCAACTGAACCCCTGTCCTGTATCCACTCTAGACACTTCTTCCTCTTTTCCCTCAGTGCTCTCTTAACCTCTTCATCCCACCATGCCGTACTTTTCTTCTTTGTTGTTACTCTTGCCGCACCACACACTGCTTTTGCATTCCTAACTAAGCAATCCCTCTACATATTTCAAAGGCTGTCCAAATCGATTCCATTCCAGTTCACTGATTCTAACGCCTCCCCTACTTTGGTCCTGCATTCCTCTGCCATTTCTTTGATCCCCAGCTTCTTGACTTTCAGTCTCTCTCCCTGACTGCTCCTCTGTCTCTTGGTCCACCTCACTCCTCTCAGCTTGATCTTGCATATCACAGTCATATGATCTGACAAACCTCCACATTCCCCTCTAACTGTCCTTGTATCAGCAACACTACCCAGCATCGATTTCTCTATGAGCACATAATCAATCAGGCTCCTTTCAACACGATTGCCATTCCCTCTATACCATGTAAATTTATGTGCATCTTCATGTTTGAAATAAGAATTGCAAATGCACAGCCTCCTTTCCTGACACATGTCCCTCAGTCGCTTTCCATTACCATTCTCTCCTGGTCCTCCAGTATTATCCATTACATCATTCACAGGACCAGTGCCTACCCTCCCATTCACATCGCCCATTACAAACACTATAACTCCTGGAGATTTCTCTTACTACTTTATCCAGCTCATCCAAAAACTTGTCTTTCTCTGGCTCACTCCTGTCCTGACACAGTGCATATGCTACACTCACTGCCACTTGCACCTTCTCAACTGTGACCTTGACATACATACATCTTAAGGTGACACATATGTAATCTCTCATTTCACTCTGCCACACTTCATTCATCAACAAAGCAACTCCTTCCTTGCACCTTCCTTGCCCATTCATGCCAGACCTTACACACTCTACATCCTCCCACTCCTCCACTTCACACACTTTTATCGTTGTTTCACACAATGCCACCACGGCGCTTCTTGCCCTCTTGAACACATTCACCACTTCCATCCTCTTGCTCTCCTCATTCACACCTCTCACATTCTACATGGTCATGCGAATCTGCTCGTTTGGTTGGGGCCCTGGGCAAGTATTGGGCCCTACGAGGATCTCCAAAATGTTTGCCATTATTTAGTGATTTCGGACAGAGGAATTTGGGGGACACTTAACTCAGCCAAAAACCCCAGTTACATGGTTACCATCCAGTGTAGTAAATGATTTCCTGGGTACAAGAAACCATTTGACTTGTCACTAGATGTAGAGACCATAAGGCAACACTACAATGAGTAAGTGGATGCTGGGTGCCCCCACCTAATATGTAAATACAGTAATCCCTGTACTATCCGGACACCCACTTGCTGAACTCCCCATCAGTGGTGCACCCAGGTGGGGGGCCACCCACCCCCACCCCTCCCCACCCACCCCCGAAATTTCTACTTGTGTTCGAAAATAGACTGCGAATCTTAAATGTTGAATTCTTGTTTAATCAAGGGTGTAATATTCGGTATGTCACATATTTGGAGAACGGACAAAATATGCAATTCTGAGAAAAAAGTCTTGTATACACATATAGGCTATTTTTAATTCTTTACTTTAGGCGCAAGAGATATTCAAATTTATGCACAGGGAGCCATTGGTGCACGGACGGGTGAGGAGAGGAGGCAGGAAGGGAAGCAAGAAACGTGTGCCGCTCTGCAAAATATTCAGTTTTCTTATATACCTTATGACATTATCTTCAAAACGGGAAACTCCGTTACTAATAGGTTTATGTAATTAACTAGTTAGGAGTACCTGTGGGCTTGTAGGCCTACATATGGCAGAACTGGAAAGAAAAATAAACTATCGTGGCAATGTTTACCAGCCATCAGCCGAGTGTTACTCGCTCATCACCTGCCTGTGCCATCAGTCGTCAGTCAACTCTCATCAGATCGTGCTGCACCAGCGACCAGTCCATACAACTAGTTAATTACGCTACATGCACCCTGTACTGTGACAAGAAGTGAAAAGACGTATTCTGTGGGTTTCCCTGGATCACTTTATTATGAAACGGAAGCAGCCACAGTGATCAAGTATATTGGACTTCATGAGTTCAAGTTCTAAAAGGTTAGTTTATGTTTATCAAATTCATTACAATGTAGAGGATATTTTTACTGCCAGTAATACTAACAAATGATAATGTCATGCCATGAGCTCTACATAAATGTTGGTGCACACAGAAACTGGAAGCCAATGATTGCTTAAGATTTTCCTTGTGGTATATTTCAGGCTTTAGCTACCTGTGTCCTGTGTGGCAACCATCACTAGAGTAAATTAATTATCACTGAACTAAGTGAAGTATTTAACAGGTGATGAATTTTCACAGACATTAGCACTGAGTGTGGTGAGTTGGGACAGTGCGGGAAAATTGGGTGAGTTGAAACAGTGGGCACTGCAATGCCAAATGCCAAGACATTTCCATTTTATGGTGCCCATTCAATAGCCCTGCTCCAACTTTACAAATGTTGTTAATACTAGTTTTCTACATAACCACAAATAATGCATGAAAAATGTGCAAATATGAAAGGGTAGCATTTTGACCTTTGTAAAATTTAATTTTTGAAAATACACATGTTTTGCCAATTCTCCTCTCCCAGTCAGTTTCAGAGCTAAAGGTCTACTTTTTGGTGGGTGAAACCTTCATTTGTTATAGTTTTTTGTGATTTATCCAGCAAATGCATTTTGACAGCAGAGCAGTGCTTTAGGATTAACAGACAATTGTCCCGACTCACCCATCATTTTTTTTTTTTTTTTTTACACAGGGTGAGTTGGGACAACAATTTCATTTGTGATTTTCGCAAGGAAAAACCTACTTTCATGCATTATATACTACCATATTTTATAGTTTACTGTATTTATGGTGGTTTTGTGTGTCAAGCAAGTATATATTTCTCATTTTCAGGTTGCATGCATGCCCTAAAGATAGAAAATACTGTGATGTGGATTATGGCAAAAAAGCATTTATTGGTATAGTGTTAAAAGTAGGCAAAAAGGGTTGTACAATGAAATTTTTGGAAAGGAGAGGAACTGAGAAATGCACCTGGCCAGTTTGTGATGATATACTGTATACTGATGAGGATTTTCAGCAGTATATAATTGGTGGACCTGTCTTATCAGCAGGAACTGTACCTTTTACGATGCAAGAGGTGGACAAAGCCTTTCATGATTATTAAAAGCATATTTCTCAGTGAATTTTTTCAGCATAAATAGCTACAGGCAACGTAGTGGAACTCTTAACTACGGAATACGTATAGTGCACTGCGTCCTTAAGTGCAAGGCGTGGGGGGTGGGCCAGGTTTATGCCCCCCCCCAAATTATATTTCTGGTTGCGCCCCTGCTCCCCACTTACTGGACATTGTGGGCCTGGACCTTCGCAACTCCCCCCTCCCAAACCAAAAAAATTCGATTTTTTTTTTCCCACCCATAATTTGAAATTGGCACGAGGCACCGCGCGGTGCCGAACAATTGTTGTTTATGCACGGTCCCTTCACCCCTTCCTTCCTTCCTCCCCCCTCCCCAGTCAGAGTTGCCATTTAGTATTTTTCATTACCAAATGTGGGCCCATTTGGTACTGAAAAGTTCATTTGGTAGTGAATCAGCATGATCCATTATCAAACAGATTTTTCACATGTATGAAGATACAGAGAATGGAGACAGTGGACTGTCTGGTTTCTTTGACTGATCTGCTAGCATACATGGCACAAAAATAAACATGCTGCTGATTATAAGGAGAGTGATTTTTTCCATTTGTACATATAATTAGCGAAGAATAAATGCTTCCTTTAAGAATTTGGTAATGAAAATTGAGGAGTTTGGTAATGTGGCCGAGCTCAGATCTGGCAACCCTGTCCCCAGTTACCGCCTAGCCACCGTCGAGGGTAGATGTTCATTGCAATGGATGCTGCACGTGCTCGTTTTTGTGAATAAACAGTGAATAAACCGTAATATCTCACCACTGGTCAACATGGGAATTTACAGTGTTGTGCAGTGTTAAGAAATTAGAATATAGAGTGCAAAGGATTAAGTGTGGAGTGCAAAGTGGTGGTTGAAACTGGCAGTTGAAACTGGCGTGGTGCAATTAAGAACAGAATGTACAGTGTTAAACAATTACCAGTATAACTCACACTACAATGAATTAAGTGTAGCACAACAGTGGATTACTGTATATGCTTCAAGAGCATTTTCACCACTACGTGAGCCTAAGAGGAGGCGGCCACAGACGTGCTGTAAGTACCCTGTACACTGCTAAGTATTTTCCATACTCACTTCTAATTCCTCATTCTCTGGTTCTTTTTCATTCATCTGTTATGTCCATTATTGGTGTGAACAGGGTCTTAAATAGGTTTAAATAGGTGCTATGAATGTCCGGTAGTGAGTTATTTAGGTGGTTTTCAAAGTTAGCCTGGGTTAGGGTCCATAAGTACCAGTCCAGCAGGCAGGGGCCCACTTTCCGGACGGGCCCACTTTCCGGAGATGCCTTTGGCTCTATTGCATCGGACAGTGGAGGGATTACTGTATCTTTATTCTAATTTCATTATCATCATCCAGACCTCCTTTCCCACCCTAGGGCAGGGTGAGGAGTAGCAATGTCCAGACAACCCAAATTTGCCCAATCCAATGGGCCACGCTTCCATTCACTCATCATTCAAGCCCCTGGAATCCTGGCTCTATTGGATATGCCAAAAACATTCACCATGTTCTGTAGCTTCACATAATTGTATCCGATAGAGTCAATCCTGATGCTGCCATGTTAAAAAGGGGTGCCAAAAATCCCTGATCATGCACTTCTCCTCACAACATTCATCCAGCCAGCTCAAACTCCTGTTAGTTCCCTAGTCTCACTGACTTCCAAACCTCTCTTCCTCACACACTCATCCACCATATCCCTCCACCTTCTCCTTGGCCTACCTCGTCTCCTCCCTCCTTCGAATTCGCTCAGATATACCTTTTTCACCACTCGATTATTATCCATTCTCTCTACATGACCATACCATCTCAGTACACTCTCTTCAATTCTGGTGTCCACAGACTTCCTCACTCCACATCTTTTATGAATCACATTATTTTGTATCCTGTCCACCCTCTGTACTCCACATACATTCCTCGGCAGTCCCATCTCCACTGCTCTTACTCTTGACTTTTCATTTTCATGCCACACCATAGTCTCACATCCATATGTTATAGTTGGCACTAACACTCCTTCATGTAAGCCTCATGCAGCTGCAACACTCAAGCATCTGTTTCTTATCAAGGCTTTCATTGCACCAGGTACTTTTCTTTCTTGTGTCACTCTACTTGCAACTACTTTTGCACATTTTCCTCTTTTCTATCACTGTACCCAGGTATTTGAACTCTCTCACCAATTCCAGTCTCTCTCCATTCACTGTTACATCACACTGTGAGTCACCTCTCTCAATAACCATCACTTTGTTCTTTTCTACATTTACTCTCAAGGCACGACGCTTAAAGACATCAGCAAAACTGCACTACTCAACCAAGTTCTTGTCCAGAGCTTGCAAGCAGTACTTCATCATCAGCATACAACAAATATGAGATATTCCACCCATCACCATGCATTACCAATGCCATCCCTCTCTCCAATACTCGTGTTATTACTTCTCTCATCACCCCATCCATATATATGTTGAATAACCATGGGGACATCATACAACCTTGTCGCACGCCCACACCAATTGTGAACCATTCAATCAGATGCCCATTAACCCTTACACATGCTTCACTACCATCATAAACTCTTGACGGCACCTAGCAGCTTACCCTCTACACCGTACATGCGCAAAACTTTCTATTTTAAGAAATGAATACTGTACTACTGTAAATTCAAATTCTTAGTTACCGAGCAGGGAAAAATAAACAATTGTATAAAATATGAGTGAGAGTCATGAACTCAGGGAGAAGTGACTGAACAGGGAGGCTGCCAGAGATTGAGCGGCATGGAAAGCCCCCATTAGGTGACCAAGGCCAATGCATGCAAGCACATTGGTGCCTTTATAGATGATACAATACAATATAATGAGATAATGGCCTGGACGGCCAAAGGTGGGGAGAACTAGCTACTGTATATGTCCAAATGCACTGTATATTAGGTATACAGTACCTCGATACACGATACCTCTAGATGTGATACCCTGACTCAAAGCTGGGGGGTAGAAATACCACCATACCCAGCCTAACAACGGCCAAACCCAGGTTTAACGATGTTTCGATTTTTTTTTTTTTTTTTTTACCGATGATGATGATATTTTAGACTAAAACTGTGTGTTTAGATTGATTTATAAACTGTTTTTAGACACAGATTAATGTGTTTTAGCCATAGGTGGGATGAATATTGTCATTTTGGGGTACAGCTTGCAAAGCTTAATTTTTTCCAGACTTATATATGATGATTTTCTTATTTTCTTTGTCGGTTTTAGTGAGTTATTTACAGGTGTCAGGCTTAAGTTAGCTTCTTTTACAGCTGTTAGGCCATTTGGATTGGCTTTAAACTTATTTTTGGCCTCAT
Source organism: Coenobita brevimanus (assembly GCF_032717465.1). NCBI lineage: Eukaryota > Metazoa > Arthropoda > Malacostraca > Decapoda > Coenobitidae > Coenobita > Coenobita brevimanus. The sequence continues at coordinate 8,332,449 of NC_137028.1, read as the reverse complement.
CTGGGTGGGTTTAGGACTAGGTTGGGGGGGAAATCCATGGCTCAAAAACACATCCCTATACTTTACATGTTAAATCTACCCTGAGATACGATACTCAGCCTAACGATGGGTTTTTACTTAACCCATTACATTGCTGAACAGGGGTATACCTGTATGCCATCCTGATGTAGAAAAGAATGAAAAAGCTTGACAACACAGTAAAGTTTTACATAGCAAAGATGATATCTCAGACTCTAGCAAATAGTTACTGCAAAACAACATACAAGGTAATGGTCTATTGGTGCAAACTAGAATGTAATTCCTTTGCTGGATTATGAATTAAGAAGTAATACTGTACTGGGTGTCACTGATAATTATAATTATATGCTAAAAAATATTCTGACAGGGACAAAAGACATTTCCTTTAATGTCTAAATGATTAAATCTTATGAGAGGACACTCAATGGTAATCAAGACTGCACTTAAGGTGGCTCCCAGAAATGTTTGAAAGATGCCTCCTGAAGTGTGCTCCACCATTGTAGAACAGGGCAATTAGGTGCTGGGTGTTACAAGATACAGTACCATGCCTTTGATAGATTTTGGGCATGCAGTGTCACCACTGTCAGGATCTTGGTCACACATCTGAGAAGTGTATGAGTAATGAACCCAAAAGTGCTTTCTATGCCAGAACCCAAAAATCTAAAGACTGTGATAACAAAGACTGGTGCTGCTGGATTAAGGCAACTGGTTATAGAGATAGAAAACAGAGTCAAGTACAAGATTTTTATTCAGTTTTTGAGAGACCTCTCACTGCAAAAGGGTTAGTGAAGGTTAAATCTAACCCCTAAAGTTTGAAAATTTGCTCTAAACTGAAGAAAACCGTGGAGTTAGGCCAAAACAGAAGGATTAACTCTTGCATACAATGAATAATGAACTATTTAATGGTGTTGGTGTGGTACGGAGATACTTGTGTTGGGGTGTTAGAGCAGTTTGCTGATGGTTTTTCTAG